>NW_006399940.1:4979169-4988088 GCF_000299155.1 Elephantulus edwardii | reverse complement strand
AGGGAATGGCAAGGGACACACTGACAAAGGAGATTAATCAGAACTGGCTTTGACAAGCACTGTGGCAACTGGACAATTAAAACAGACATGGGGGGAGTGAGAAGAACAAACTGGGGATGAAGGTGGAGAAAACAGTGCAACAATGAATGAATGAAAACCCCAAATCTCTGTAAATGTTCATTACAACTAATAAAATTTAATAAAAAAAAAAAAGAATCTTTGTTTCTTCTCTCATGAATATTCCAGGCATATTTTTACTTAAAGCCATGTATTATGGTTTCAGTGTTTAGACTTTGATCACTGATATGCTGACCCTCAATATGTCTCACTGATAGACACCGATTATGAAGGAAGCTATTAAAATAATTGACTCTACTGGACCATAACCTCATGAGGAGCATGGAGATTTAGGGGTCAGTTAACTGCCATTAAAAACCTAAATATTAGCTGTTGTGCTGCTGTTGTGTTATCTATTTAGCTAATATAGTAAACTAGACTAGATTTTGGTATACGTTTGTTGGTAATAAGTGAGGTGGGAATGTGTGTGTTTTCTAAGTGGTTTTATTTACATTTTGTTCATCATCAAAATAAGAGTGATCTGCATACCTTTTAATTCTGAGTTAGCTTTTGTGTTTGATTTTCCCTGCAGTCTGACTGTCAGTGCTTCAAAAACATCAACCACTGACAGATTTCTATACAGCTGCCTGGGTGACTGTGGTAATGAAATGTGAATGTGCTTTCACAGGATTGGAAGACTTCTGCTTAGGATTATGTGCAGAAAGAACAGTTTTAAAAGATTGAATATTTTCCGATGTTGTTTCAAAAATGATGAAACTCAGAATAGTTTATTATTCTAGGGCTTCTTTACTTTTATTGGTTCTAACATGAAGCTACTCTCCCGTTAAAATCTTCTGTTTCTCTTTCTCTTGCTCTCTCTCTTTAGGGCTCATTATAACAGAAGTCAGGAGAGCTGGCTTTCACAGACAGCACTATAATAAGCACCAAAGGATCGGTCTCAAAGAAATGAGATACAACAATCCTGCATGGGAGAAATGTTAGGGAAAAGGGGAAAAAAAGGTTTCTTTTACTGTGTGCTGTGCATACACTTTAATGATTTGCCATGATTTAAGTTTCTTTTTCTGTAATTTCAGTGAGGCACGTCATGTCCACACTGAATAGGAATAATACTGTAGATTGTTTTTTGCATAATATTAATCTGAGCATAAAGAATTCTTTCAAAAAATAAAAGTTTAAGTAAACATCAATAGGGCCATACCACATTTTTATTATATTCTTGAACTATATAGAGCAAGTACTATTATTGAAAATGAACAATCCTTGGCCATACAAGGTGAATGAAATGGTAAAATGTGTTTAGAAGTACAAACTCAACAGATTGGCTCTGTCTTAACCCAAAAGAAAGCACTGTGTGGGGACTGCTTTCAGCCCCAATGTAGGCAACAAGCTAGAGGCCCAAATGTCACTGCTGGAAAAATACAATATGTTCCAGAGGCAGTCATTTGGGGTCTGGAGGCTGCCAAGAACACTCCATGTCAATTGTTACACAGAAGGTTTCAGCACAGAGGAGTTGCAGGGAAGGGCACACACAGTTCACCAGGAACACAAGGGGATGGCTCTTATTGAAACAATACATAGATTTTAGGACTATAACTGATATGGCCACTTAATGAGTGTACTTGCTCAAAGCCATCATGAAAGATAACTAATACTCCTTCACCTTAAATCGCTGTATCTCCTTGAAGCAAGAATTGCATAGTATCTTAGTATTTTTCTTAAACTTCTCAGTAATATCTCCATCAAAATACAACTTAAATCCTCTTAGTTCCTGTGGTGCTCATTATTTAAAAAAAAAACAACAAAAAAACCCTAAACAACTAACAAAAAACACCCACAAACCAAAACTCAACAGTTTAAGAGGCAGCATGACCAAAACATCTGTTGAGAGATACACTTTTTAAATTCTTTTTTTTGTAACAATAAAAATCCGAGTCTCTCAGAAGCCATTTAAAATCATTACAGGACAATATTATTTTTCTGCTTGCCCCAAATGTGTAACAGTCTCTGGGGCAGTTCTGCCTCTACCTTTCAGCCTAGCTTTATTCCACAATGATGGCCCTGAGTATACCTATCTTCTTGAGGGAAACTTTTTGGAATTCTGGATTTCTCTTATCTAGGAATTGCAGAAATGTTTTATTCTCCTGGTTAATATAGAGTTTTAAAAATTTATTTATTCTGCTTTATATGAATATATGCATCACATATAAAGGATTCCAACTCCAAGGACAGTCATAAGTATACAAATTAAAATAAATTAGTTCATGCTATTGAAAACTATCAACAGTTATTCAAACTCAAAATCTATTCACCAACACACTTGAAATGTCAATTTTGAAACTTTGGACAGAGAAGAGAGACTAGATAGCAGTAATACTTCTGCTGAAAGGCCCATATGAATCTCAAAGCAGAGAAAATGGAACAATCTTTTGAAAATGTAACAATCTTTTCTATTTTTAGGCTAAATGATATAAGACATTAAACTAGAAACTGGTTTAGTTTTGTTAGGGTAACATTTTTATATTATTGTTACATATTTAAGGTCTCTGGTGACATAGTGCTTTACTTGTTGGACTGATAACAAAAAAGTTCAGTAGTTTGATTACCAGCCTAGTCATTCCATTAAGATAGGCATTCTTTCCCTATAATGGTTTCTCAGTGGAGTGTTACTATGAATCAGAATTGGCTTAATGGTATTGGTGACTTTTGTTTTGGATTTACTATATGTTTAAGAGTTCTGATGGCAAAATGGTTAAATGTTCAGTTGAAAATTGAAAGACTGGTTGTTCAAATCAACCATGCAGCTGTGTGGAAGAAAACCTTTCAATCTGATTCTGTAGAAGTTAAAATCTAAAAGACGTTATTGGTAAGTTCTGCTCTGTCATACGAGGTTGCTATGAGTTGAAAATAACTTAGTGGTACCTAACACAATATATGCTTGATATTTTTCTAGACATTGGAAGTGTGAAATGTTACAAATATTCATAGGACCATGGCTGTTTATGGGTAAGTCTTCTACAGAAGACAGTATTTACTTGAAGAGAGGCTGGAGAAAATACTCTGGATGAGACAGTGATAAGGCATTTTATTAGGATTTAGATATTTAGATTTGCTTATTTTTTTTGTTTATTGTTACGTGCCATCGAGTTGCTTGCGACTCATAGCGACCCTATGTACAACAGCTCTAAACTCCGCTCTGTTATGTGCCAATTGCACTGTCTCTGACACTCCCATCCCAATTATCCCAGTCACTGAATCAATCCACCTCATAGAGGGCCTTCCTCTCCTGTGCTGTCCCTCCACCCTCCCAAGCATGATGTCCCTCTCCAAGGACCGGTCTCTCCTCACAACATGTCCAAAGTATGTTAGACGGAGCCTCAGAATCCTTGCCTCCAAGGAGCCACCCGGTTTAACCCTTTCCAGGACAAATCTGTTTGTTTTCCTAGCAGTCCATGGTATTCTCAATACTCTTCTCCAGCACCAGAGCTCAAAGGCATCAATTCTCCTTCTATCCTCCTTGGTCATTGTCCAACTCTCTGATGCATAACAAGTGATTGCGAAGACCATAGCCTGTATCAGATGCACCTTAGTCTCCAGAGAGACACCATTGCTCTTCAGTACTTTGGAGAAGTCCCTAACAGCAGACTTTCCCATGGCAATGCGCCTTTTAATTTCCTGGCTGCTGGTGCCAAGACTGTTGACTATGGAGCCAAGCAAACTAAAGCTGTGTACAATCTCAATCTCTTCACCGTCCATCCTGATGCTGCCAATTGGTCCAGAGGTGAGAATCTTTGTCTTCTTGACATTGAGCCTCAATTCATATTGTAGGCTGCAGTCCTTGACACTCTGCAGCAGGCGCTTCAGGTCCTCTTCAGTTTCAACAAGCAGGGTTGTGTCATCTGCATAATGCAGGTTGTTGATAAATCGTCCACCAATCCTGACCCCACATTTCTCCTCATAGAGCCCAGCCTCCCGGATAATCTGTTCTGCATATAGGTTGAAAAGGTATGGAGATAGGATGCATTCCTGGCGTATGCCCTTCCCAATTTTGAACCATGCAGTGTTCCCTTGCTCTGTTCTGATGACTGCCTCCTGGTCCAAGTATAAGTTTCGCATTAGAACGATCAAGTGTTCTGGGATTCCCATTCTTCTCAGAGTCAGCCATAGTTTGTTATGATCTACACAGTCAAATGCCTTTGCATAGTCAATGAAACACAGATAGACATTCCTCTGGTATTCCCTGCTTTCAGCCAAGATCCATCTAACATCAGCTACAATATCTCTAGTACCACGACCCCTTCTAAACCTAGCCTGGACTTCTGGTAGTTCTCTGTTGATGTGCTGTTCCAGTTGTTTTTGGATAATCTTCAGTGAAATCTTGCTTGCATGTGAAATCAGTGAGATTTTCCTGTAGTTTCCACATTCGGTTGGGCCACCTTTCTTTGGGATAGGAACAAATATCGATCTCTTTCAGTCAGTTGGCCAAGTGGTCATTCTCTAGATTTCTTGGTACAACTTGGTGAGCACTTCCAGGGCAGCATCTGGAGCCTTACTTTTTGCCATTTCCTTCAAAGCAGCCTGAACTTCTTTTTCATCACCATAGGCTCTTGCTCATACGTTGTTTCATGAAATTCTTCTGTGTCTTCCAATTCCTTTCGACACAGTGACTCAGTAGATTTTTGTAAATATGAGACTGAAGGCAAGAGTTCTGGGTGTCTTGTTTGAGTTCCTCAAGAGAGGAACAGGAATTTTCAGGAACAAATTCTAGGAAACACAGGAATGTATGGAGAGGTATAGGGAAGAAAAAGCTGATAAAGGACTTTATGAAGCAAGTTACCACCATAGGTAATGATATTTGAAACTATATTTGAGAGACACTGTGGAATATGCAACCCTGCCTCCACCATATACTATAAGCCATTGGTTATGGGATGCTTCTAAGGTTTGTCCATTCTCCTGCATATCAGCCCTGAACATTGCAAATACAGAGCAGAATCTGGTGGTCAGGGACAGCCATCAGAGTTTCAGATGCTATCAGTGGCCTTTGGAAGAAATATGTAGAACTGATAAATATGGCGAACATGTGGCAAGGGCACCAACAGCTACACTGGGTAAGGAATGTAAGGTTTACAGATCCTTGGATCAATCTCATGTTGGCAATGGAAGGATGTAACATTCTATATTGAAGTTGCATATGGAAGCCAGATTCTGAGGCAAATGTTACATAAAGTAAAATTACCTTTGGAAATATATTAGAAAGATGCCACTTTGGAGACTGACATACATTTTCTTAATTGATCCAAATTCTAGGTTTATGTTCAGCATTGGAACAGAGCACTGGCTGTGCTGTTGGGCCTCAGATGGAGTGATTGGCTTGCATTCGAGAGCTCTCTTATATGGGAAAAAAAGTTGCTATCTTTAAATTTGGAGTCACACTCATTCTATAAAAAGAACATGAAGCCTGAGACTAAGGAAGTAGCAAAGCCCTGTTTTCATATTCAATTTCCAACATGTGCTTACTGAGTGAAATTACCTGCATTGTTTAAATTATTTTTTTCTTTCTCTTTTCCACTCAGACACACACATATCTCTCATACAGCTGAAGTTAATGAAATGTAACTTAAAAATGCATATGATGTGGTTCCATTTATATATAAAGACCCAATTTAATTAAATCACAAATGGCTCCACCTTTTGGATGGAATTAAGATGGGTGATGTGCTTGGGAAACAAAATAGACTCCAATCATTTTTCCTAACATCCAATTAAAATACTTTTAGGGATTGACACCACAAGTGCAAACACCAAATAGATATAAAGAATTAGCTAGTAAGTAGTAAACGGCAAACTTTGCTCTTCACGATAAAGCAGTAGGATTAGGAATGCAAACAGTGCTGTTTTACAGTAAGATGTGAAATAAATCACAGAACTTAATCCAAATCTTCTATCCTTGAACAGTGATTAGGGAAAAACAGATCGAGTTGAAGCACAGAAACAGAAAATGAGGGGAGAAAAAGAATGCGAACACACTGATCTGTATGATTATGTTTCACTGACACTGTTACTTAGAAATAAGTTCTAACAATGACTCCCGAGGAGGTAGACATTTCATCTCTGAATCAGAAAATCATATAATCTACTATGCCTGAGATGAAAGATGAGGAAAAATGGGGTTACTTTCATAATTAAAAAAGTCATTTCTAGATCAATCTTGAAATAAAATGTTGTGAGCACCAGAATATCATATGCATACAAGGAAGTCCAGTTAATATTATTATCATTCAAATATATACATGAAAAACCAGAGCCAAGAGAAGGAAATAGGTGATTTCTACCAACTTTTGCAGTCAGAGATCTACTGAACATGCAACCAAGAAGAATTAATAATAATGAGTGACTGGAATGCAAGAGTTGGGAACAGGGAAGAAGAATCAGTAGTAGGAAAACATGGACATGGTGACAGTAATGAGGCTGGAGATAGAATGATAGAATTTTGTACAGTCAATGATTTAGTCCCTGCAAATACCTTTTATAAGAAATAAATAGCAATTATATACATGGGTTTCACCTGATAGTTTGCACAGGCATCAGATCAATTAAATTATATCTGTAAAAAGAATCACTGGAGAACCTCAATATCAGCTGTGAGAACTAGGCCAGGTGCTGATTATGAAACAGAAAGTCAACTACTAGTCATATGTAAGTTAAAACAGAATCAAATTCACAGGAACCAAAATTTGACCATGGGTCTATTCCACCTGCATTTAGAAACCAACTCAGGAACCGATTTGAGGCCTTGAACCCTAATGAATGAAGACCAGATGAGCTGTAGGATTAAAAAAAAAAATCAACTACACAGAATGCAAAAAGTCATTACATAGAAGATGAGGAAGAAAAGACCAAGATGGATGTCAGAAGAAACACTGAATAATGCACTAGAATGCCAAGAAGCCAAAGCAAAGGGAAGAAAGCAAGACATTAAGGAAATGAACAGATTTCAAAGGGCAATTGAGGAAGACAAAGCCAAGTATTATAATGAAATGTGCAAAGAGCTAGAGTTGGAAATTCGAAAGGGTGGAACTCACTCTGCATTTTTTAAGTTGAAGAACAAATTCAAGTCTCGAGTTACAATATTTGCTAGGGCAGAATATTGAATGGTCCAGGAAGCATTAAAAGTAGATGGAAGGAGTACACACAAAAAAGTGGCTGACAAGAATTTCATCAAACAAACTATGATCAAGAAGCCGTGCTGATAAAGGAGAAAGTTCAAGCTTCTCTACAGGAATTGGCAAAATACAAGGCTCCAGAAAATGATGTAATACAAACTGACATATTTCAACAAACAGACACTGCCCTGTATGTGCTCACCAGGTTGTGTCAAGAAATACAGAGGACAATTACCTGACCAACTGACCGGAAGAGATCCATATGTACTCCTATTCCATAAAAAGGTGACCTGACAGTGTGGGAATTATTGAACAATATCATTAATGTCACATGCAAGCAAAACCTTGCTGAAGATTATCCCAAACCAACCAGAATAGTATGTTGACAGAGAACTACCAGAAATACAAGTCAGGTTTAGAAGAGGCTGTGGCACTAGAGACATTATCACCAATGTGAGATCTTGGCTGAAAGTAAAGATGGATGTCTATCTGTGTTTCACTGACTATGTAAAGGCATTTGCGTGAATTACAACAAATTGTGGCTTATCTTGAGAAGAATGGGAATCCCAGAATACTTGATTGTGTACATGTAAAACCTATACTTGAACTAGGAAGCAGTCCTAAGACAGAGCAAGGAAACAGTACATGGTTCAAAATCAGGAAAGGAGTGTGTCAGGAATGTGTCCTTTCTCCATACCTTTTCAATCTCTATGCAGAACAGGTTATTTGGGAGGCTGAACTTTATGAGGAGGAATGTGGAATCAGGATTGGAAGAAAACTCAACAACCTGCATTATGCAGATGACACACCTTACTTGCTGAAACTGAGGAGGACCTGGATCATTTGCTGCAGGAGGTCAAGGACTGAAGGTCAACATCAAAAGACAAAGATTCTCACTACTGGGTCAACTGGCAGCACCACGATAGATGGAGAAGGAACTGAGGTTGTTAACAATTTCAGCCTACTGGGCTCCACAATCAACAATCTTGGCATCGAAGTCTGGAAATCAACAGACAAATTACATTGGGAAATTCTGCTGTCATGGACCTCTCTAAAGTGCTAAACAGTAATGATTTCTCTCTGGAGACTATGGTGCACTTGATGGGTCATGTTTTTTGCAATTACTTGCAAAGTACAAGTACTACATCAGAGAGCTGGACAATGACTAAAGATGACAGAAAAAGAATTGATGCCTTTGAGTTGTGGTGCTTGAGAAAAGTATTGAACATACCATGGCCCACCAAGAGAACAAACAGATCTTTAGGGAAAGGGTGAAACCAAATTTCTCCTTGGAAGCAAGAATTTTGAAGGAATTTTTTCTCACATTCTTTGGGCACATAATTTGTAGTTAGGAGTCACCAGTTTTTGGAGAAAGCTCTCATGCTTAGAAAGGTCGAGGGCCAGCAAAGCATGAGATGGATTGACACAGTAATTGGGGTACTGGGGATAGGTGTGTCAGAGACAGTGAGACTGGCTTAGGACAGGGTCACTATCAGTTTCAGGTGACTCGATGACACATAACAGTAGTCTCTTAATCACCTCCACTGTTCTTAATCCCAAATTTTTATTACACTATTTTTATCTGCGAAACCTATACTTGGACCAAGAGGCAGTCGTCAGAACAGAGCAGGGCAACACTGCATGGTTCAAAATTGGGAAGGGTGTACGCCAGGGATGT
>NW_006399940.1:4976724-4978274 GCF_000299155.1 Elephantulus edwardii | reverse complement strand
AACAACAACAACAACGACATTTTTACCTGAATTTCTGCTAAATTAGAGTAATAGAGCTAAGGCTCTGAGATACTAAAATATATGTTTCATGGGGGCTGCTCTGTTGTGCTTATTGCTCGATCCCCAGTGCCTAGGATAATTCTTCACACATACTAAGTGCTGCCGAATCTGTTCTGACTCAAACTGACTCTGTTTATCACAGAACTAAAACTTAACCCTACTTCATCCTCATAATCTCATGACTACCTTCATGATAAGGATAGATTAAAGCTTTCAACCAATGAAGGATCTTAATTTGCTGATGTGTCATGACTCAAAATGGGAACAGCTGTAGGAATTCTAATGGATAACCAGAATTGGAAACATAAAAGAAAGAATTTAGGAACATTAGAAGTTGAAAAAAATGAAAAATGCAACACATAAAAGATCAATATCCTAGACCTAAGTCAACTAGGACAGCAGTGAAAGATTGTAGAGGAAGAAGGTCACTTTTATTGTGAGAAAAGAATGTTCCAAGGTCTAAGTTGAAGTACTAAGTGACCATAAAATGTTATGTTGCGTCACAACCAGCCCATAGCTTGCTCTCCGGTGGGTTTTCAGAGGCAGTAAATTGCACGGAAGACGACTTTTCATCTCTCTCCCATGGAGCAGCTAGTGGATTCTAACTTGCCTTCCACTGGGTTGGCAGTGCAACTCCTTACCCCTAGACTACAAAGGCTCCCTGTCATAATAGGATGTTGTTGTTATTGTTAGGTGCCATTGTGTTGACCATGACCTGTAGGGACCCTATGAACAGTAGAGCTGAACCTTGCCCTATGCTGCACCAGCCTCACCGTTCCTGCTTCCTTCAGCCCATTGCTCCAGCCACTGTATCAATCCGTCTCATGAAGCATCTTCTTCTCTTTCACTTACCCTCCACTCTTCCAAACATGTTACCCTTCTCTAGGTATTGGCTTCTAGCAACATGCGCCTAGTCTGTGAGACAGAGTTAGAATCCACCAGCTGCTCTGCGGGAGAAAGAGAGACAATCTTTCCCTCTAAGGAGCACCCTGGCTGCTTCCTCTCCAAAACATTCTTGCTTTTCCAGGAGACAGAGGGCAACCATCATGCCACCAGGAGATCACTATGACCTCTGTAAACAATGTCAAAGGAGAAAGAGAAGGCATCACTTCTACTTTCACTCTCTCATTGCCCAGCTTCCCGAAGCATAAGAATAAATTAAAAAGACTTTGACTTGAATCAGACACACCATAAGCCTTAAACTGACATCACTGTTCTTCAGTTCATTGGAGACATCCCTGATCACTGATGACCTCAATGCACTGTGTTTCCTTTTTTGTTTGTTGTTGTTTTTCTTTTGTTTTATTTAAATTTTTTATTCATTTCAGCAAAAATTTACAGAGAATGGATTTCCATTCATTCATTGTTGCACTTTTCTCCCCTCCCAGTCCTCCCCCCTAGTACACTACCCTGTTGGAAAAGTAATAGAAAAATTCTTTCATTGTTTTACTAACCCTCCCCCAGGTCCACTCCACCATGTAGCCTTTGCT
>NW_006399940.1:4973912-4976149 GCF_000299155.1 Elephantulus edwardii | reverse complement strand
TGCTGTTGCCAAAAGAATTGATCGTGGATCCTAGAAACATGAAATTGTTAACCATTTCAGTCTTCTCTCCATTTACCATAATGTTGAGTGGTTGGTGAAGATTTTTGTTTTCTTAAAGCTGAAGTGTAATCCATATTGAAAGATGTAATCTTTTCTCTTCTTCGATAGGTATGTCTAACATACCTCAGGCTGTTCATGATCTTTCCTTTAATTCTGATGTTATATTCTTTTTCATATAGTCCAGGTTCAGAAATGATTGCTATGCATATATACTGAACAAACATGAGGAAAGGATTTATCCACACACCTTTCTTGATTTTAAACCATGCATTGTTTCCCTGCTCTGTTCGGACAACAGCATCCTGGCCTAGGTATAGGTTTCGCATGAGCACAAATAAGTGTTCTGGGATCTTCATTACTATAAACTATTCACATCTTGTTGTGATCTACACAATCAAATGCCATTGTACAGTTAATGTAGCACAAATAGACAACCTTCTGTCATTCCTTGCTTTCAGGCAAGATCCATGTTACATCAACAATGATAGCTCTGGTGCAATGTTTTTTTCTAAACTCAGCTTGAACATCTGTCAATTCTCTGTTGATATATATTTCCAATCCTCCATGGATGATCTTATGTATGATTTTGCTTGCATGAGATATTAGTGATACAGTAAAATTACTTTCAGATTCATTTGGATCACCTTTCTTGGAAATGGAGACAAATATGGATCCTTTCCATTCAGCTGGCCAGGTAACTACCTTCCAAATTTCCTAGCATAGACTGCTAAGGATATCAGAGCTGCAACTGTTTGATAAAAGGTGTCAATTGATAGTCTGTCAATTCTTGGGGCCTTTTGTCCCCAATGCCATCAGTGCAGCTTGAACATCCTCCTTTATCAATTTGTTCTTGATTATATGCTACATCCTTATATGGCTCCATGTCAGTCAATTGTTTTATATGTTATGTTTCACACATTTCTTTATTCACATTGTGTTGCATACAATCATTCTCATACAGTGCACTTTATAAAAACAATCATTAATTTATACCCACAATCGCCCTGACTTTTCAGTTCCCCACTGAATATTTCATAATTCCTTTACTCTGCTTGCTAAACTCTGCAACCTCATGATTTTCACTCTTGCCATTAATATCTAGTTGTATGACATTGTGGTCTGAAAAGATATCCTGTGTTATTTTAATGTTTCTAATTTGTTGGGGATTGTTTTATATCCTAATATATGATCAATTCTGGAGAATGTACCATGTGCACCTGAAAAGAAAATACATTGACTTTTTGTTAGGTGCAGTACCCTGAATACATTCATAAGGTTGAGTTGGCTGATTGTATAGTTTAGATCTTGTGCATCTTTGCTAAATTTTTTAGTTGACCTGTGTTTTGGTGAAAGTGATAGGTTAATGTCTTCTACTATAATTATGGTGCTTTCTATTTCTTTCTTCAAGTCTGTTAACCATTGTTTTATGTATTTCCCATGTCTATGTGTAGATGTTGTCCAAGGTTATGGCTTCTTGATTTATTGTGCCTTTAATCATTATATTGTGTTAGATGCCATTGAATTGGGTATGATTCACAGTGACCCTATGAACAAAAGATCTGAACCCTATACTATCCCGTGTCATTCTCACACTTCCTGACACACAAGAGACCGTTGTGGCAGTCACCATGTCAATCCACCTGGTTGAGGGTCTTGCTCTCCTTTGCTGACCCTCCACCTTTCCTAGCATCATGTCTCTCTCCAAGGAGTAACACCTCCTAGCAACATACCCAAAGTATATGAGGCAAAGCCTCATCATTCTTGCCTCCAAACAGCACTCCAGATGCACCCTTTCTGAGACATACCTGTTTTTTCTTTTGGCCATCCATAAAGAGCTAAACAGAAAATTTCAAAAGGCAGCCCGGGACGACAAAGCAAGATACTATAAGAAAATGTGCAGAGAGCTGGAGTCAGAAAATCAAAAGGGCCAAACTCATTCAGTCTTTTTTAAGCTGAAGGAGTTGAAAAAGAAATTCAAGCAATACTTAAGGATACTTTGGGTAGAATGTTAAATGATCCAGGAAGTATTAAGAGAAGATGGAAGGAATACACAGAGACACTGTATCAGAAGGAATTGGCTGACACAGAAGAATTTAATGAAATGACATATGAGCAAGGGCCTATGGTGATGAAGAAGGAAGTTCAAATTGCTCTGAGGGAATTGGCAAAAATCCAAG
>NW_006399940.1:4954898-4973227 GCF_000299155.1 Elephantulus edwardii | reverse complement strand
GAACTCAGGAGTACCTGAAGTGCTTGCTGCAGAAGGTCAAGGACTGCAGCCTCCTATATGGATTGAAGCTCAACATCAAGAAAAAGATTCTCACCACTGGGCCAATTGGCAGCATCACTATGGATGGTGAAGAGATTGAGATAGTTAACAGTTTTAGTTTGCTTGGCTCTACAATCAACACTCTTGGTAACTGTAGCCAGGAAATCAGGAGACAAATTGCACTGGGAAAGTAGGTTGTGAGGGACCTCTCAAGAGTACTGAAGAGCAACGACATCAGGCTGGAGACTAAGGTGTGCTGGATCAGGGCTATAATCTTTGCAATTATGTGCTATGCATCGGGAGAGTCGGACAGTGAATAGGGTTGATAGATAATTGATGCCTTTGAGCTGTGGTGCTGTAGAAGAGGGTTGAATATACCATGGACTGCTAGGAGAACAAACAGGTTTGTCGTGAAGAAGGTGAAGCCAGAATGCTCCTTGGATTCAAGGATTCTGAAGCTTCGTCTGACATACTTTGGGCATTTTGCAAGGAAGGACTGGTCCTTGGAGAGGGACATCATGTTTGGCAGAGTGGAGGGGCAACGAAAGAGAGGAAGACCTTCGATGAGATGGATCGATTCTGTGACTGGAGTGGTGGGAATAAGTGTGTTTAAGATGGCTAGGTTGGCACAGGATAGAACAGCATTTAGAGCTCTTGTACATAGGGTCGTTATGAGTCACAAATGACTTGATGGCACATAACAACAACATAAGTGGTCTTCTCCAACACCACCGCTCAAAAGCACCCATTATTCTTTAATCTTATTCATTGTTCAGCTCTCAGATGCCTAGCAAGTGATAGGAAAGGCTATGACCTGAATCAGACGCACTTTCGTCTTCAAATTTACATCATTATTCCTCAATAACTCGGAAAGTTCCCTAATTGCAGATTTTCCCAGTGCAATGTGTCTTCCTATTTTCTGACTGCTGGTACCAAGGCTGTTAATTGTGGATCCAAGCAAGATGAAGCTATTGACAGTTTCAATCTCTTTTCCATCCATCATGATGTTGCCTATTGGTCCAGTGGTAAGAATCTGTTTTTGTGACATTAAGATGCATTCCTTGATCTTCTGCAACAAGTGCTTCAAGTCCTCCTAACTTTCAACAAGCAAGGTTATGTCATCCACATAATGCAGGTTATTGATGAGTCTACTTTCAATCCTGATGCCACACTCCTCTTTATAGGTTTGAGACATTGAGCAACAATTTTTGAAGACCAGGTGAGTTGTAGGATGATATCGAGGATATCATCCATGAAGAAAGCAAAAGGTCATTACAAAAAAATAGAGAGGGAGGGAAAAATCTAAATGAATATCAGAAGAGACTCTAAAAATTGCACTGGAGCTTTGAGAAGCCAATCCAAAGGGAAAAATATAATAAACAAGCTGAACAAGAGATTTCAAAGGGCAGCTTGGGAGGACAAACCAAAGTATTATAGTGGTATTTGTGGAGAGTTGGAATTGGAGAATAAAAAGGGAAGAACTCACTTTGTATTTCTCAAGGTCAACAAATTTAAGCCTCATGTTGCAATATTGAAAGATACTATGGACAATATATTGAATGACCCAGAAAGCACCAAAAGAAGATGGAGGGAATATACAGAATCACTGTACCTGAAAGAACTTGATTGGCATTAAAAAAATTTCAGAAAGTACCATATAAATAGGAGCCAATGGTAATGAAGGAGGAATCATTGTATAGTGTCCTTCATTATCTTTTATGGTAGTTTACATCCTGAATTCTATTTTATCAGCTATTAGTATTGCCACTCCCACTTTTTTGTGGGTGCCATTTGCTTGGTGTATTTTTCCCCCAGACTTTGATTATTTTTAGTTTATCTTTTCCCTCATTTCTTAGATGTGTTTCTTGTAGGCAACATATTTATGGGCTTTAAAAAAAATCCATTTCTGCTACTCAATTTTACTATTGATTGGAACATTTAATCCATCTACATCAAGAGTGATTATTTACAGGCCTGGTTTTATCACTGCCACTTTGCTGTGTCCTTTTTAATGTTGTTTCTGGTTACTATGGTCCATTCTCTTTCCTTGAGTGCTTCCGTGTGAAGGACTTCCCTTAGAATTTCTTGTAGAGTTGGACTTTTTTTCACCAATTCCTTACACTCATGCTTTTTTGCAAATGACCTAATTTCTCTTTCATATCTGATGGACAGTTTTGCTGGGTACAGGATTCTCAGCTGGTATTTGCTTTCTTTTAACCTTCTGTACATGCCATTCTATTATTTTCTTACCTAGTTTCTTCTGTGAAATCAGAACTTAATCTAATTGAGTCTAGGTGACTGTTTTGCTTGTACTGCTTTCAGTATTCTATTCTTATCTTTGATTTTGGAGAATGTGACTATGATGTCTTGCTATTTTCTTTTGAGGTCTAGTCTTGTGTTCACTGAGTTTCTTGAAAGTCAATGTCCTTGTTCTTCATGATATCTGGGAAGTTTTCTTCTAATACCTCTGCCACAATTTTCTCAGTGCCCCCTCATCTGGAATTCCAGTCATACAGATATTGTTCCAATTTATGTTGTCCCTCAGATTCTAATGTTTTCTTCATTTTCTGTCTATTCTTTTTCTACTAGTGTGTTCTCATTGATATCCTTCTCTTTAAGCTTTTGACTCTGTTCCACTCTTCTACTTTTTATCCTGCCAGCATGTTGGACAGTTCTGCCATTTTGGTCTTGATATTCTGGATTGTATTTTCATGCTTTTCTGTTGTCTCTAGGACTGTGTTGGCTATACCCTCTCTGTTTCGTGATGATATTTTAAGTTCTTTTACATCTTTATTTGTTGTTGTTGTTGTTGTTATGTGCCGTCGAGTCCTTTGCGACTCATAGGGACCCTATGTACAATAGCCCTAAATTCTGCTCTGTCCTGTGCCAATCGCACTGCCTCTGACACACCCATCCCGCTTACCCCAGTCGCTGAATCAATCCACCTCATAGAGGACCTTCCTCTCCTGCGCTTTCTGTCCTCCCTTCCAAGCATGATGTCCTTCTCCAAGGACAGGTCTCGCCTTACATGTCCAAAGTATGTCAGAAGAAGCCTCAAAATCTTTGCCTCCAAGGAGCCGCCTGGTTTAATCCTCTCCAGATGTTTTCTTAGCAGTCCATGGTACATTCAATAATCTTCTCCAGCACCGCAGCTCAAAGGCGCCAATTCTTCTTCTATCATCCCTAGTGATTGTCCAACTCTCTGACGCATAACAAGCGATTGCAAAGACCATGATCTACCTCACAGGTAACTGTGAAGACACCAAGAGTGCACGGAAACCATTTGCAGGGCACGTAGAGGGGGCAGAAAGAAATCTTCACAGGCGGGAAAGCGGGACAGCACAAAGGACTCTGAAACTCTCCGCATACCCCACAGGTAACAGCTTTATTTATAGTTTCAATTATTTCTTCCATCTTTTGTAATTTGTTCTGTCGTTCAAATTTCTCTGCACTGAAATATTTATTCTGACTGTCTCTGGTATATTCACTTCATTTGTGGCTTCTATTCTTTCAGCCATCATCTGTACCTTCTTCTGTAGCTGTTCATAAAAATTTACATCAATATAGGTTTTCTGATTTCCTGTTTTAGGGATGTTGCTGTTGTTGTTAAGTGCCGTAGAGTGGCTTGCGACTCATAGCGACCCTATGTACAACAGCCCTAAACCCTGCTCTATCCTGTGCCAATCTCACTGTCTCTGACACACCCATCCCAATTACCCCAGTCACTGAATCATGTTTGGCAGAGTGGAGGGACGGCGCAGGAGAGGAGATGGATCTATTCTATGAGTGGAGTGGTGGGAATGAATGTGTTTCAGACAGGGAGGTTGGCACAAGATAGAAGGGCGTTTAGGGCTCTTGTACATAGGGTCACTATGAGTCTCAAACGACAGCACATAACAACAACTGAGGCTGCTGCTGCTCTCGGGTAGATTCTGTCTGATTGGTGCAGGAATCTCTGTTTCCTCGTCCTTGCTGGTAGTCAAGTATCTACCTTCACTGCTAAATCCACTCAATTTAACTTGGAGAGGTAGGAAAACTGACTTTCCCCATAATTATTTATACACACACTCTTCCCCTATTCATGTGTTGAAAGTAAAATCTGGTTGCTAAGAAAGCCATTTTCAAAAATAAACTCTTATTTATGGCAAATACACTTTTTAAAAAAAAATCACAAAATGAGTAAAAAGACTCTTCCCAAAGGAGGACATATGGATAGCCAAGACAAACATGAGGAAATGTTCAAAATCATTACCCATAAAAGATGCAAATCAAAACAATGATGAAATAACATCTCATCCCAGCAGTAGTAGCAAAGTTTAACAACACAGCAAACAATAAATGTTGGACAGGATTTGGAGAGATTTGAATACTTACACCCTGGTGGTGGGATTGTAAAATGGCACAACTGCTATAGAAAGCAGTTTGCCATTTCTTAAAAAATTGAACATAGAAATCTCATATGACCGAGCTGTTCCAAAGCTAAGAATATATACCAAGTAAATCAGATCTGTGACAAGAATGGAGATATGTACACCTATGGTCATAGGAGGGTTATTCACAAAAACAAGAGAATGAAAACAGTCTAAATGTACATCAACAAAAGAATGCATTGGAAAATTGTAGTACTGCTACCCAATGGAATACCATGCAGCACTAAGAAACAATGTTCATAAAATAAAAAATAATATGGGAGAGTCTAGAGAACATTTTTTCCAAGTGAAATAACTTAGCCATATAAAGACAAATACTGTATAATACCACTATTGTGAAATAGAAGGATAAGTGAGCAAGACATGTATAAATACTAAAAAGGGGAAGGGGTGAAGTTGTTGTTATGTGCCGTAGAGTCGCTTGCTATTCATAGTGATCCTATGAGTCGAGGCGACGTAGATAAAAGGGGAAGGAGGAAAAGTCACTGGGATAGTGGAGGTTGGTAGGTGGAGGGGAGTGAAGAAATGGGAAATGTTCAATGGGGACTTGAAAATAGGGAACTTTTCAGAGTATTGAGAAGCAATGATGTCAGTCTAGAGGCTAAGGTATGCCTGACCAGGCTATAGACTTCACAATAACTTGTTATGCATCAGAGAGTTGGACAATGGCTAAGGATGACAGAAGAAGAATCAATGCCTTTGAGTTGTGGTGCTGGAGTAGAGTCTTGAACATACCATGGCTTGCCAAGAAAACAAATAAGTCTGTCTTGGAGAGGGTAAAACCAAGTTTCTCTTTGGAGGGTAGAATTTTGAACCTCTGACTGTCATACTTTGGGCATGTGACCTGAAGGGACTAGTCCTTTGAGAAAGAGATTATTTTTTGAAGGATGGAGTGACGGTGCAGGAGAGGAAGACCCTGAATTAGATGGAGTGATACGGTAGCTGGGGCAATGGGGATAGATGTGTCAGAATCAGTGAGACTAGCTCAGGATAGGGCAGGCTTCAGACCTGTTGAACATAGTGTCACTATGAGGCAGAGGCAATTTGACGGCACCAAACAATAAGAACAATAGGAATAGGTCAGTGGTAATTTTATAAAACAATGTATATGATTGATTATATAAAACAAAAAGACATATGGATAATTATATGCAGACCAATTTTCAAAAACCTCTGTAAATAGAGACTATGCACAGAGCTTCATCACACAGAAGTGAAATATATTACATCTTAAAAAGAGATATGTTGTTATTATGTACTATCGAGTCAACCACTACTTCTAGTGACCCTATGAATGACTGATTTGTACCCTTTACTATCCTGTTCTATTCTCATCATCTCTGATAAACTTGAGCACATTGTTACAATAACCATGTAAATTCCTCTCTTTTGTTGACCTTCCACCTTTCCAAGCATAATGTATTTTTCCAAGGAGCCATCCCTTCTAACAACAAGCCCCAAATATGTGAGGTGAAGCTCATCATCCTTGCTTTCAAAGACCACCCTGGTTGCACTTTGTCCAAGACACATTTGTTTGTTCTTTTGGCAGTCCATGGGATATTCAATACTCTTGCTCAAGACCACAACTCAAAGGCATCAGTTCTTCTTTCTTTAGCCATTCTCCAACTTGTAGATGCAGTTGCAGTCAATAGCACCAGTCAGAAAAAAGGTCAGAGGCTAACTGTGGAACAGACCTTCACTTGCTCATACACAAGTTCTAATTGAAGCTGAAGTAAAAGAAAATAAAGTCATAAGAAACAAAATATGACCTTAACACTATTCCACCTGAATTGGGGAATCATTTACTGCATTGAACTAGCACATATTGTTGTTGTTATGTGCTGTTGAGTCACTTGTGACTCATAGCAACCCTACGTAACATAGCCCTGAAACTTGATCCATCCTGTGCCAACCTTACTGTCTCCAACACACTCAGCCTCAGTTGAGTCATTGAATCAATCCATCTCATGGAGGGTCTTCCTCTCTTGCACTGTCCTTTCACCCTTCCAAGCATGATGTCCCTTTCCAAAGATTGGTTCCTCCTTGCAATATGTTCAAAACATGTCAGATGAAGGCTCAGAATCTTTGCCTCAAAGGAACAGGCTAGCTTCACCCTCTCTAGGATGAACCTGTTTGTACTTTTATAAGTGCATGGTTTATTCAATACTCTTCTCTAGCACCATGACTCAAAGGCATCAATTCTCTTTCTGTAATCCCCAGTCATTGTCCAGCTTTCTGACTCTTAGCAAGTAATTGTGAAAACTATGGCCTGGATCAGGTGCACCTTAGTCTCCAGATTGATAACATTGCTCTTCAGTACTCTGGAGAGGTCCCTGACAGCAGGCTTTCCCAGTGCAATTAATCTTTTGATTTACTGGGTGCTGGTACCAAGGGTGTTGATGATAGAGCCAAACAAACTAAAGCTGTTAAAAATTTCAATCTCTTTACCATCTATCATAATTAATACTACTAATTGGCCCAGCGGTAAGAATCTTTGTTTTCTTGATGTTGATCTTCAATCCACATTGAAGACAGTAGTCCTTAACTTTCTGCAGCAAGTGCTCCAGGTCCTCCTTCGTTTCAGCAAGCAGGGTTGTGTCATCTGTATAATGTAGGTTGTGAATAAATTTCCTCCAATTCTGATGCCACACTCCTTCATAAAGCCCAGCCTCCAAGGATGAGCTGTTCTGCATGCAGATTGAAAAGGTATGGAAATAGGACATATCTCTGGTGTACATTCTTCCTGATTTTGAAAAATGAAGTGCTTTCTTTCTCTGTTCTAATGACTACCTCCTGGTTCAAGTACGGGTTTAGCTTAAGCATGACTAAATGTTCTGGGATTCCTGTTCTTCTCAGAGTTAGCCACAGTTTGTCGTGATCCACACAGTTAAATGACTTTGCATATCAATGAAACACAGGTAGACACTCCTCAAGTACTCTCTTCTTTCAGTCAAGGTCCATCTAACATTAGCTATAATACCCCTAGTACGATGGCCTCTTTGAACCCAGCTTCTACATCTGGCAGTTCTCTGTTAATTCCCTGTCCGAGTTATTTTTGGATAATTTTAGCAGATTCTTACTTGCATGTGGTATTAATGATATTTGATAATTTCCACACTCTGTTGGGTTACCTTTCTTTGGGATAGGAACAAATCTCTTCCAGTCAGTTGGCCAGGTGGCTGTCCTCCATATTTCTTGGCACAACTTGGTGACCACATCTAGAGCATCATCTGTTTGTTGAAATATGTCACTTGGTATTCCATCAATTCCTGGGACCTTGTTTTTTTGCAGAGCAGCTTGAACTTCTTCATCACCCCAGGCTCTTGCTTATATGCATTGTTTCATGAAATTCTTCTGTGTCAGCCAATTCCTTTGGTACAGTGACAGTGTATATGACTGATAAATTTTGAGAGCTGAAAACAATGAAACATTTGACTACTAACCAAAAGGTTGCAACTGGAACCCACCCACAATCACCTAGAAAAAAGTTTGGATCATTTGCTTTACAAATGTCACAGTCATAGAACACCTAACAAAGTTCTATTCTGTAACACATGGTGTTACTACAAATTGGAATTGATTTCATGACAACTGGTTATTTTTGTTGTTGTTGCTGTTGTAAAAAAATGAAAGATGTTTGTATTAAGGCTATTTTCTTTCTGGGCAACTAGCAAAATCCCCTTCTTTGAAAGTTCTAAGAACTCTAGGGGGAAAACCTTGAAACTTGTCTGTAAGAAACTAATTTGGACATATTTAATAGGGTGAGCTAACAGAGAGAGGGAAGGTCTAATGGAAGTTAGATGCGGGATCCAGAGAGAAAAGTATTCAGAAATGAGTAATAAATAAAGCATAGGGGACCAAACTTAGCATCAGTGTAGAGGAAGGGAAGGAATAGTGGATTGAAGTCATTGCTTTAGAGTCAGAACAGAGTCATAGCCGACCCTCCAGTGGGTTTTGGAGGAACTGTGAATTACACAGGAGGAGATTGCCCATCTTCCTCCTTAGGAATCCCAGTGCATTTGAACCACTAGGGAGGTTCACCCCTTTGAATTAGCAGTGCAACTCTACATACTAAACCACCAAAGCAGCCTACTAGCATTGAATATAGTATGAGACAATCATCCTTGATTTCTCAGACACAAGTCAAGATTTTATTTTCTTAAGATCATTTGCAAACATTTTCATGGTAGCATATATAACATTCTATTGTAATTTTTTAAGACTTTAAGAGCTAACTGTCTCAGTTTCTAGGCTCAACAGAGAGTGGTAGCAGGGGGCTTTCAAGATTACACATAAACACTCCCCATATAGATGATGGCAACACTCTCCCAAACAGATTCTGTTTTCTCATCCTGTGCCTCTGCACCTGTTCCCTCTGCTTGAAATGTCTTCAATCTGCTTGTCTGCTTGGCAAACTCCTGCTCATTTGTAAGTCCCAGCAGACTTGCTGTGTCCTTTGTGAAGCCTCTAACTAGGGTACTCTCCCTATGCTCTGATTGTATCACCTACCGTATTGGATGGTAACAGTGTGCTGTGTGCTTGTTCACCCTCTAGGCTGTTGATGAGATCCTTTTCAGCCTTGCCTCAACAGTCTGCACCATTTCTGAAGATTCTGTCACGATGAATTACTTGAAAAGAACTGCTAAGCAAGGTTCAGAGCCCTTATTCCTAGGGTTGCTATGAGTTGTAGTTGACACGGTGGCACATAAAAACAACACAAGAGAGGGTACTATTAGAACTCTGAGACGTTGTATCTAGGTTTGGAGAGTTGAGTGTATACACTTTCTCAGACCATATCTTCACACCATGTTTAGAAATTCATATTCCTGATCCTTAAAAATGTCTATCCAGACATAATTATAATGATTCTCTTTTTTTCTTCTCTGTGTTATATGGAATGGTCATCTAAGTATGTACAATACTGTAAAACTAAACTAGCCTCATGATTTGTAATATTTAGGCTTGTCGTCAAAGATGTGTTATGTTAGCTCTCAGGATATCTAACCATGCAAATATAAGACTCTGAAGAAAAAAGACTAGGTTTTTTTCTTTTAACACCTAGTAGCTAGTGTCTTTGTTAACGGAATGAGTGAATGAGTTTATAGATTTTATTACTACTATGTACTTCTAGAGTTTGAATGGGTACCACCTCAGTGTAAGATTATAAACTTCAACATCTATTGTCAGTGCTCAGGTTCTGACCTAGCCAGTATTTAGAAGACAGGAAATCTAATCCTATCTCTTCTCAGCCATTATTGAGATATATGGTTAGAAAAGAAGTACTTCAGTTCCAGGGATGACTTACCTCATCTATAAAATGAACTATGACCTCCTATCACTTGGAATTGGAGAGATGTACTGACCTTAACCCAATGGTTATCTAGAATTAGCCATCTATTATACTTGGAATTCCAGGATCATTTTATTATTTTATGAACTCTGTTATTTGATCCTGTTTGCAATGAAGAAAAATGCTATACGTACAGCTTCCTTGGTATAACCCACTGAAATATAGTAAAAAGGAGAGTTGCCCACCTAGTACTATCTGAAGTACCACTATCCCTAAGTATTCATTTACCCCAGGCTGAGCCTGGATTCCAGCCCATCTGAATATCTCAGAAGATTTTTTTAAAACCTTAAGTTTTGAAATGGTGTCTTAGGCAGCACTATCGAAGAACGAAGGAGTGCCTGATTCTGGCCATGGTCTTTTCAATCACTTGCTATGCATATGAAAACTGGACAGTGAGTAAGGATGACAGAAGAATTGATGCCTTTGAGCTGTAGTATTGGAGAAGAGTGTTGAATATCCCATAGACTGCCACTAGAACAGATCGGTATGTCTAGAAAAATGTGATACAAGAGTGTTCCTTTGGAGTTAAAGGTAATGTAGCTTCTCTTCTAGGAAAGGTGGAGGGTCAATAAAGAGAGGAAGACTCCAATGAGGTTCATTGATACAGTGATTGCAGCAGTGAGCTCAAGTGTATCAGATGATGAGGATGGCACAGGATAGGACAGGATTTAAATCTGTTTTTCACAGAGTCACTATTTGTCATACTACACCCAACTGAACCTAACAACAATAATATTGAGGGAAGTTGGGAGAGACATGGGGAGACACACAAACAAAGAGAGAAAATGAGAAAAAGGGGAAAAGAGACAGAGAGATGCATGCTTGTCATGGCATCAATATCTACTCTTGGTCAACGTATGAGCAACAGAAGAAAAAAGGAAAAAGAAAAGCTGCCCGGTCCTACATCCTCTTCACAATCTCACAATTACTGGCGTGTCAGAATCTAGTGCCAATTTATCTCACCAAGGATCTTTCTTACCCTTCATCTTCCCCCCCACCCCCCAGGAATTGGCCTTAGATATTTTATTTTTTCATTAAATACAATTTTTATTTTATACCGGTTTGCTTACAAAGTTCACATACATTATTTTTCCACACTGAATCTTACCCTCTACTCATCAAATTGTGCAACCACATGATTACGCCCCTGCCCATTTTCACCCTTCTGCTCCTCCCTCCTCTCCTTGGGTCCTCATTCTCATTTTACTAGTTGTCTATTTCTACATTAACGGTCTTATACACTGTTTGTCCGTCTGGGACTGAGTTAGTTCACTCAGCATAAAGCTCTCCAGTCCCTCCCTAGTAATGTAGTGATCTTCCAAATTATTGCTCCTGCCTGCTGTGTAGTATTCCATCATGTAAATGTCCCACTCAACTTATTTGATTGTTCTCAACCTCATCTTGTCCACCAAACATAATGCCCTCCTCCATCAATTATTCCTTCCTGATGGTGTATTCAAAGGAAGTGAGTTGCACTATATTCTGTTATGAACCATAAAGTTTTCATTGCTAGCTTCCAAAGGTAAATCAGTCCTTTTTTCTAGTTTGAAAACTCCTGTGGAACTTGCACTTCGTAGGTGATTCTATTGGTATTTAAATAACAAAGGAATAGTTTCCACTAACACAACAAGAAGCATCCTCTACAGTAGGGCAAACTGACAGATGTGTAGGGATAATAGAAATTCAGAGACATTTGTCATTCCCTTTATATGGGCAAGAAAATAAGGCAGAAGGAGGTTCAGTAATTTGTTTTGAGATGCTCAGTAAACAGTGGACCTAGGATTTGAACTCAGGCAATGTGTCTCCAGAGTCAGAATTGGTTAATATGCTGCCTCTTTAATATTTGATGGAAGAAATTCTTAAAATAAATTTAGTTCTTCAGAAACATTATTTTGAAAAAGAAGCAAAAGGCAATGTAGTATAGGGGTGGGAAATACAGGGATTTTGAAGCTAGATATCCTCAGATTCAAATCCTAGTACTACCACTTTCTGGGTTAGTGATTTTGTCTGAATTCATTGATGGCTTTAAACTTCAATTCCTCAGAAAAATGACAGTGGTATGAGATCTCTCATGAGTATTAATTAATATATTCCTTAAGAACAACTTAACTGGTAAAAACTTTTTTAAGGTAGTTACAATACATAAAATAATACTCACTCACAGAGTCTAAAAGTCCAAACCAGACAATACACAATGAGATAGAACAGATGTTAATAATGACACAGAATGGATAAAGAATGCAAAGGTTTCTAACCTTTACTTTCATGTCCCTGGGTGATGTAAATTGTTAAATAAATCTTTGGCTTTTAACACAATTAGGGACCTCAGAAGACAGGTGTGAACACAGATCTATTTTGTTCATATGAGTGCTACCATAAGTTGGAATCAAGCTGAGGGCAACTAACATCCTTGATTTGAGGCACTGGTGATTCAATGGCAGGATTCTCACACTTCTGCCCTACATCCCTCTATTTCTGCTTGCAGGTTACTGAAGTTCAAGTTCAAGCTAGAGTGTGCATACATACACACACATACATACACACACTCACTCTCTCCCCGCCCACCAAACAGTCATCACCTGTAACCGGAAGCTTGTATGTTACTCAATAGGGTTTAGAGGAACTTCACAGACTAAGACAGACTATGTTTGTCCTGGCTTCTGAAAATTCAGTCAGTGAAAACCCTGTGGTCCACCAGTGTCCAACCTGCACCCAATTTTAGGGATGGCACAGTACTGAGACATGTCTTGTTTCATCATATAGAAGGTGACTATGAGTCAGAGACCAACTTGCCAGTAGCTGACACCAGCCACTGATTTGGAAGATTGTCAGAGAAAATGCCCCAGAAAAGACAGCACTTTCATTGCATCTTCTATAAGTGGATCATATCTAAAATCCTAACCAGATGTATTAGCTGCTCATTAGTTGTTAGTCTTCTCTCCATTTCTTCCAAAGGTCATAAGAACAGACAATACTTTCCTGGACCAGCAAAACTTTTTCAGATCATAAAGTATGGGACATTTTTCTGCCTTCTTTTCCCTCTTATGTGCTGAGCTGAAGAAATGCTGACTGTCTTGCTGATCATGAGGGTCACCGGCATGGTTCATTTGTAATTGCTCAACCTAATTCCAACCCCTAATAGGATGGGTTTTGATATCCAATTGTTTTTTACTTATGAGGTGAATTTACAGTGAGTTATGATGCAAGGTAGTTTAACCTGACAAGACACACCATACTAAACATTCATAGACACAGTTTTGTTTCTCCCTCGAGAAGAAGCTGCTAGAGTAGAGTGGTAATCGCTGTAATATGATCAGCATGGGGGAGATTGATCACCCCTAGGAAAGTGACCTCTTAGAGGTTTTTTGAGAGAGACATACCTTTCCTGTTGATTGATTACACATCAGGGTGACCATTCCTGGATGGGAAAACCAAATGTGGTCCTCACCTTCTGCTAGCACATGCACTTTTTTTGGGTCAGTTTTCATGCAAGATTGATGTACAGCAGCTGTATTGTAAGGGTCCCAGTATTCATGTCATGACTGCTCAGCTTGCTTTGAAAGTAGAGTGGGAAAGGATTATTACCAATGAAGATAATGACAATAAAACAATTCAAAATAGTGATTAAATGACAATTTAAAGTAGTGATTAAATGTAAACAAATCAACAGAAGGGAACTATCTTCAAGATTACTGAGAAGGGTAATAGGATATAATCATAAAAAGGGGAACTATCATTTCCATCTTTTCCCCATAATGCCTCAGTTTTAGTAGTGTGGGGGTTGTTGGTATGTGCCGTTGAGTCACTTATGACTCATAACAACACTATGTACAACATCTTTGAAGCCTGCTCTGTACTGAGCCTGTCTCACTGACTCCAACACACCTACCTCTATTGCCCTAGTTATTGTATCAATTCATCTCATCTGGGGTTTTCTCCTGTGCTGTTCCTCTACCCTTCCAAGAATAATGTCCTTCTCCAAAGACTGATCCCTCATGGCCACATGCTCAAAGTAGGTGAGATTGAGCTTTAAAATCATAGCTTCCAAGGATAAACTTAGTTTCACCCTCTCCAAGACAGAATTATTTGTTTTTTTGGAAGTCTATGGTCAAGACTCTTCTCCAGCACAGCAACTCAAAGACATAGTTTCTTCTTCTATCATCCTTAGTCATTGTCCAGGTCACTGATACATAGCAAGTAATTGCAAAGACCATAGCCTGGATCAGGTTACCTTAGACTCTAGACTGGCATCATTATTCTTCAGTACTCTGGAGAAGTCCCTGACAGCAGATTTACCTAATGTAATTAGTTTTTTCGTTTCCTGACAGTCAATGACAAGAGTGTTGACTGTAAAGCCAAGCAAGCTGTAACTGTTAACAACCTCAATCTCTTCTTGATCCATCATGGTGCTCCCAATTGGCCCAGTGGTGAGAATCTTTGTTTTCTTGATGTTGAGCTTCAATCTATACCGAAGACTACAGTCCTTGCCCTTCTGCAGCAAGCACTTAAAGTCCTCCTCAGTTTTAACAAGGAAGGTTTTGTCATTGCATAACGTAGATTGTTGATGAGTCTTCCTCCAATCCTGATGCCACATTCCTTGTCATAAAGCCCAGCCTCCCAAATGATCTGTTCTGCATACAGATTGAAGTGTGGGGGTAGTTCCTATTATTAAAGTCATTATCCTTTCAGTTTCATACAATATCTCTATGTATTATGACTCATCCATTCTCCATCTAAATGGTCAATGTCATTATCTGGTCATATAATTGCTTATTATTTGAAGGACTTACACTGTTTTTATAATCTTTCACCCCACTTCTGTCCATCTTCCTAAGTAACTTCAATAGACACAGGGCACTATGTGCATTCTTGTCTTTCAGTGCTTTAACCTTTTCATCTTCAGAGATCTTTACTCTTTATCAACCAATTCTTAGATCATGTCATAACCAGATAGAGTTTCAGTTCTGACATATTAACTAAAAATATTCTAATCTCTACAGTTTCTTATCTTCTCGATTTCTATCTTTTCATTTCCTTCTGTATTGTTACTAGAAATGACCTTCAAATTCCTAGTATTTGTAGGCCTTTGGTTCTTTTACTTTCTCCTATCACTCCCATTCTGTTATCACTTCATGTTTTATCTGTTTTCACTGAATACACCTAACATTTTTTGTTTCTGTCTAAAGTAGAGCAGAAAATAAGACATGGGGACATAGGACCATGGGCATCTCTCTGAAAGGACCAGAGGGAATGAGAACACCAGAAAACAGATACAGAGTCCGTAGTCCAGCACCATGCTGCCTGTATAGCCTCACCAACAGCAAATGGTTCTTTTATTTGTTGCTGACTCACAGACTCATAGTTATCGTACCATCAATGGGTTTTTATTAGGAAAGGAGGTTGGAGAGTCGAGGAGGCAAAGACTATCACAATATAACCCAAAATAAGTCTATGCTTTAGCCCAAGAGTTCCAAGGTGCATATTCTCAGTCCAGGCTCCCATTTCAATTCAGCAAATAGCTTTTTCTTCCCTCATAAAAGTCAAGAATAGAGAATTTCAATCGTACCCTGCACAAATGCAAGAAACCTCAGGCCTCATTTTGTCACTGTTGGTTCACAGAAATGTCAGTATCACCACCACCACGGTCTTGCTCTCACCAGAGTCTCGCAGCCACTAGCCCTGCTCACCTCAAGTCTTTTTTTGTCTCAAGTCTTGTTGCTCCAAGCCTTGCTGCCCAGAGTTAGAAGCACTCTTTATATTGCTGCTTCAGCTGTTGATGATCAGCAAGACCTTGATGATTTTAGAACCATATGTCTGTAATTAAGGTAGCTGGAGACCAGAGGGATTAATTAATAGCTAAAAAGGGCAACTTCTAGTTCAGTACCATAACTTTGTTGTCTTCAAATATCTTGTGACATTTTCTACATCTCAGTAATTTAGAAAATATCCAACTTGTGTCTCAGTTCGTAGGGAGTTAGGCTAAATGTCTTCAACACTTTGAATCTACTAGAGGCTCCAAGGAAACAGATGGAACGTCTCTTCGTGACGATTTAAAGCCTTGGAAACTCAATGGAGGGTCACTATGAGTTGGAATTGACTCAATGACAGTGTGTGTTGGTTTTATTTATTTATTTATTTTTAGATCAATGTGAGCCTCCTCTTATACCCAGGGTAATATTGCTGTTGTTGTTGTGTACCATAGAATCAGAACCAACCCTTAGCTGAGAGTCCGATGGATTTCCAGAGGCAGTTACTCACACAGGGATGATTGCCCATCTTTCACCCGTGTGGAGCAGCTAGTGGATTTGAACCATGTGCCTTTGGGATTGCAGCACAGCTTCTTGCCACTAGGCCACCAGAGCTCCCTATCCAGGGTGATAGACACTGTAAAATGTAATCACATAACTGAAAAGTATATATCACTCAATTACTATTAGTGCCTATTGAAATGTTTCCTGCAAATTGATCCATAGTCTTTAAAATTAATCCAATGGATATTTTTATGTTCCATTCTGAATATCAGCTTTTACAAAATTTCCCCTTTCTCTTAAAAGCTCTATAATTCTTGCCTTTTCTACCTTTCAGCAGACGCGTTTTAAAAAATTATATTTTATGTGACCATTTACATAGAAAATGAGATTTCTATTTTATAATTTCTACACATATTTGCTCAATGATAGTTACATTTGTTCAATGATTAGTTACATTTTTCACAATATGTCAACATTCTCTTTAATTGCATTCTAGTGGCTCTGTTTTCAGTACTCCTGTTTCTTCAGTACTCTAGGGAGCTCTGATGGCCTCGTGGCAATAAGCTGTGCTGTAATTCTGAAGGTACATGATTCAAGGCCATCAGCTGCTTTGTGAGAGAAGGATGGGTGATATCTTATTTGATAAAATGTCTCTGAAAATCTGCTACAGCATGAACTATTGGTCTATTTCAACTGTACCATACCGTACATAACAGTACGTTTCTCTAAGTCCTTATATTTTCATCTTTACTTTAGAATGATTGCTGATTTTTTTGTTCTTGTATATGTATGGTTTTATAATGGAACTCTCTATTTGTGGATACTTCTGTGTGAGCTGATTAGTTATTCTGCTAATAGGTGACTTCACAAGATAGTTTCGGTTGAAATTTTAAAGAATATTTCAGGGGTGGAGTCCAAGGGAGTCTTCTAATTTCAATTGGACAGTTGAAGCTCATTATGATCCACAAAGTCAAATGCCTTCACTTAATCAATAAAGCATAAATACACATTCTTCTGGTATTCTTTACTTTCAGTCAGGATCAAACTGACATCAGCAACAGTACCGCTGGTGCCATGGCCTCTTCTAAATCCTGTTTGAATTTCTGGAAGTTGCTTATCTATGTACTATTCTAGGCATTTTTAAATGATCTTCAGCAGTATTTTGCTTGTATGTGATATTAATGACATTGTTAAACAATTTCCACATTCTATTGGATTAGTTTTCTAGGGAATGGGAACAAATATGGATTTTTTTTTCCTAGTCAGTTGGCCAGACAGCTGTCCTTCAAATTTCCTGACATAGACTGGTGAGCATGTTCAGGGCTTCAGTTGTTAGTTAAAACATGTCAATTGATATTACATTGATTCCTGAGGGCTTCTTTTTTGCCAAGATTTTCAAGTGCAGCTTCAACTTCTTCCTTCATTACTATTACTATTACTATTACTATTACTATTAATTACTATTACTATTACGACTTCTTGAAATTTTTCAATGTCAGTCAATTCTTTTTAATGAGTGACTCTGTATTCCCTCTGTCTTCTTTTGACGCATCTTGGGTCACTCAACATATTGTCTATAGAATCCTTCAATACTGTGATTCAAGATTTAAATTCATGTTTCAGTACTCTCAGCGTGAATGCCAGGAGAGCTCTTCTTTTTTATTCTCTAATTCCACTTCTTTGCACATTCCTTTATCAGATTTTGCTTTGTCTTTTTGAGCAGCCCTTTGATATCTTCTTTCCATTCAGTCTTTTACTTCAGTATCTTTTCCCATTGTTTTGGCTTCTTGACACTCAAGTGCAATTTTCAGAGTCTTTTCTGATATCCATTTCCATTTTCTTCTTTTTCCTTTATCTTTGTAATAATCTTTTAATATCTTCATCGATGATACCCTTGATGTCATTCCACAATTTAAATGATCTTCAATCATTGGTGTTCAACTCTCCGAACTCATTCTTAAAATTATTTTGAAATTCAGGTGGAATAGATTACCTGAGAGGCTTGGCTGTATGAGGAGAAATGTGAAATCAAGATTGGAGGAAGACTCATCAACAATCTGCGTTATGCAAATGACACAACCCTGCTTGCTGTAATTGAGGAGGACCTGAAGCACTTGCTGCAGAAGGTCAAGGAGTGCAGCTTTCAATATGGAATGAAGCTTAACATCAAGAAAACAAAGATTCTCACTACCTGGATGATTGGCAGCATCATGATAGATGGCGAAGAGGCAGAGATTGTAACAACTTTAGTTTGCTTGG
>NW_006399940.1:4946980-4954423 GCF_000299155.1 Elephantulus edwardii | reverse complement strand
AGATGGATTGACTCAGTGACTGGGGAAATCGGGGTAGGTGTGTCAGAGACAATAACGTTGACACAGGATAGAGCAGGCCATAGGGCTGTTGTATATAGAGTCACGAAGAGTAACAAGCAACTCAATGGCACGTAAGAACAACAGACTAAAAATTACATTTTGGTTCGTGTGGACTTTTAAAAATTCCTTCAGCTTCAATTTGAACTTGCACATGGATAACTGATGATCTGTCCCATAGTCTACCCCTGGCCTAAGTTTTGTTTTTATTATTTTTAAAACATTTTTATATTAGTTTGCTTACAAAGTTCATGCATATCGTGTTTTACTTTATCCTTCATTCACATTATGTTTCATACAATCATTCCCATTTATTATGTTTTAAAAATTAATCATCATTGATGATTAATGTCATCATTACCCTGTCTTTCCAGATCCCTGCTGGATCTTTCCCATTTCCTTTACCCACCCATCCCTGTCCACCCACCAAATTGTGTGACCCTATGATTTCCCCTCTTCCCATCCTCATCCCTCTGCTGACACCCCCCCTCCTTGAATCCTTATACCGACTTTATTAATTACCTATTTCTGTCCTAATGGTCATACACAGTATTTTTCCTAATGATACTGAGTTAATTCACTCAGCAAAGCGCTCTCCAGTCCCTCCCAAGTTATATAATATTTTCAAAATTGTTGCTCTTGAATGCTGTGTAGTATTCTTTCTGTGAATGTACCATAATTTCTCAACATATTCCTTTTTTTGTTGGACATTTGGGCTGTTTCTATGTTATAGCAATGGTGAGTAAATGCTGCTATGAACACTGGTGTACAAATAACCTTTTGTGCCTCAGTTTTAATTTTCTTGGTGTATATTCCTAGCAGTGGAATCACTGGGTCATACGGAATTTCTATGTTCAGCTTTTTGAGGAAACATCAAACTAACTGCTTTCCAGAGTCATTGTACTGTTGTTTGTTTGTTTTTTGCAAACCCACCAAGAGTGTGTGAGAGCTCCTATGTTGCCACATCCTCTCTAACATTTATTACTTGCTGTCCTGTTAAACTTTACCACTGCTACTGTGATGAGAGTAGTTGGTAGTCTGTTCCAGAATCAGCTCCTGGCCTAGTTTTCACAGCTGATATTGAGCTTCTCCAGCGATTCTTTCCGAAGATTTAATCGACCTGATTCTTATGCGTACCATCAGGTGAAATCCATATGTATAGCCTGCTTCTGAGTTTCTTATAAAATGTATTTGCAATGAGTAAGTTGTTGATTGTGCAAAACTCTATCATTCTATCTCTAGCTTCATTTCTGTCACCAAGTCCATGTTTTCCAACTGCTGATCCTTCTCCTCTATTTCCAACTTTTACATTCCACTCACCTTTTATAATTAATGCATCTTGATTGCATGTTCAATAAATCTCTGACTACAAAAGTTGCAAGAAATCTTCTATTTCCTCCTCTTTGGCTCTGGTTGTTGGTGTATGTATTTGAATGATGGTGGTATTCACTGGGCTTCCTTGTATGCATATGGATATTATCCTGTCACTCACAACACTGTATTTCAAGATGGATTTAGGAATGACTTTAACTATGAAAGTAAATCCATGTTTCCTCATCTTTTTGTATTTAGCATAGGATCACAACAAACTGTAGCCGACTCTGAGAAGAATGTGAATCCCAGAACACTTGATTGTGCTTATGCAAAACCTATACTTGAACCAGGAGGCAGTCATCAGAACAGAGCAAGGAAATACTGCATGGTTCAAAATTGGGAAGGGTGTGCATCAAGGATGTGTCTTATCTCCGTATCTTTTCAATCTATATGCTGAACAGATTATCTGGGAGGCTGGTCTCTATGAGGAGAAATGTGAAATCAGGATTTAAGGTAGACTCATCAACAATCTGCACTATGCAGAAAACACAACCTTCCTTGCTGAAACTGAGGAGGACTTGATGCCCTAGCTGCAAAAGGTCAAGGACTGCAGCCTTCAATATGGATTGAAGCTCAACATCAAGAAAACTAAGATTCTCACTACCTGGCTGATTAGCAGCATCTTGATAGATGGTGAAGAGATTAATTTTGTTAACAGCTTCTGTTTTCTTGACTCTACAATCAACACTCTTGGTACCAGCAGCCAGGAAATTAAAAGACGGACTGCACTGGGAAAGTCTGCTGTCAGAGACCTCTCCAAAATACTGAAGAGTAACAATGTCAGTCTGGAACTAAGGTACACCTGATACAGGCCATGGTCTTTGCAATCATTTGCTATGCATCAGAGAGCTGGACAATGACTAGGGATGATAGAAGGAGAATTGATGCCTTTGAGCTATGGTGTTGGAGAAGAGTATTGAATATACGATGGGCTGATAGGAGAACAAAGAATTTCATCCTGGAGAGAGTGAAGCTAGGCTGCTCCTTGGAGGCAAGGATTCTGAAGCTTCGTCTGACATACTTCAGACATGTTTCAAGGTGAATTCAGTCCTTGGGAGGGTGGAGGGACAGAGCAGGAGAGGAAGACCCTCCTTGAGATGGATTGATTCAGTCATTGACTAGTAGGTGATAGGTATGTCAGAGACAATATGATTGACAAGGGATAGAGCAGGGTTTAGGGCTGTTGTACATAGGGTAGGTATGAGTCACAGGCAACTCAATGGCACATAACAAGAACAACAACAACTGGGGTGAGATGGCATCTCATTGTGGTTTCGATTTGTGTCTCTCTTATTTTAAGTGATTTTGAGCATGTCTTCATGTATTTGTTGGCTATACTAATGTCTTCCTCTGAAAAAAAGTTTCCATGTCTTTTTCCATGTCTTCTTTTGGAAGCCCTGTAATACTCTCTCAAGTTTTGTTATGTGACCCTTGTCTGACATGGTATTGCCATTTTATTTTCCCCAGTCAGGAGGTTTCTCTCACCTTGTTGGAAAGAATTTTTTATGCTCACAGGGATTTAATCTTTAGAAGGTGCCAGTCATCAATTTTATTCTCTCCTGGTTGTGTGTTTCTGACTATATTTGTCAGCCTGGACTAGTTTTGACTGGTGATGCATAGCTCCTTCAACCATTACTTTCCTAGATGTAGCCAATTTGGTTCCTCTGCAGTCTATTAGGTGAAGTTCATGTGTAAAGTTGCTGTTTTTGTTTTGTTTTTGAAAGGCATTTTCAGTGAATAAATAATTGATTACATAAAGTTTAATCATTCTGTATGCAGCCTCATTTCTATTACTATGTCCATGTTTCTGACTACTGCTGCTTCTTTATTGTTTTTAACTTTTGCATGGCCATCTCCAATTATCATTAACACATCTTGATTACAGGTTCGGTAAATTTTGGACTGAAAGATTTACTAAATATTTTCAATTTCTTCCTCTTTGACTTTGGCTGTAGAAGTGTACATTTGAATAAGAGTTGTATTAATAGGCTGGCTTGTATGCATGTGGATAATATTCTATCACTCACAACATTGTACTTCAGGACAGAACTTGAAACTGTCTTTTTAACTATGAATGCAATACCATTTTTCTGCTGTTTTTTTTTCATTCCAAGCATAGTATGCCATCTGATTATCTGGGTCAAAGCGGCCAAGGCTAGTCTATCTCATCTCACTAATGTTTAGAATAATGATATTCATACATTCCTTGTCATTATTCACAACACCTAGTTTTCCAACATTCATGTTTTGTACATTCCATGTTCCAATTATTAAAGGATGTTTGCCACTCTTTTCCCCCATTTTGATTGACTTCCAGTATTCCCTAATTCTAGAACTATCTGTGTTCCTCTACTGTTCATATGCTTTTCAGAGGCCTGCTATTTGAGAAGTGAATAGTCAATCCAGTTTCTTAATCTATCCTAATCTGGGAGCTCTACTAAGGCCTGTCCACCAGCGGTGATCCTTCTGGCATTTAACAGACCGGTGCCATATCTTTCACCATCATAGCAACCTACAAGTAACCTCAGTACACCAATCTGACAGAAGAGGGTTGTACTAATTATAACAGTGAATTTCCCTTAATACAACAAATTGACAGTATAGTGTTGCAAATCTAACAGCAAAGCAGGAATACAAATATCATGTTACCAATTCCAGCTGAAGCACTGCAGGGATGTGGCAGGATGTGTTCTTGGGAGGATGTTGAAGCGTCTGGATGACACTTATGGCTGGCACACTGGGATAAAGTCTCAAATAGGGATATTAAAGTGAGATGGAAGTCTCTGCTGAATCCTCTCTGCCAGAACTTCATGAATGCTTTTGGACCCAAACAACCATTGACCAAAAAAGCTATTGAACCATGAAGTATAAACTTAATGAATTTGAGTTTTATTCCTCTGCAGATGATTTTAAACTGGAGAAAAGAAAATGAAGCAGATTAGAACGATGTCAATATCCTGCCTGTCTACCTACAAATGTATTGAGTGTTAACCAGTTCTTTATTCTTTTGCCTTTCCCTGAAATAGAAGTATAAATTTTAATTAAAGGCTAGTTCTCTACCATACAGTGCCATTTTCCTTCAAGAGCAAATAACCATACTTTATTAATTATCGCTTTTCTGTATTTTTAACTCTACCCCTGGTTTTGACTCGAGGCTATATTAACTTTTCCCTCACTTTAAACAGCACTCACCACCCTATCAGGGAGTCTGGTGTCCTAGTGGCAAGAAGCTGTGCTATAATAAAAAGGCAAGCAGCTCAAGGCCACCAACTGTTCCACAGGAAGAAGGATGAGCAATCCCCTCCTATGTGATTGTTGTTGTGTACTGTAGAGTCAGAACCAACCCACAGCTGGCCTTCTGGCAGGTTTTCAGAGGCAGTAATCACACCAGAGGAGATTGCCCATCCTTCTTCAGTGAAGCAGCTGGTAGGTAGCCTCAAACCATTTGTCTTTGGGATTGCAGTGCAGCTTCTTGCCTCTAGGCCTCCAGAGCTCCTTGTGATTACTGCCTCTGAAAAATCCCTCTGGAGGGTCAGCTGTGGGTTGGATCTGAGTCTTCAGCACAAAAAAACAACAACCCACCCTCATCTAGCCCAGCACCCACAGCCCTTTCAAAATTTACCCCAAACTACTTTCCTCCCAACTGTCTTACTTTCGCTTTTTTCTCAGTCATTTTTTCTTTGTTTATATATAATAATTCTTTTACCTTGTGCTACATTCATATGTATTGTGTTTCATACAATATTAATTTATGTTGTATTTCAGATAATTATTCACCTACATTGTGTTTCATACAATCAGTCACCATTGATTCATGTCTATCATTACCCCATCTTTTCATTTCTCCATTGACTCCTTCCCGCTCCTTTACATCCCTCCCCAACCTGCCCAGGAAACTCTATTATCATAGTGACTTCCACCCTTACCCTTTTCCTGCCCCTCCTCACATCCCTTTTCCTTTTTTAGGCATTTATACACACTTATCCTTCTGTTTTTACAGCAATAATCTTATGCATTATTTGTCCTTATGAGACTGGGTTAGTTCACTTAATATAATGCTTTCTAGGCTCTCAAAAGTTCTGAATGCACTACAGTTTTTTAATCCTTTCCCTTGTTGATAGGTATGGGCTATTTTCTAGCCTATGGCAAAAATAGGCTTGCAAACATTGTCAGAAATGCACTGTTGTTGTTATTATGTGCCATCGAGTCACTTGAGACTCATAGTGACCCTATGTACAAGAGCCCTACATGCTGTTCTATCCTGTGCCAACCTCGTTGTCTCAAACACATTCATTCCCACCACTCCACTCTCAGATTCGATTCATCTCATCGAGGGTCTTCCTCTCCTGCGCCGTCCGTCCGCTCCCCCAAACATGATATCCCTCTCCAAGGGCCTGTCCCTCCTTGCAACATGCCCAAAGTATGTCAGACAAAGCTTCAGAATCCTTGACTCCAGGGAACATTCTGGCTTCACCCTCTCCAGGACAAACCTGTTTGTTCTCTGAGCAGTTCATGGTATATTCAACACTCTTCTCCAGTATCACAACTCAAAGGCATCAATTCCCTTTCTATTATCCCTATTCACTGTTCAACTCTCCGATGCATAGCACGTAATTGCACAGATTATAGCCTGTGACAGGCAGACCTTAGTCTCCAGTCTGACATCGTTGCACTTCAGTACTCTTGAGAGGTCCCTCACAGATGACTTTGCAAATGCAATTCATCTTCTGATTTCCTGGCTGCTGTTACCAAGAGTGTTGACTGTGGAACCAAGTAAACTAAAACTGTTATCTATCTCAATCTCTTCACCATCCATACTGATGCTGCCAATTGGCCCACTGGCAAGAAATGCACTAGGAGAGGATAAAATCAACAAATGAGACCTTCTCAAAATTAAATCTTTATGTACATAAAAAACCTTTTTCCAATAGAGTAAAATGAAAACTTACAGACAGGAAAAAAAAACCCTAACATTTGGCAATGATATTTCTGACAAGGGTCTCATAATGAAAGTTTACAGAATACTACAGGGCCTCCCAGGTCAATCTTTTTAAAAAGCATTTATTGTTTTGTTGTTTGGTTTTTGTTGGTTTTTTTTTAATTGCTTTAGTTGTTCTTCATTTTACATTTACTGCTTAATTCACTATGATAGAACCACTCCCATTCAACTGACAAATAATATTCATAGATAATTCAGGTGATACTTAACAATCACTCTGTAGACTCATCATTGAACTATCACTACTATAGCTTTATTAAACTTTTCCTTCGACTTTTGTAATCTCACACTTTCTGGACTTTCTTTATGCCTATATTCCATTCATTCATTGTCTCCATTATGTGTTTCTTTTCCTCTACACATATTTTCCCCAGTGGTTAAGGGTTTATTGGCTTAAGGGCAAGAAGCTGTGCTGCAATCCCAAAGGCATGTAGTTTGAATCCATTCGCTACTCCATAGAAGAAGGATAGACAATCTCTTCTCAAGTGATTAATTGCCTCTGAAAACCCACCGGAGGGTCAGCTGTCGGCTGGTTCCAACTCGACGGTACACAACAACAACAACAAAGAGGCTATAATTGAAGTTAGCAGCATGATAGAATCCTTCAGTCCAGATAGTTTCTCAATGTGGTCACAGGCAGGCCCTTTGACCTTCAGCCTCATGGCTTAAGTCAATGTTACAAACTTCCCTTAGTCTTGCCTGTTATAATGTCTTCTCTCAGTTCATCAGCAGGCTTGGTTGAAAGCTTTTGGTTCTGACTCTGTGGGACAGCAGTCCCTACTCAGGTTTGTCTCATGGTAGTGCCAGGTTCTCTACTGAAGCTACTGTTGCTCTTAGGTACAATCCAGTCTCCCTGGAATCAGATTCTCTGGGTTTGATGAATGCTCATTACTTCCTCTGTTGCAATTTCCCTCGTCAAAAAATTGTGGTTAACCTTGAGGAGAATGGGAATCCCAGAACATTTGATTGTGCTTATGTGAAACCTGTCCTTGGACCAGGAGGCAGTCATCAGA
>NW_006399940.1:4934095-4946040 GCF_000299155.1 Elephantulus edwardii | reverse complement strand
GAACACCAGTACCAACACATACTTCTTAAGTAATTGTCTATCTGGTTGTTCTGGCTTGAAATTTTAAAAATTCTCTTTCTACAGCATTTCCTGATTGTTCTCATCCATTTGGTGGTTTATGAAAATTAATACTTATTTTGAAAAATTAAAAAAACCAACTCTAAAATAACTACCCTTGAGTTAATTGTGATTTGAATGATCCCATCAATACCAGAAAAAGCTGAGCTATACTTTTTTTGGTTATTATTTTCAATGGTCTTTTTTTTTTTTTTAATAGCCAGGCCTTAGTTCTGAGGTGCCTCTGGTTTCACTCAAATCACCAATATTCTGGTTAGCAATTGAGTACAATCACAGTTATGCCATATAGGTATTTAAGCTGAAGGCTAAACTCTAAAATTTGAATTTTTATACAGATCCACTTCTAGGTTTCATAAACATCTGTTTAGAAAGCTACCAACTGAGCAGCCTAGTTGGATGTTTTGCATCCATCTCAAACTCATTGTGTTCAAATTTGAAGGGATTTTCAACATTTCTCTCCCATCATTGTTTTGCTTCTCTGATACATCTGAAATTCAACTTTCATATTTGAATTTTCCACTTTTCCCCATTCTCAACAGTCATTCAATCATATTTAGAGTCCTCTCTAAATTACTTCCTAAACATCTCTCAAATTGGCTATTTTTCTCCATCCAACTGCCATTGGATTATTGCTGTATCTTTTTATATCCAGCTATTTGGCCTCCAGTTTTACCTCCATCCAATCTGTTCTTCATATTTCAGCCAGAGTGATTTTTTGAAAGTGCCAATATGAGCCTGTGACTTCCCTGACTAAACTACTCAGTGCCCAGAGAGTAAAGTTCAAAACCTGCAAGGCAGCTTTCAAGTCTTCCATTATCTTGGAAGCTTGTCTTTCCTGTTTATCTATCACCAGTGCCTACCACCTCATCTTGCAAGTTAAGCGGTGAATACAAATTTACCACACATGACTTATGAATAGACAATAGCTTGTTGTTGCCCTAATCTTTTTTTTTTTTTAAATTTAGGCTGTTTATTTTTCATTTCAATGAACATCTACAGAGATTTTGGGATTCCATTCATTGTTGCACCCTTTTCCCCGCACAAACCCCTCCCCCCTCCCCCCCCATTTGCTCCTCTCTAATCTTAATTTAATTCTTTACTCCACTTTATAGTTCAGTGTAAACATTACTTACTTTATAACACTTTTACTTAACTTTCCTTCAGGGATGAGATGTCCCTCTCATATGCTTTCATTGTACCCTGTGATTCCTCTGGTTTAGCTCCTTCCATACGCTTTTGCAATTGTAGTGTTGTTTTTGTTTGTTTCTTTTTTTTTACCTGCAGTCTCCCAACTAGGCAATGAATTATTGAAGAGCTGAGGTTATTGGCTGGGCTGTCCCTACTGTATTTCACACCCAGATGTCTTTAAATTTTTATATTGGTGGAGGAATATTATACCATGGACTGTCAAAAGAAAAATCTGTGTTGGAAGAACTGTATGTAGGGTGGTCCTTAGCAACAAAGATAGTGAAGCTTCATCACACAGGCTTTGAGCATGTTGTCAGGAGGGGTCAGTCTCTGAAAAAAATACATCATGTTTGGAAAGATGCAGAGTCAGAGAAGGGGAAGAAACTTTCAAAGATAGGGATTTACACAATAACTACAACAATGAGTATAAACACAGTAGAGATTGTGAAGATGGCCAGGATAATAGAAGATCTTAATCTGTTTACATTGGGTTGCTATGAGTCAACTCTCAAGTATTTAAGAACAACAGAAGACATCTGGTCTCTGAATACATGCTGTGCTGCTAACCAAGAGTTAAGTGTTTCAAATACACCAGTTATTCCACAGGAGAAAGATGAGGATATTTCCTTCTACAAAGAATTACAAATTCACAAACTCAACCAAGCTTCACTATGAGTCAGAACTGACTTGACATGATGAGTTTTGTCAGGTGATCTGTTGTTGTTATTAAGTGCTGTTGAGTCAAGTAAGACTAAGCACCTCTGTCAACAAAGCATGGAAATCTTCCCCTTTTCTGTGCCATCATCAAGCTCTCCACCATGCTTAGGTCCACTGTTGCAATCACTATGCCAATATATACTGTTGAAGGTTTTCCTCTCTTTGGCCGATCTTCTTGTTTCCCCAGCTTCATGTATTTTCCCAAGAACTGACCACTTCTAACAACATGCCCAAATACGTGAAACAAAATTTCACCATCTTAACCTCTAAAGAGCACCTGGGTTACACTTTCTCCAAGAGAGATTTGTGTATTTTTTTGGCAGCCCACGCTCTTCTCCAACGTCACAATCCAAAGGCATCAGTTCTTTAATCTTCCTTATTGTCCAATTATCAGATGCAAAGGAACAATTAAAAAGGTCATGGTGTGGGGTAGGCACATTTTAGTCTTTAAGTTAACAGTATTGCTCTTTAGCACTTTAAAGAGATCTTTAATAGTAGATTTTTTATAAAAACCACCAAAAACATCCCAAAGCAGCAACTCAAAATTCATTGCTTTTTCCTTAAAATGTTTAAGTCTTGAAAACTGAGGCACAAACTGAGACTTGTACACCAATGATCAGAGCAGCGTTATTCACTATAGCAAGAACATGGAAACTGCCCACATGTCTAACCACAATCGAATGGATTGGGAAATTATGGCACATTCACACAATAGAATACCATGCAGCACACAGGAGCAATAATTTTGTATATTGCTACATAATTTGGGAGGTACTGGAGAGCATTATACTGAGTGAACTAAATCAGTCTCATAAGGACAAATACTGTATAAAACCATTATTGTATAATGAATATGAGGATCTAAGAGGAGTAGGGTGAAAGGAGAGGGGTGAGGATGGGTGAGGGTAGGGTGGAGGGTGTTTAATCATAGGATCATAGAAGTTGATGGATAGAGGAAAGCATGGGTAAAGAAAATGGAAAAGATCTGGTGTGAAAAATAATGTATATGAACTTTAAAAGTAAACCAGTACAAGATAAAAATTTTATTAAAAAAACCCAAAATTCATTGCTTTCTAGTCTTATAAGACTTATAGCAGACCCTCTAGTTAATTTTCAAAATAAATAGAACTCAGCCATTGAGTTAGAACCCACGCATAGCCAACTCTCCAGTGGATTTTCAAAAGCCTGTAAATTGTGTGCAAAGTTATGTACTTTTTTCCTGAAGCCACTGGTGGATTTGAACCACCAGGAAGACACTACATATAGGTTAGCAGGGCAACTCTCTATGGATTACACTACCAGAACTCCCTAGAAGTTGATTCAGAGGACAAAAATATTTGCTATCTAAAAGAATCCCAGCAATACAAGTGGATAGTACTTTCACTGTGGCATGGAAAAGAATCAATAAACATAGTCACGGTGCATTTAAAATTCATCATGATTTGAATATCATCTTTTGGGAGGATTGTAAAAACTTTGAATCTTTTATGACATCCATCTTCTTATGTCTATCGTTTTTATGAATAGAATAACCCTATAAGAGGTTTATTAAGAAGAAAGTAGGAAGGGAAAGCCAATTTCTTGATTTTGAAATAATTTTGTACCAAAAACAACTGCAAAACATCATTCTAAGTAAACAATTATTTTCTTGCCAGATGGTTAGGTTTCATTCAATAATGGAATTTTGTTAAAGATGTGACATCACAGGTAATTTCCAAGAAAGTATTTGCAGTTGATGATTACTTGGAAAGAAATGATCAGATGCCCGGTTAAAACTCTTACATAAAAGAACAATAGTGTAGTTGGTCTACAGGGACCACTTAAAATTCTATGTTGCAAATTGCATTACTAAAGACAACTTTTAGGTTTCTCATAATTCTAAGTTGTACCCACTTACTATGCAAGTTTTAGTTATGTTGAACAGAGACTATTTGACAGTTGAGTAGTAATGAGATTTAGTGTACATTTTATTTAACCTTCTATCAGGTAGGCCAATTAAAATGTTACATCTGAAAAAGCACATATTCAGAGTTCTGCCTAGGGACGTAATATATTAACTTACATTTGAACATGCTTTTTCTTTATACCCTACAATTAATGACATTTCACAATTTACTCTGTTGGTTAGCTGTCTTCCTGAAGGCACAACGATAATAAACTCAAAACCATGGATTTGGTCCAATATAAGATAGTTTGTAGTCATGGAATAGAATGTAAAAGACGTGCACTATCCATATCCATGCTTTGGCTAGACTATTTCATCTGTGGTTGAAACAAGTGAAAGTGAGCTAAAATAAAATTTTTCAAGCATTCTTTTTCTTCTGGGAAAAAAAAAACCCAAGCAGCCTGGTAAAGAGAGAATTATTACTGTTATAGAGATCCTGTCTTTGAGTTTTTAGTTTCCGTAGAATCCAAGGAAAGGTGAAGAAAATTGGATTAGTCTGATTTATAGAATCATATTAGGTTAGGTAACTTTATTGTATTTGTGATGATACAAGGTTCAGAAACACAAGTAATGACACCAAAGTCCTATTTCAAGACAAAATAGTCAGTATGGATGGTGAAGAGACTGAGATAGTTAACAGTTTTAGTTTGCTTGGCTCCATAGGCAACACTCCTGATACCAGCATACAAGAAATCAAGAGATGAATTGTATTGTGAAAATCAGCCGTGAGGGACCTCTCCAGAGTACTGAAGAGCAATAGCATCAAGCCGGAGACTAAGGTACACCTAATTTGGGCTATAGTCTTCACAATTGTATGCTGTGCATCAGAGAGCTGGACAGTAACTAGGGATGATAGAAAGAACATTAATACCTTTGAGCTGTGGTGCCAGAGAAGAGCGTTGAATATACCATGGACTTCTGGGAGAACAAACAGGCTTGTCTTGGAGAGGGTGAAGCCGGGCTGCTCCTTGGAGTCAAGGATTCTGAAGCTTCATCTGACATACTTTGGACATGTTGCAAGGAGAGACTGGTCCTTGGAGAGGGACATCTTGTTTGGAAGAGTGGAGTAACAGCACAGGAGAGAAAGACCTTCAGTGATTGGGGTAGTGGGAGTAGGTATGTTGGAGACAATGAGGTTGGGACAGGATAGAGCAGGGTTTAGGACTCTTGTACATAGGGTCACTATGAGTTACAAGTGACTCGATGGTACATAACAACAAGAACAACAACAAAAATTGTATTTCAAAGAATTATTTAAACAGGAAAAAGTAATCATTTGTTGCTGTTGTTGTTGATTGCCTATGAGTCGAACATGACTCATAATGAACCTATGAGCAAAAAGCCTGAAGCCCTTCTACCACTATTGACTTTATCAAAGTTCATAGATTTTCCTGAAGCATGTTATTTAGGAAGTGGATGCCACTCCTGCTTCAAATTACCTTTCAAATATCTCCTCTCTTTCATTGTCTTTTTGTTGATTTGGATTCATAGATGGCCTTCCAGCAGATGTATGAGGATAAAAATCAAAGAAAATTCAATTACATGTCTTTCTACTAAAGGAATTGCTGGTCAATTCAAACCTCCAAAAAACATATACAACTCTCTATGGACTATAACACCACAACTTCCTATTTAGAATATCGTCAATTTGAAATCAACCCATGGCTCACCTTCTGGCAGGTTTTCAGAGGCAATTAATCACATGGGAGGAGATTGCTCATATGTATTTATTTTAACTTAATTGCTATGTGTCAGAAAGCTGGACAGTGACTAGGGATGATAGAAAGCGAATTGATGCCTTTGAGCTGTGGTGTTGGAGAAGAGTATTAAATATACCACGGACTCCCAGGAGAGCTAATAGGTTTGTCCTCCTGGAGAGGGTGAAACCAGGCTATTCCTTGAAGCTTTGTCTGACATACAATGGGCATGTTGCAAGGAGGGACCAGTCCTTGAAGAGGGACATCATGCTTGGAAGGATGGAGGAACAGTGCAAGAGAGGAAGTGTTTGGTTTTTTGTTTTTGGTTTGTTTGTTTTTTTAACACTTTAAAGAGGTCTTTTGCTACAAGTTGTTGTTGTTGTTATGTATCATCAGTTAGAATTAACTCATAACTGACCCTTGAATATGCTTTCAAAAGCAGTAAATTATATGAAGGAGATCATTTTTCTCCTGTAGAGCAGCTGGTAGGTTCAAACCACTTTCCTTTGGATTGCCAGTTCAATTCCTTACCACTAAATGACCAGAGCTCCCTTTGCTGCAAATTAGTTCAGTGTGATATCTCATTGATTTCTTAACTACAATTTCATAGGAATTGTGAATCCAAGTAAAAGGAAATCCTTGACCATTTCAATCTGTTCTCTACCATGAATTTGCTTATTGATTCAGAGGGAGAACTTTTGGTTCTTTAATATTAAGATGTAATTCATATTGACCTTCATCTGTAAGTGCTTCAAGTCTTCATCACTTTCAGCACACAATGGGATTGTGTCATCTCCGTATGACAGGTTTTAATGAGTCTCACTTCATCTCTCATGACTAGTGGATACAGAATTTTGCTGCCTCCCCAAAGATGAGCAGTTTGAATCCACCAGCTGCTCTACAGGAGAAAGATGGACAGTCTCCTCTGGTACAATTCACTGCCTCTGAATACTTGCTGGAGGATCAGCTATGAGTTGGTTCCAATCCAAGGGCAATGAACAACAACAGTAGTAATATTGCTCAATATTATTTGCATTATTTATTTTTTTTCCTTGTTGTGTACCATCGAATCAGATCCAATTGGCATGGGAGAAGATTTCCCCTCCTGCAGCAGAGCATCTGATGGATTCGAACTGTGCGCCTTTGGGATTGTAGCACAGCTTCTTGCCACCACAGTTCCTCTACATTTTTTTTTAAAAACTTTAAAAAAATTATTTAACTGACGTATTTTCACACTGGATCTTTTCCATTTCCTTTCACAGCACCCCCGCCACATGAAACTGTGCAACCCTATGATATTTTTACATTCTGCTGCATCAGCACCTATCTTTTAAATTATTCCAAGAAGGAATATCTTCCAGTTGATTGCCAAGTAATTATCTTCCATATTTCTTGGCATAGATAAGTGAACACCCTCAAACTTGCTCCTATTTTTTGAAACATTTAAATGTGCATTCATTTCATTCCTGGAGCATTATTTTTCATTAATACCTTCAGTGAAACCTGTCAGTTTTACAGGCGCATTAGTTCTTAATCATATGTTATCTCCTGAAATGTTTCAGTGTCCACTATTTTTTTGATACAGTGACTCTGTGTATTTCTTCCATCTTTTTTCCCCATGATTCTTGCTTCATTGCTTCCTCAACCCCTCAACTCCCCTGTAGACTCTTTCAACATTGCAACTCAAGGTTTAGAGTTGTATTTTAGTTTTTGAACTTGGAAAATGTTAAACATGTTCTTCTCTTTTGGTTTTCAAATTCCAAATTCAAATTCCAAATGTTGGCACATTACATTATAGTTTATTTGTGTTGCTGGCCAGTTTTTGAGATCTTTTCTCTTACTTCCTCATTCTTTCATTCTTTTACTTGAGCATCACTTTTGTTCTTTTCTTTCTTGTCCTTTTTTTAGAGGTTTGTTTGGTTTTTTTACCTTATTTATGTTGGGTGTCATTATACAAATATTCTGACCTTTTGTCCTTAGTGTTCAATGTATCACACATTCTTAAGAAGATCTCTAAATTTAGAGGAGATACACTGAAGATTTAGATTAATTATCATGTATTTCTTCTCATTTTCTTCAGTGCCAATGCAAAGTTTCACATGAGCGGTTGATGGTTTGCTATGCAGTCAGTTGCTGGCCTTGTTTTGAATAATGATACTAAACTTCTCCATTGTTTCTTTGCACAAATGTACTTGATTTGATTCTTAAATGTGACATCTTGTAAGGTTAATATGTACAGTCATCATGTAAGTTGTTGAAAAAAAAGTATTTTTAATGGATGTTGCTATTGCAAAATTCTATTTTGCAAGTTCTAGTTTCCTTTCTATAATCTAGGCCATATTTCCAACTATAAATTCCTATTTCCAACTTTTGCATCCTAATCACTTGTAATTATCTATGCATCTTGACTACATATTTGATCAGTTCTAGAATACAGATTTGATAAAAATATTCAGTGTTTTCTTATCTGACATTAGTGATTGGTGCATAAATTTGAATATTTGAATTAACTGTTCTTTTTTGTAGGTATGGCAATAATATCCAACATCTGTCAGTGTTCTATTTCAAGATTGATCTGGAAATATTCTTTTGGGTGATGAGTACAATATAATTCCTTCTTAATTTGTAATTTCTGCCATAGTAGATCATGTGATTATATAATTAAAAGGTACCAATAACAGTCCAGACCTCTCTAAAGTACTGAAGAGCAACGATGTCAGTCTGGATACTAAAATGTTCCTGATTCAAGCCATAGTCTTTGCAGGCTAGGATTTTGAAGCTCTGTCTTACATAATTTCGGCATGTGGCTAGGAGAGACTGAACCTTGGAAAAAGATACCATGCTCACAAGGGTAGAGGGACGGTGCAGGAGAGAAAGACCCCAGGATAAGATGGATTGATACAGTAACTGAGGTAATGGAGATAGGTGTGTTGGAGTCAGTGAGCCTGGGTTAGGACAGGGCAGGCTACAGAGCTGGTGTACATAGGGTTGGTATGAGTTGCAGGTGACTTGAAAACACATAACAACCACAATAATAAATGGCAAAGCCTGTGGATGTTTATCTCGGAATCTTCTAATTTCATAATCTCTTCTGCTCTGTCATATATTCATACTTACAGAAGAGGTATTATTTTCACATTGGAGCTCAGTAGTAGTTCAGGTGGTCGACAGGAAATGAGTGGAAGAGATGATGCCCAATTGCCTCAGAGAAACAATTGAAAAAAGTATCTCTGTATAGCAACAATGTCCCTAGGAAGATATGAATGAAGAATTGGCTTAAAGAACTGCTATGACTGTAAAAGAAAAAAATTGATAACAGTGCTTAGTGAAAATTGACCCTATTTTGAGGTGTTCATTCCTCTACAACCATAGGTTAAATATCTTCCAAAAATGGAGTGTTTCATTTGCTGATATTATACCAGATTTAATTCTCCACTGCTACTTATAAGGCTTAATTTGGTCTTTTTTTTTTTTTTTTAAGAAGTTGATTGTTTTTTTCTGTGTGTCTTAACCTGAAAGTCTGTCCACTCTGAGTCACATTACTGCTTTTAAAAATACCAATGGAATAGCTTTCAATAGCATATCAACACGCAAGCAACCAAAGTAAGACAAATGATTATTGTTGTTAGGTCTCATCAAGTACACATGATGCTTGTTATTGTTATTACATGCCATGAAGTCACCTGTGACTCATAGTGATGCTATTCACAATTAACTCTGAACCCTGTCCTATCCTGAGCCGTTCTCACTGTCTCTGATACACCTGCCCCTACAACCCAAGTCACTGTGTAAAACTATCTCATTCAGGGCCTTTCTTTCATGTGTTACCTCTCCACCCTTCCAAGCATCATGTCCCTCTCTAAGGACTAGTCCCACCTAGCAACATGTTCAAAGTATGTCAGATGAAGCTTCAGAATCTTTGCCTCCAAGGAGTAGCCCGATTTAACCCTCTCTTTGATGAACCTGTTCATTCTCTTAGCAGTCCAAGGTATATTCAATACTTTTCTCCAACACCACAACTCAAAGGCATCAATTCTCCTTCTATCATCCCTTGCCATTATCCAGCTCTCTGATGCATAATAGATAGAGATATGTAGATATAACTATATTAAAATTTTAAATATTTCTTATGTCCTTATTATAGACCTCCATACCCATCTGCCAATTTGTTGTATTGTGGTGGTTTGCATGCAACTGTAACACTGGCAGCTATTCTATTGATATTTGAAACGCCAACAGGGTCATCTCTGGTTGGCAGATTTGAGAGAAGCTTCCAGGGTGGAATAGACTAGAAACAAAGTACAATTATCTATTTCTGAAAATTAGCCATAGAAAACCCATTGGGTAACAGCAGATATTTTTTTCTCCTTTAATGCTAGAAGTCCCTTAAAACTAGATGAGATTTTAAAAACATGACAGCACCATACCAATGTCCTCTAACATATTAACAATTGTGAAGTTAGTGCAGGAACAGACAATATTTTATCTGCTGTATGGGGCCTATTTGACAGAAACTAATAACCATAACTGTATAAATCATAAAAAAATTATGGCTAACATTGAGAAGAATAGGAATCCCAGAGCAAGGGAACACTATTATTTAAAGTTAAGGAAGGTGTACATCAGGGTTTTATCCTCTTTCCATATCTGTTCAATCTGTATTTTGAGCATATCTTGAATCTGTATTCAAGAAGAATGAGACATCTGGATTAGAGGAAGGCTCATCAATATGATGCATTATGCAGATGACACAACATTGTGTGCTGAAAGTGAGAACTGAAGCACTTATTGCAGAAAATAAAAGACTACAGCCTTCAATATGGATTACATCTCAATGTTAAGAAAACAAAATTTTCTACACAGCACTAATAGGCAACATTGTGATAGATGGAGAAGAGATTAAAATTGTCAACAACTTCACCTTATTTGAATCCACAACCAGCACACTTGGTACCAGCACAGAGGAGATCTGGAGACATACTTCACTAGGAAAGTCTGCAGTCAGGAGCCTCTCCACAATGTTGTTGTTGTTAGGTGCCATTAAGGTGAGTATTACTCATAGCAATCCTATGAACAGCAGATCTGAACTCTATCCTATCTTGTGCTGTCCTTACAATCTCTGACATTCTTGAGCCCATTACGCAATCTCTGACATACTTGAGACCAAATTATTGAGGAGCAATTATATCAGTTTGATGACTAAGGCACATCTGATTCAAGTCATGGTCTTCTCATTCACGTGTTATGCATCTGAGAGCTGGACAATGAATAAGGTCAACAGAAGAAGAATTTTGGATTGGAGTGTTGAAGAAATATTCCACAGACCACAAAAAGAACAAATAGATATGTTTTGAGAAAATTTCAGCCAGAGTACTCCTTGGAGGCAGATGATAAAGCTTTGTCTCACATACTTTGGAGGACACTATTCCTTAGTGAGGGACATTATGCTTGGAAAGGTAGAGGATTGGTGAAAGAGAAGACGACCTTCAAGCAGATAGCTTGACACCATAACTGCAGCAGTGGGCTCAAGTGTGTCAGCGATGATGAGGATGGCACAAGAAAAGACAGGTTCAGATGTGTTGTTCATAGTGCTGCTATGACTTGACATTCAGTACTTGACTCAATGGTACCTAACAATAACAATATACTGCAAGCATCTGCCTCACAACATCCTTTTGACAATCTCTAACTTCCTATATATCTATGGAGTGAACTGAGTGGAATTGCCTGGAAGCATGACATCTGACATTGTAATATCTTTGCAACTTGCATGTCCTCCACTCAGCTGCCCCCGGAGATCAGTGCCTACGGAGAGACATCAAGGCCTCCGGTTTTGGCCAAGCTCCCTGGGCTGCTCAGAGAGTGCAATCAGCCTAGAGGCAGGCAGTTTCAGGTTCAAGTTTGCAAAACCTTAGGATCTGGGTGCAAAGGGAGGGCCAGAGTCATTTGTGCTAGGATTATTTTAATACCAAGGTCAAACTCACTGCCTTGGTAAGTATGAATTTACTCACTGCAGACCTTTTCGCTGGGTTTCAAAAGCTGTAAATCACAAGGAAGGAGACTGTCCATCTTTGGACTCAAATCCCTAAAAGAGGTACAGTTTTTGGTTTAGCAACACAACTCTCTTCAGCTATGCCACCAGCGCTCATGACATGTATAATATCGTGGTCACACAATTCCCAAATCACATAATGTTTTATTTCAGAGACTGTATTGTGTATGTTGAGCAGCACATGCTTGTAGATGCTGTAAATTCTGCTATGGCCTGAAGATTATGATGGCATAGTTACTGCCCTTGAAGAGTTTATAATTTATTGAAG
>NW_006399940.1:4897208-4930875 GCF_000299155.1 Elephantulus edwardii | reverse complement strand
TGTACAACAGAACACATGTACAACAGAACACATTTGTGATATAGGCAACAAAAATAAGAAAAACACATCAATTGGAAATGTAAGAGAAAAAAAATTAAGGATTTACTCCCTTTTCTGTAAAGAACTGAGATGAGTCAGCAACAATTAACCTTCAAAACAGCTTTCTAACTCTCTGGATCAAACACTGACCTGAGTCAGAGCTTTTGGGACCATCTTTGTAGATGGTTTTCTGTAGTCAGCAGAAATCACTTCCACTCCATTGCATATTTTTGAGTTTCTTTCCTTTCATATGGCTGTCGAAGGAGTTTTATCAAATTGCATGCCATGGCCAAGGTTGTTGCTATTGCTGTTAAGTGTTACCGAGGTGACTATGACTCATGGCTACATTAGGAACAGCAGAGCTGAACCTTGCCAGTCTTGTGTTATTCTCATCATTCCTGATACACTTAAAACTATTCAATCACTATATCAGAATATCTTATTGGAGGTTTTCTTCTCTTTTGCTGACCCTCCTATTTTCTACATATGCCTTTTTCCAAGGACTTCTCCTCAAAACATGCCCACAGCAAGTGGGATGACATTTTATCATCCTTGCTTCTAAGGAACACCATGGTTGCAATTTCTCCAAGACATATTTGTTCTTTTGGAATTTTGTGAGATATTAAGTACTGTTCTCTAATACTACAACTCAAAGGCATCAATTCTTCTGTAATCAATCTTTAGTAATTGTCTAACGTTCAGATGCATAGAGAATAATTGAAATGACAACGGAGTGGATCAAGTGGACTTTAGTCTTTAAACTGATGTCACTATTCCTTAATAATTTGGAGAGATCCTTGACAGCAGATTTCTCCAATGCAAAGTGCCTTTTGATCTTTTTGACTGCTATGCAGCCTTCAGTATGGACTGAGGCTCAATGTCAAGAAGACAAAAATTCTCACCACTGGACCAATCGGTAGCATCAGGATGGATAGTAAGAGATTGAGATTGTTCACAGCTTCAGTTTGCTCGGCTCCACAGTCAACACTCTTGGCACCAGCAGCCAGGAAATCAAAAAATGTATTGCAATGGGAAAGTCTGCTGTTAGGGACCTCTCTAAAGTACTCAAGAGCAATGGTGTCTCTCTAGAGATTGAGGTGAGCCTGATACAGGCCATGGTCTTTGCAATCACTTGTTATGCATCAGAGAATTGGACAATGACTAGGGAGGATAGAAGGAGAATTGATGCCTTTGAGCTGTGGTACTGGAGAAGAGTATTGAATGTACCATGGACTGCCAAGAAAACAAACAGATTCATCCTGGAGAGGGTTAAACCAGGCTGCTCCTTGGAGGCAAGGATTCTGGGGCTTCATCTGACATACTTTGGACATGTTGTAAGGAGAGACAGGTCTTTAGAAAGGGACATCATGCTGGGTAGAGTAGAGGGACAGCACAGGAGGGGACGACCCTCTATGAGGTGGATTGACTGGGGTAATCAGAATGGGTGTGTCAGAGGCAATGAGATTGGCACAGGATAGAGCAGGGTTTAGGGCTGTTGTGCATAGGGTCGCTATGAGTCGCAAATGACTCGACGGCACATAACAACAACAAAAACAACAACAACATGACCAAGGGTGTTGATTGTGTATCCAAGTTGTTGTTGTTGTTGTTGATTGTCTTTGAGTCAAGCATGACTCATAGCAACTCTATGAACAAAATGCCTGAAGCCCCTCTACAACTATCAACATTTATCAAAGTTTATAGAGTTTCCGGAAGCATGTTGTTTAGCAAGTGGATACTACTCCTGCTTCTAAACCTGTCATAGTACATTATTTTTGTTACATGCCGTGTAAGATGAAATTTTCGACAATTTAAGTGTTTTTCTTCATGAGTTATGATGTTGCCTATTGATCTAGTGGTGAATATTTTTGTTTTTTCAATGTGGAAATGTAATCCATATTGGAAGCTGTAGTTTTCATCTTTTGCACTAAGAGCTTCAAGTTCTCTTTTCACAAGTGAGGTTGTAATGCACCTGCGTAATTCCGGTTGTTGTTGAGTCTGTCTTCCTCAGATCCTGATCCCACATTCTTCTTCATGTTTTTTTTTGTGTTTTTGTTTTTTTTTTTTTTTTTACAAGCAGTCACCCAGAATTTGGTCTCCATTGGGTTAATTTTTTTTTAATATATGATAAAGATGAAGTAGACTTAGATGGATTTCAAGATAGTGACTATAACAATGTGCTCAAACAGAACTATGATTGTGAGGACAGCACAGGACCCAGCTGTTTTCATTCCTTGTACGTAGAATGATTATTAATCAGAATCAAATTTGCACCTGACAACAAACAAGAAGAAGGAATGATGTCACTTACAGTAAATTAGGCTGATATCAAGGACACACCAAGATGTATTGACACTTGAACACAGGTAGTCTATTTAGTAGAATTCTTTTTTCCCTCTGATCATCTGACTTGTTAAGCCCTCAGAATCACAAGGCTCCTATATCACAGCTCTTTGTGGTGTACAAAGCATTTTCATGCATTATCATTGCAACATGGTGAAACGGAATGGGCAGTGATTTATCCTTTTATAACAGGTGGGGAAGCTGAGAGACAGCAAGTTTATTTATTTTGTTCAACATCACTTATGGAATAAAGGCTGAGCTGGGAGTGAAAACTAGGCATTCAGGCTTCAGCGTCTTTGCTCTTTTCTCCACTGTACACCAGCTTCAGGTTGTGTGATCCCAAATATTATGGTACTTTGTGTTCTGTTTTTCTCCTCTTCTCTGTTTCTAGTATTCTCTTCTTTTAATATACCTCCCTCTTATTTTCCTTTCCTCTTTATTTTCCATTTTTCAGCCTTTGACTTCCATCTTCTTCCATTTGCTCCTTTTCCTTTCCTCTTCTGTTCTCCTTTCAAAGTCTCCCTGAAATTTATAACAGTGGTAATACGGGAGCTAAGGAAAGAGTTTATACATTTCAAAGGGAATTTTCCTTTATCACTACCCCTTCCATTCCATTTTAGTGTGTTGGTTGAGCAGAACTACCAGTTTCAATGAAATAGGTAAGAGCTTAAATTTTCTGGAAAATAAGAGTCATGTAGAATCTCAGCGTAGGATGGAATGTCACTGACATCTGGTTCTTTCACTGAGCATTTGTTATCATTTAGGCCTTGTAGTCAAGCCTGTGAGGGGAAGAGGACGAGAAGCCAAGGCAGTGAACAACCCCTACCATGAAACTAGAACAAGAGAGCAGTAACAAGAGCTTTTATATACTGACAGCTCTAGCAAACAACATTCCATTTCCCTTGATGTTTCCTGCTGCTCCTGCCCATTTCTGGGAAAGTCAAATCAAAACAAGGCCAAGTAGTAACATCTGTGTATGAAGCATAGTAAGAATAGCCAGCCATATGTGTGACACAGGTGATACAAACTTACTTTATTGCCTGTGCCATGTAATTACAGTGTAAGAAAAAAATAACTAAGAAGTGGGGAGATTGTACAGAAAAGCTATGCCAACAATCAGATTTTCATTCCTCTTGTCTAAATATGACTTACTGCACCCTCTGCCGATTTTGTTTCTGCCTCTTTAAAATAGAGCGGTTGTTGAGATTTGTATTTGAAACTATTTTTGGAAGTAATTGGAGCATGTCTCACTTGGGTAATGTGCAGAGCATTTAGTCCTCATCTATCCAGAGTTTCAGAATCGCTCCCTTTGGGGTTTGTAACTCATCCATCCATCTGTGCACCTGGTCCCCAAAGACCGATGCAAAGCCAAAACCAAAGAAAGTCCTTGGGAACTTTAAAACCACTGGATCTGGAATTAGGAACATTCTGGATTCAGGGTCTAAAATCTAGATTTTGTATTCTGTGACCTTGAGAAAATGCTTTAATTTCTCTTGAATTTCCTTATCCATAAATTGAAGTCATTAAATCGGAACAAAATCCTGTGATACTAAGACATAGGAATAGCCTGTCGTGAAAGCACTGAAATGCCGAAGGGAATGTGGTAAGCCACTTGGGTAGTTGGAAATCACTTTCCTGTTTATCTTTCACTGACTTTTACAATAACATTTTAATAGAACAGATGTTTTTGATGTTTAATGAATGATAGATATAAATTGCCATAATAATATTGCTTTACTGTTTCCATCCTGGATCATTAACTGTCATTAAAGATGCCATGTGACTTGTCTTTTTGCATGTGCTGCGATGTAACCATCCAGAAGCTGCATTATTCCTTCGCTACCAAAGGATCCCAGAGAGCCTACCTCTTAAGTCAATGGAGGTATGAAATTTATTTCCAGATCAACACTCTAGGGGATCACAAGGTCGTTGGCTCTCATCAAGAGCATGGGTGAGGAAAACAGCATACTAGAATAGAGCAAGAGAAAGAAAAAAAGCCAATTCTCACTGTTCCCTGAAGTTTAAATAGTTCCCCTGTGGTTTCAAGTTCAGTTCTGTTCTGCTTTTAATTTAAAACCATTCTCTACAGGGCAACTGATTTTTTGCTAGTCTCTTGGGTAATTTTCTAAGACAGATTTCACTGTATTCTACTCTCGTGCGTGCACTTAGCTCCCATTAGCAGTAATGGGTGTTATGCATGTATAGCTCCCATTAACAATAATGGAAATTATGCATGTGCATCCAGAGGAAAGTGTGCTTCCCAATGCTGGAATATTTTCAGGAGGAAAAACACTCCTTAAGCAGCATTTGGCTTTTGTTTTAGGCTCTCAGTTGTGGTGCAATTTGTGCTTCAGAGAGTGAACACTGCATGACGGACTGCCAGTCTTCCAATATGCAATCTGTACAATACTCGGTTTTCTTTTCCTTTTTTTAAACGCAGCTTATAATTTTTTGCATGACCAAACAACAGTCAGGCAAAATTCATTAAAAAAGGCAAACATATCCAGATCATTTAAAAACAGGATTGAGGAAGGGGTTAAGCAAATCCCGCAAGTCAGGAATTCAGGTAGGTAATATCACCTATTTGAGATAACAAACATATAGCAGATTTGCACATACAGAGGAAATAATCCTCTAAAAATAACTGGGTGCTGTTTACACAGACCATAATCTCATTCCTCCAGACCAAAAAAAATATTTTAAGCCAAAGACTGATGAAAAATGATAGACCAAAGGTGATATTGCAAAGGGCTGTGAATCATCAGCATATTAATTGGAGAATGAATCATGCAAAAGAAGATCTTTAACATTATACAAAGAATCTGATTTGTCTCCATACCTATGATTGACAAAATGCACTTAACCATTAAAGTGTTTTGCTTGGTCAAAGTGATATCTATTTTTCTTTTTTTTTTTTTGAGAGTGCTTGTTGCTAAATGTCCACTGTTATTTTTCACCTTTTAAAAAGTAGTCTGTTTCTGGTCTTGTATACACCCTGACTCTGCTTGGAGATATACAAAACCAGGTTCTGGGCAAAGCATGGGCTATGGTAATAGGAGTGAACCACATCAAAATTCTTGTAGTGTTTAAGAACACAAATCTAAGGGAAAATTCATCTGGGTTCAAATGCTGACTCTGTCTCTTGGAAATTTATTTCTCTGATAGAAGTCATCTCCTTGGTAAAATGAGGATTATAATTTTTATCTTGTTGTTCTAAAGATTAAGTGGGGTCTAAAATTTCATTAACTGACATATTATTAACAAATACCAATCTATTTAAGGAGACAAAATTTGGCAATGTTAGAAAGCAAAGCATTTCTGTAGCTACACTCTTTGACCCACAGCTAATTATCTCTAACCTGTTATATATTTTAAACACAAACTTTAGATTTTTAATTATTTAATCATAAATATGCCTACATTAGCTTGTACTTCTATTAAGGGAAATTAAAATTGTCACAATATTCTTAGCAACAGAATTAAAAATGTGCAAGCTGTCATGTTCTGTTTTGGTCATACTAACTAATGTTAAATAATTTAAACATTAAGAAATATATGGCTAAATAAAGACTATTTTTTTTTCCGATTGTGAGGACTTTCCTTGCTCTGTTGAATTGTCAGTATGATACTTACTGGGTAAAGTATTTGTAAACAATGACGTTCTATAAAAAGTTTGTACATTTTATTATCATTGCCTTAAAGATACTGTGCTACCTTATATAATTTTAAACCGTATGCATTTACCTAGAATATAGCAAAGACTTTCTAAACAACTGTCATCTGTCTTAGAATAAGTGCAGCCAGATGGTTTCTTAGAAATGAGGGTGTTAAGATATCATATCATATCATATCATATCATATCATATACTTTGGATATATTATCAGGAGTGACCTGCAAAAGGACACCGTGCTTGGTAAAAATAATGATTCAGTGAAAAAGAAGACATTCAGTGAGGTGTTTTGCCAAAGTGGTGGCTGCCATATGAACTCAGATATGGCAATATTTGTGAGGATGACTCAAAACTGAGTAGTTAGAAGTTTTTTGGATTAGTTTTTTGTTTGTTTTTCCTTGTTGTGCGTGGGGAATCAGAACCATCTTGATGGTACCTAACAACCACATGCTGCATAATTATCTTTCCTGAATGGCCCAGTGACTATGTTTGGTTACTACCTGAAAGATTGGTGGGTTGAGTGCCTGCACTCCAGGGAAGCACCTTGGAAGAAAGACCTAGCGATCTACTTCTGAAAAATCACCCACAGAAAATCATGGGAAACCATTCTTATTCACAAAGTCTCCCTCTCTTTTTTAAAAAATTATTTTATATTGGTGTGCACACAAATTCATATACATTGTGCTTCTGACTATCCCTCATTCATGTTGTGCTTCCCACTCACTGTGCTCTGTAAAATCAGTCATATTGAAGCATACCCATCATTACCCTGTCTTTTTAGATGCCCTCCAGGTTTGTCCTATTTCTTTTACCACTTCCCTCCACCCATCAAACTGTGCAAACCTGTGACTTCTCCCTACCCATCTTCACCCCTCTGCTCCCACTGTTCCATCCCTTGGGCCCTCATACATGTTTTTTCCTTTTTTCTTTTTTTAATTAAATTTTATTAATTTTAATGAACATTTACAGAGATTTGGGGTTTTCATTCATTCATTATTGCATTATTTTCTCTAACCCTCCTCCCCAGTTCATTCTTCTTTCCCCCCCCTTAAAAGTCTGTTTTAATTGTCCAGTTGCCACAGTATTTGTCAAAGCCAGTTCTGATTAATCTCCTTAGTCAGTGTGTCCTTTGCCATTCCCTATCACTCCTCCCTGAGAGAGACTTCACCTTGATTCATAAGGAAAAGGGGACGGCGTTTTCTCTTAGCTACTTCCTGCTGGAAAGGGACGCTGTGGGTTTCAGGGTGAAGATCTTCTCTTACTACTCTGAAGGGCCCCTGTGGCAACAGGAAACACATAGACTATTATGGAGATTGATTTTGGAATTTAGATGCACTGTTATCAATTGTGCTTAGCCGTGCATGTTCATATCCTTGAAGATGTAACATGGAAGTGTTGCAGCCTAGAAGACACAAATTTAACTAACGCGTTAAAAGTACATGAGTCAAAAAAACCGAAAAGCAATAATATTCCGTGTAGAGGCTCTAATAGTGGCACCAATCAAGTTACAGAGGGAAGGTAGTTCTTACAATAAAAGGCCTATTGACTAGCACTTTGTCTATTATATTATAAAGGTTCATTTATTGTTCTTAATTCCTGGAGCAAATTCCATCTACCACTGGGTTGTTTTATAACTTGGAAGTCCACATGCAAGGCAGAGGTGAACTAAGGAACTGCTTATGAGGTTTTCCGTCAATTCCAACAACTAAGAAATAGTGAGAAGAGTTAGGTCCTCGGAAGGCTTTTAGGACCGATAGTAGGCTCTTGTGTCCAGGAGAAAACTAATATACTTACCAGTAATGTTAATGCTCACCCACAGCTCTTCTGGGAGGATCTAAATCTAAATCGTTGAAGCGTCCTCCTTTGTTTCTAGCTGGGAGCTGGGCCTGTCAGTCCTTCAGCCACAAGGACCTGATGTGGGCCACCCTTGGCCAAGTGTCCTTCAGATCCACACTTAAAACAAGTGAGTGGGAGCTTCCTCTCTACTCCCTTGCCTATCTGTGGTTTTCATCTGTGACACTGTCTACTGAAGTGGCCCAGTTTTCCACAGTGGAAGCAATTCTGACCTCCTTTATTACCTTTGGGTGGCACTGTATATGAGTCATACTTCCTTTTCCTGACACAGGCCCTAAACTGGCAGCAATAGCTGCCCCAATAATTTTGGTCATTCTCTGGTCTTTTCTCTTCCCTCTAGATCCCAGTTGTTAAAAGAAGGAAAAATTTAAACAAATGTATAACAAATAATTTTGAACATTATAATCTTTTAAGCTTAAGGCTAGAAATATTAACAATATGATTATTTCCAATCTAGAGATACATGTTCCAATGCAGTACCTATTTTCCATAAATGGTTTTGGTAAGAGGAATATTGTAAATGTGGATACATTTTCACTATTCCTCCTCCGTGCCACAATATAGTGTTATTAGCATGAGCAGTTATAAATCCATTGCCATCCTTTCTCTAACTTCTTTTTTTTTAAATTTAAATACACGTTTTACTTGTTATTCTTCTATCTTTACAGAAACAATCTTATGCAGTATTTATCCTTATGAAACTGAGTTAGTTCACTTAGCATAATGTTCTCCAGTCTCTCCCAAATTATGTAGTAATTATTTAAATCGATGCTCCTGAGTTCTGCATAGTATTCCATCATGTGAATGTACCACAAGTCCTTAATTCAGTTGATTGTGGTTGGACATTTGGGCTGTTTCCATGTTCTTGTGGTGGTGAATAATGAGTCTGTGAACATCATTAGTATACAAATCTCCATTTTTGACTCAGTTCTAATTTCATTGGAGTATATTCCTAGCTGTAGAATAGCTGGACTATATGGAATTTCTATGTTCAGCTTTTTGAGGAAATGTCAAATTGTCTGCCAAAGTGGTTGTACCATTTTATAGTCCCACCAACAGAGTATGAAAGTTCCTATCTCTCCATATTGTCTGCAACATTTCTTGCTTGATGTTTTGTCAAAATTTCCCACTGCTGCTGAGGTGAGGTGGTATCTCATCATGGTTTTGATTTGCATCTCTCTTATTGCCAGAGATTTTGAGCATTTCGTCCTTAGTCTGCTCGACATCCCAATGTCTTTTCTCTGAAAAGCCTTTCCATGTCTTTTGCAATTTTGTATTTAGGTCATAAGTTTCTTTCTTGTACACAAGCTCATTTTTATGACATGTTTATTGACCAAGGAACTCTAGTGGCTTACTGGTAAGGAACTGTGCTGCTAATCCAGATGTATGTCGTTTGAATTTACCAGATGCACCATAGGAGGAAGATGAGCAATCTCCTCTTGTGCAATTTACTGCCTTTGAAAACTCACTGGAGGGTTGGCTATGAGTCAGTTCTGACTCATTAGCATTCAACATCAATACTTTTCCTTATCAGGAATTGTGATAAAACCTAGAATAGTCAGAGTTAATATATTAAATGTTAAAAACATATAGTCTCTGTTTCTCCTCTTGGTAAATCCCTAACTTGTATTTTATTTTTTTTTTATTTTTTAGACTTTGAAACACTGATTATAACTGAGGGGCCCCTAAGGATTTGTGTACTTGACTTCGTCACTGCTTGTAGGTCATTGAGTATAATAGCTGTGCCTCTGATTTTCTCTGGTTGGGACAGAACCACTGTGTGACTTTTACCATCGCTCAGATTCTTTCCTATTATCCTGATTTATTTTATTTAGAGTTCATACTACCACCTGCACTTATCTATTATGCTTTTGTTTATTGAATCTTTCCCCAACTGGAATATAAGTTTCACAAGGCTGTTGCTGTTTAATGTTCATACGACTGTTTCCCAGTAACTCAGAGAAGTTCCCAGCATATACCAGGTACTCATTATCTGCTTGTTGAATGAAGATATTGGCCAACAATTGTCTCCTTTTAATAGTTACTTTATACTCTGTAGAGTCAAAAGCAGAAATGGAGAGGTAATTTCTGTGAAAGCATTATCTCAAAGGTTGTAAGTAGTAAGGTACACAGAATGGACTTTGTCCCCTAGGAAGAAGACGCAGATGTGAACTCAATCTTTTTCATGTTTTTACCATCTTTACCACTTTACCATCTATGCGGACTAAACCCCCTGAGCCTTCATTTTTGGATATGTGGAATATAGTCATCACGGAGTTTCAGGAAGGATGAGGCATGCTAATATTTATCTCATTGTTTTCGAGACTACACATTTTAGTTGTTATTAGTATGATATAACTAGAAAAAGTAAAAAGTTGGGACATTGCACAGGTAGTTGTATTCTGTCTCTAAAAGTTGTATGAGCTTGGGCCAATCTGATCACTTTTCTGGGTCTCAATTTCTTCACTTGCAGAGGGAACTGTTATTAATGATCCTTAACAACCCATACAGCTAAAAAAGTCCATGTTTCTATGAACTTGCATTTTTCTTTAAGATTTTCTTATGAAGTTGGGAATTATATAGGCACTCTTCCAATTTCTATAACAATACCATAAAAGAGATTTAGTGTCATGTGTTTGCTTCATTTTCTTATCACCATTGGCTATTGTCCTACTTAGAATGACAAATTCACTGTCGAACCATGTTCCAGTTTTCAGTATTTTCTACCAAGACAGCCCAAAGTAGCTACGAGGAGAAACTTTTCCCACACAATGACTACTGTTGACATGGAACTCAGCACATTTGACAGAGGCGCCTTGCTGAGTTGGCAGGAAAGGTGCCGAGTTACATTGGAGTTCAGCCTTTCACACTCACATTAAGTTTGCCTTTGGAAGAACATGTCCTCCACCTCCAACTAAATGTGAGAAAGGAAAAACTTTCGTGCACATGACACTATATTAAGAGACACTGCAAAAAGTATGGCTGCTATGGACTGTATTTATGGAAGAATTGTTCTGACCGGGTTACAGAGTCTTTTCTTGGACTGATGGACTCACCATTCATGGAGTCCCTGCCTACCCCTAGGAGGCAGAAACAGAGACCAGGGAAGCTACTATGGGCTTACAGGCAGCAGGGTAAGGCAGTGGCAGACAATGACAGTAGCTCAATTGGTTGTGATAGGTGACTGCACCAAAATCAAGAGAACAGGTGCCGGAGGTGGTAGCAGCCGTGGAGTTGACAGCAGAGGCAGTGGGAGACTGCTAAATAGTTGTTTATGAAAAAGAAATCTAGAAGAGGTGGTCTGTATGGCTAAGGCAGTGACCCAAGAAATAGAGGTTGGGGTAGCCAATTTTGTAGGATCAAGCAGCTGGTCGTAAGAAAGTGGTTACCATGTTGGTGAGATGATGGAAAGATTTGTCTAAACACTAAGTGGGATTGTAATGGGGAAGATGGTGTATGTTACCTTCTCTGTGCCACTAGACAAGTAACATAAGAAAGGAATGTGAATGCATATAATTTTAGAGGACTTGTTTATTCTTCAAAGAAAAGTTATAGTCCTAGTCAAGAAGGAACTATAACAACTACAATATTTCTACGTGTTAGAGTAAAAGGAATGTAGCAACTGCAGTTTTCCCCCCTTACTCATTCTATTTTGTTACCAATGCATCATAATCTAAATGTAAGTTGAGAAAACAGGAAAAACAGCACTGAAGTCCTTCAGGTTACATATGTTACATCCATCCCAAATGAAATTTCATTTTTTTCTTTAATCAAGACAGTTTTATAGCTGAATGTTCAGGATCACTAAGAAGTGTGAATTCTAGTTATTATTGTTAATTAGTGAAATGTAAGCTCTTGTTTATTCAGAACAAATTTGTGATGTTCAAATTGCTTACACTGGTACTGTGAAGAGTAAATGTCATCATTTTTGTGTTTGGAATCCAGCAACAAATCTGAAGTATACTAGCCAAACTCAAAACAAACTCATTGCCATCAAATTGATTCCAATTCGTGGTAACATAACACTCTATTGGGTTTCCAAGCCTTACATTTTAATGAGAGGAAATTGCCCTTCTTTCTCCTGTGTAGTTGTTGTTCAATTCAATCTGATGGAAACATGTGATCATTTGATTAACAGTGCAACATGCTATGGAACATGCCACCAGAACTCCTGGGCATGTACTAAATTGAAGACTCAGACTCATTGTCATTGAGTCAAAACCAACTCATAGCTGACCCTTCAGTGGGTTTTTAGAGGCTGTAATTTGTAATGAAGAAGATTGCTTATTTTTCTCCTGCAAATAGACTGGTAGTTTTTAACTGCCAGAGCGGAGCCACTTTTGTATTAGCAGGTCAACTCCCTATGGACTTTGCCACCCACCAGAGCTCTTTTGACATTTCCTAAAAGCCCAATAAATGTTAGCTTTACCAGCATTACTTTCACTGGCTTTGCTCTCTGTGGCTCAAGCTTTTTTGTCAACATCTGCTAAATAGATGTTTAAAGTTTATTCTTTTTCAAATACTTTCCTCCATTATCTTTCTAGAAGTTCTTCAAGGAAGTGAAAAACCTTCATTAATCTTCTTTGGGGTCACTGTCTCCCTTCTCTTTTCCCAGTATTCTAATGTCACTGCTGCTATTGTTCTTGTATGTACCATCCAATCAGAACTGACCCATAACTGACCCTCCAGAAGGTTTTCAGAGGCAGTAAGTAGCACGAGAAGAGATTGCTCCTTTTTCTCCAATATATCAGCTGACAGAGTCGAAGAGCATGCCTTCAAGTTGGGAGTGCAACCTCTTACTACTAAGCCACCAGAGCTTATTCCTAGTATCATTATCTTTCCTAATTACTATACCAGTCGCTATTCTCTCCAGCTGCAAAAGGTCAAGGACTGCGGCCTTCAATACAGATTGAAGCTTAACATCAAGAAAACAAAGATACTCACCACTGGGCCGATTGGCATCATCAATATGGATGGTGAAGAGATTGAGATAGTTAACAGTTTTAGTTTGCTTGGCTTCACAATCAACACTCTTGGTACCAGCAGCCAGGAAATCAAGAGATGAATTGCATTGGGAAAGTCAGCTGTCAAGGACCTCTCCAGAATACTGAAGACCAGCAATGTCAGGCTGGAGACTAAGGTTTGTCTGATTGTCTTCACAATTGCATGCTATGCATCAGAGAGCTGGACAGTGTCTAAGGTTGATAGAGAATTGATGCCTTTGAGCTGTGGTGCTGGAGAAGAGTGTTGAATATACCATGGACTGCTAGGAGAACAAACAGGTTTTTCCTGGAGAGGGTGAAGCCTAAATGCTCCTTGGAGTCAAGATTCTGAAGCTTCGTCTTTGGACATGTTGCAAGGAGGGACCAGTCCTTGGAGAGGGACAACATGTTTGGGAGAGTGAAGGGACAGCACAGAAGAAGATGACCCTTGATGAGAAGGATCGATTCAGTGATTGGGGTAGTGGGAGTAGGTGTGTCGGAGACAGTGAGGTTGGCACAGGATAGAACAAGGTTTAGGACTCTTGTACATAGGATCGTTACGAGTCACAAGCAACTTGATGGCACATAAGAACAACAACAACAACAATAACAACATTTCTTGATTTGTTTTCCCTTTCAGCCAATATGTGGAACTTTTTGTCAGGAAGTTTTCTGTAATCTTTGACTGAATTAGAGAGTTTTGGCAGTGAAGTTTATAGAGAACTGCTCTTCTAGCTGAGAGGCCACACCTGTTTAGGGTTCTTAATCACTAGCTGCTCCTTGAGAGAAAGACGGGCATTCTCTACTCTAGGAATTCACAGCCTCTTTAAAACCCACTTGAGCATCAGCTATGAGTTGATTTTGACTCATCAGCAATGACTGACTGACTCACAGCCAAATTATTCTTAATCATAATATTAAAAATTTGCTAATAAAAGATGTGGTTTTGTGTACCATTGAGTCAGAACCAACCCATAGCTGACCCTCTAACAAGTTTTCAGAGGCATTTAATCACATGGGTGGAGATTGCTCACACTTCTTCTGCAGAGAGCTGGTGGATTCGAACTGTGTGCCTTTGGGATTGTAGCACAGCTTCTTACCAGTAGGCTATCAGTGCTCTCTAAAAATAAAAGATGTACGTCTCCTTATTCCTTTTCATGAATAGTAATAATTTGGGCAATTTTATGTGGGAATTTCTTTGCAAAATGGTGAAAAACCCCTTTAATTTATGGTGGTTCATATACAATATGAAGCTCTGGTGTCGTAGTCAATATGGAGTTGCACTGTTATTCCAAAGGCCATGCCTTTCTGGAAATTCTAACCCACCAGTAGCTATCAGAGGTAGAAATACAGGCAAATTCCTCCTGTGAAATTTACAGCCTTGGAAAACCAATGAGGGATCAGCTAAGAGTCAATTCCAATTTGAGACAGCAGTGAATTGGAGTTTTATACTTTAGAGAAGTTCACTCAAAGTAATTTTCTTAGATAATTTCTCTGGAATGTTTTCTAATCATTTTTAATTTTAGAAATAAACAGAATGAGACATCATTTCTGTTTAAAGAAATGTTATTTACCACAAAAGTAGAGCATGTAACAGCTGGTTGAAAAGAATCCAAAATGAAGAATTATAATATCATGAGCAGAAAGAGTAATTTTCTCTTTTATTAACTTGTTTTTGTTTTTGAAGCTAGTTTGAATTTTTTCTAAAAGTTGATGTTGGAAGAAAAAAATTAAGCTATATTAAGAGTGTCATTCTAACATATTGAAATCATAAGTTATTTATTTAAGGGATGTAGGGTGAGTTACTGGTAAGGAATTTCACTGCCAATGCAAAAGTATGAAGTTCAAACCTGCCAGCTGCTCCAGGGGAGAAAGAAAGATAGTCTCCTTCCCTGGGATTAACTACCTCTGAAAACCTGCTGGAGGAGCTATGGATTGGTTCCTACTTGATGGTACATGACACAACATGGGTTTGTTTTCTTATCTGTTGTTGTTGTTATGTGCCGTCGAGTTGTTTGCGACTCATATCGACCCTATGTACAACAGCCCTAAACTCCGCTCTATCCCGTGCCAATCGCATTGCCTCTGACTCACCCATCTCGATTACCCCAGTCACTGAATCAATCCACCTCATAGAGGGTCTTCCCCTCCTGCGCTGTACCTCTACTCTACGCAGCATGATGTCCCTCTCCAAAGACCTGTCTCTCCTTGCAACATGTCCAAAGTATGTCAGGCAAAGCCCCAGAATCCTTGCCTCCAAGGAGCAGCCTGGTTTAACCCTCTCTAGGATGAATCTGTTTGTTTTCTTGGCACTCCATGGTACATTCAATACTCTTCTCCAGCACCACAGCTCAAAGGCATCAACTCTCCTTCTGTCCTCCCTAGTCATTGTCCAACTCTCTGATGCATAACAAGTGATTGCAAAGACCATGTCCTGTATCAGGCGCACATGTTTGAGCTTATAAAATATTTGTAAAAGACAATAGAATGCTCTGCACATAGTAAGCACTTATAGCTGTGCTATGGTCATTTCAACCAAGAATAGACTTTGCTTGTTGCACAATACAGAAGAGATTTCCTAAGCACCACATTCCAATCGGTGTCTTGGGCTGTTACTTCCTGTAGCTTTGAATTTACTAAGGTTAGCTCAGCTGTAGCCCTTTGTGGACTGACTAGTTACCATTTCATAATTGTTTTGCCAGTACCTACAGGGTTCCTTAATAAAACCAGGAAGTGTGAAAAGATTTAGCCATAAAATTATGAAGGAGAGAATTCAAGAAGAGGGTCCTTGAAGGAGAAGAATACTCTCAACAAGCTGGACTGCATAGTGGTTGCAACAATGGATTTGAGCAGAGTAGAGATTGTGAGGATGGCACAGGACCCTGCCAGGTTTCATTCTGTTGTATGCAGAGCCACTGTACAATAGTTTGAGGGAGATGAATTTGTTTGGAGTGGGAACAGCCTAGACAAAACACAAAGACTGATGGAGCATGATGAGAATGAAGACCCGTAGGGCAGGCCGATATTTTGTCGCTTCCTAAACTGGGTATCTTTGAAACTATTTGTTCAACATTCTTCCTTGGAACCAGGGAGAAATTGACTTTTATATTAAAAGAAATTATACGCAAAACACATTCACTTAGTAATTCATTTAGATTGAGTCAAAGCAGAGTCAATATTAGAAAATTATTTGTGAAATGTTCCTCATTTTCATTTTTCTTTAACTTGCATATGTTTTGAACCATAGTACATCTTCAGAGTGCCATTGAAAATGCAAAATTTAGATAATAAAATAACTGCCTTCTCCTTGATAAATAACCCTGTGCCATATCCTGTTTAAAAAGTTCAGCTTACTTTCAAATTTGAATTGTTATTCTCAATGTGTTTTTTGTTTTTGTTTTTGCAGAAATACCTTGTAAGTGAGTATTTTTGGAGATAGAAGAGCATTTTCATTTACAATAAAGAGTGCTGATTCCTTTACCAGAAATTACACTGGTCTAAATTTTTCCAATTAAGGAAATTGTTAAGAAACCCAAGCTAACAAGCTTAATATCGCTAATGTTCTCCAATGATGTAAACACCCCAGTTGGTCCAACCTCTAATAAAACTCTTAAACACATTTAAGTGCACCAGGATACAAGGGGCGGGGGGGGGGGGGAGACCAAAGGAGATAATGTGTGTGACAAAATAAGTAGGACCTAGAGCCTTAGATGATAGGCATACAGCAATGTTGTAATTGAAGGCCTATGAGCAGAGAAATGATATGATAAGTATTGGTTTCACTGAAGTTTGTCTTGCCAGTATGAGTCAAAACATTGGAGGAGAGCAAGAATTGAAGAGACATCCACAAGTAAATTTTCTAGAAATCTAGGGAATAAATGACCATAGGCTGAACTAGGGAACTATTAATGAGGGTGGCAAGTTTAGAAAGGGTGTTCACACATGATGCATGGTAACTAGGAATCTTGGGACAAGTATTATCAGGTTAACTTTTCAGCAGGAGACAAAGCCCCATCTCAGAACTTTCCCTTCTGTGAACATAGAATATGAATTGTACATTCATAAAAGATAGCTTGTAATTTGAGGGACTGGGATACTAATAGATGATAATGTGAGGTTGTATGAGGGGTGTTAGGAAGTAAAACCTCCAGATGATTAAAGCTGTGTCTTAACTGTGGAAATGACATACAGATAGAGACTTGACTTTAGGAAAAAGTAATGAGATGAGAAGAGGGATATATAGAGAAATCTCCAGCTCAGTGAAGATCTGTATGTGCGAGATGTGTGAGAGATCTCAGTCTGAGGGTTTTAATTGTCACATTCTTGTATTAACAGCTCCTTCGGGGGAGGGGGGCATTGAGAGACTGAGATGCTAATAGCTGATAATAGCGTAAAGTTTTACATATTCAATTTTTGCTTCCTTCTAATTCATTCTTCACACCACAGCCAGAATTCTTAAATAGAAACTTGATCATTCATTGCTCTGTTTAAAACATTCCTGAATTTTATGATAAAAACCAGAATTTTGTTGCTGCTTACCTGGTCTTGCATGATAAAGTCTCATTTTGCCTTTTGGGGTCACCTTAAGAAACTCCCCCTTCACCCCAAGTTTCAGTAACTTTTATCCTGCCCCTATTTCTAATTTAATACAAGAATCTGCCTATTTCAAGGTCTTCAGAGTTGACTTTTCATCTGCTTTAGGATTCTTTTCCACTCTGTTTCAAGTTTTAACCTAAATGCTGCTTTCTCAGAAAAAAAAATATTACCTCCATGTTTTCTTTATAGCCCTTAAAACGGTAATTAATAATGGTAGAAATGTTTGCTCATGCTTCTGTTCATGGATCGCCTCATGTGTCTGTTTATGGATAATCCCATGATTGGAAAACCACATTTATTTATTTATTTATTATGGTATGTCTTATGTGGCATAGTTCTTAGAGAGTTGTGCTGCTAACTCAAAGATGACATCTCTCTGGTGGTTCGAATCCACAAGTCTGATTCAAGGATAAAGACTGACAGTCTCCTCATGTAATTTACAGCCTCAGAATACCCACTGGAGGGAGGGTCACCTAGGAGTTTGTTCTTAATCCATGCCAATGACTTCAAATTTGAACACATCACCTACTATGAATAAGCTCATTCTGAACTCATTGCTCTCAAGTTGGAACAGACTCAAAGCTGATCCTTTGCTATCAGACTTTGCCTAAGTACTGAAGAGCATTGATGCCAGTTTGAAGACTAAATGCACCTGATAAAAACCATAATCTTTTCAATAACTTATTATATAGCTGAAAGTTGGACAACAAGTAAGGAGGACAGAAGAAAAACTGTTGCCTTTGAATTGTGGTGTTGGATAAGAGTACTGATTATCCTATGGATTGCCAAAAGGACAAACGAAAGTCTTGGAAAAAGGTGCAGTCATGACGCTTCTGGGAGGTAAGGATAGTGAAATTTTGTCTCACATGTTTTGGTCATGTTGTTAGGAGGGGCTAGCCTTTGGAAAAGGACATCATGCTTGGAAAAGGAGAGTTAGTGAAGGATAGGTTGATACAGCGTCTATTACAGTGGGCTCCAGTATGTCAAAGATATTGAGGATGATACAGGATAAGGCAGTATTCAGATTCATTGTTGGTAGGATTTCTATGAGTTGTAGTCAACTCAATGACACTTAATAACAAAAACAACATATAGCACGGAAGGAGATAGGTCATCTTTCACCGACAGTGTCATTGATGAATTTGAACTGCCAGAGAGGTGTGGTCTTTAGGTTAGCAACACAACTACCTATAGACTACACCACCAGTGTCCCTAGAATACAAAAAGTCATCAGAAAAAAAGATTTATTGAATGAGTTGTTGATTTTATGGAGTATTTTTATAAATTCTAGATTATACTTAGGGAGACCTACTGGATGGGCTCTATGAGGAGAAATGTGGGGTCAAGATTGATCTATCAACAATCTGCATTCTGCAGATGACACAACCCTCCTTGCTGAAACTGAGGAGGACCTGAAGCGCTTGCTGCAGAGGATCAAGGACTGCAGCCACCAATATGGATTGAGGCTCAATGTCAAGAAGACAAAGATTCTCACCACTGGACCAATTGGCAGCGTCAGGATGGATGGTGAAGAGATTAAGATTGTTCACAGCTTTAGTTTGCTTGGCTCCATAGTCAACACTGTTGGCACCAGTAGCCAGAAAATTAAAAGGTGTATTGTGATGGGAAAGTCTGCTGTTTGGAACCTTTCTGAATTACTGAAGAGCAATGGTGTCTCTCTGGAGACTAAGGTGCGTCGGATACAGGCCATGGTCTTTGCTATCACTTGTTATGCATCAGAGAGTTGGACAGTGACCAATGAGGATAGAAGGAGAATTGATGCCTTTGAGTTGTGGTGCTGGAGAAGAGTATTGAGGGTACCATGGACTGCTAGGAAAACAAACAAATACATCCTGGAAAGGGTCAAACTGGGCAGCTCCTTGGAGGCAAGGATTCTGAGGCTCCGTCTAACATACTTTGGACAGATCAGCCCTTGGAGAAGGACATCATGCTTGGGAGGGTGGAGGGGCAGTGCAGGAGGGTAAGGCCCTCTATGAGGTGGATTGATTCAGTGACTGGGGTAATCGACATGGGAGTGTCAGAGACAATGCGATTGGCACAGGACAGACCAGAGCTTAAGGATGTTGTACATAAGGTTACTATGAGTCGCAAGCGACTCGACGGCACATAACTACAACATCAACAACTCTCCAAGGACTTGTCCTTCATTGCAACATGTCCAAAAATATGTCAAACAAAGCTTCAGAATCCTTGCCTCTAAGAAGCAGCCCGATTTCACACTCTCTAGGATTAACCTGTTTGTTTCCTTAGCTGTCCTTGGTGTATTCAATACTCTTCTCCAGCATCACAACTCAAAGGCATCAGCTCTCATCCCTAATCATTGTCCAACTCTCTGATGCATAGCAAGTAATTGCAAAGACCATGGCCTGTATCAGGCGCACTTTAGTCTCCAGATTGACATCATTGTGCTTCAGTACTTTGGAGAGGTCTCTGACAGCAGACTTTCCCAATGCAATATTTTTGTTGTTTATTGCCTTGAAGTAGAGCACCACTCATAGTGACACATTTATCAAAGTTCATAGTTTCCGGAACCATGTTGTTTAAGAAGTTGATGCCACTCCTGCTTCCAAGCCTGTCTTAAACTGGGAGGTCCACCAAACACTCCATCATGGGTAACTGTTATACACATGACACCCCAATGACACAAGGTTCAGCATCACAACAACCCGAGGTTACCTCAGTACAGCATATTGACAGAAGCATGCTGTACTACCAAGAAGAACGTTCCTCCAAAATATAATAACAATCAACTTTAAATACAACATCTTTTAGTTTTCTGATTATGCTTGGAAAGATAAAGAGTCAGAGAAAGAAAGAAAGATCTTCAACAAGATAGATTGACACTAACAGGCCCCAGGAGCTACCCTTCTTACTTTGAAAAGGAAGTCCTTCAATAAGGAAAACCTAAGTAGGTCACACTTAAGATGACAGAAGACATTAACTGACTTTATGAAAGGTGCTCCACAGCCAAATCAGATTCTGACTAGACCATACAGGACCATAAAATGTGTCTACAGGTACCAGGAGTTACCCTTCTCTTTCCTGGAGAGAAGGTGCCTCAATCAGGGGAACCTGGTCTCTGGCTGTGTTGCAAACCCCTGAGGACATTAATAGACTTTAGGAAAAGTTGGGAAGCACCAAGTTATATTCTCACTGAACAGTGCAGGACCAGAAAGCACATTTCCAGGTACTGGGAGTTGCCCTCCCCTTCCCAGAAGAGGAAGTGGTTCAGCCATGGCGTCTGGTTCCCAGCTATGCTACAAATGACTAAGGACTTTAACAAGCTTTTAGAAAGTTTTGCCACAGCCAGTCAAGATTCCTGCAGGACTGCATGGAGTGAGAAAGAGATTCTGTAGGTACTGTGAGTTGCCCTTCATTTGCCTTCCCTGGATAGGATATGCCTCAGCAACGGGAACTACCTCTCTGACAGTGTCACAGACCAAAGAGGATTAGAAGGACTTTAGAAGAGGTGAGCTTTCCTGCTGCGCAGTCCCAGAAAGGACTTTTGGTAAAGTGAGTCATGCCCCCACAAACAGGGAGCGCTTTAAGTCTGTAAATTAGCAGTACCATTAAAATGATAAGGAAATGTCAACAACTTACAGAGACACAATAGAAATAGCCTATTGCATACCAAGAAGAGCTACACATAATGTCAAGAAAGAAGTACGCAGGTTCAAACATAAAAAACAAAACAAGCTTTCTCCAATAAAAGCAGATTATATTACACATTCAATAAATACTGTAGAGACAGGGATATAGAAAAAATATATTGTCAGCAATTATATTAACAGCTACTGAAGAAGTTACAAATGGTAGAAGAAATACTTGAAGCCATAAATAAATACCCCAGAGACAGGAAGCCAGAAGAAATACATGGAGTTACACAAACAACTACTGAAAGTATGATTGAAGGAAGAAAGAATTGAAATGACAAATAAAGAAATGCACAACAAGCGTAAGTCCCTTATACATCAAGAATGATTCTGTCTGTGTACAAACTTTCACTTAGGTCTTTATAATAGGATCCTATACCATTACGGTTTCTCTGTGACTGACATGTCACTAAGCATAATTTTCTCTTTATTTATCCAGGTTATTCAGTATCTCATGAATTCTTCAATATTATTTAGTGTTGCATAATATTCCATTCTGTGAATGTATCATAGTTTCTATAGGCATTTGCCTGTTGATGGGACTCAGGTTGTTTCCATATCTTAGCTGTTGCGAATAATGCCACAATATACATTGGTGTACATTTGTCAGTTTGTGTAACAGTTTTTGTTTCTTTGGGATATATACCTAGTAGTATGATTTCTGGATAAAATATTATTTCTATTCTCAAATTTCCAAGGAAGCATCAAACTACTTTCCATAGTAGTTACATCATTTTACATTGCACCACAGTTGTTCATGCCAGCAGTGTATGAGAGTTTCAGTCTTTACAAAACTTTAGTAGTATTTGTTATTTTACTGTTGTATTGAAGTTTGCTGTTGTTGAGCTGAGATGGTATATTATTGTGGTTTGTATTTGCATCACTCTACTAGGTGATGATGTTGAGCATATATTCATGTCTTTGTTGACCATCTAAATGTCTTCTTTGTTGAAGTGTCTATTCATGTCCTGTGCTCACCATTTTGTAATTGGATTTTTTGTCTTCTTCTTGAAATATTGAATTATTCTATTGTTGTTGTTGTTATTGTTATGTGCTGTCAAGTTGTCTGAGACTCATAGCAATCCTATGTACAAAAGCTCTGAGCTCTGCTCTACCCTGAACTAACCTTATTATCTCTGACACATCTACTTCCATTACCCCAGTCATTGAGTCAATCTAGCTCATCTGGAGTCTTCCTCTCTTGTGCTGTTTCTCCCTCCTCCCAAGCATAATGCCCTTCTTCAAAGACAAGTCCCTCCTTGCAACATACTGAAAGTATGGCAGACAGACCTTCAAAATCCTTGCCTTCAAGAAGCAGCCTGGCTTCACCCTCTCTAGGATGAACCTGTTTGTTCTCTTAGCAGTTCATGGTATATTTAACACTTTTCTCTAACACTATAGCTCAAAAGCATCAATTCTCCTTCTATTATCCCTAGTCATTTTCCAGTTTTCTGATGCATAGCACATAATTGTGAAAGCCATGATTTGGATCAGGCACACATTAGTCTCTAGACTGACAATATTGATCTTCAGTAGTCTGGAGATATCCCTGATAGCAAACTCTCCTAATGCAATTCATCTTTTGATTCCTGGTTGCTGGTACCAAGAGTGTTGATTGTGGAGCCAAACAAACTAAAACTGTTAACAATCTCAATATCTTCACCGTTTATCACAATGTTGCCATTCAGACCAGTGGTGAGAATCTTTGTTTTCTTGATCTTGAACTTCAGTCCATATTCAAGGCTGCAATCCTTGACCTTCTGCAGCAAGTGCTTTGGGTCCTTCTCAGTTTCAGCAAGCAAGGTTGTAACATCTGCATAACACAGGTTGTTCATTTTAGATAAGTCAGATATATCATTGCCAATATGTTATTACAGTCTGTTGGTTATATTTTCACTCTTTTTGAAAAAGCTTTTGAAACTCATAAAGAATTATTAATTTTGAGAGGTCTCAAAGATCTAGTTTTCCCTCTGCTCATTGTGCATTTTCAGTTATATTTCATAGTCTATTTGTGTCAGAGATTATGGTCCCTATTTTTCTTTTTTTTTTCCTTTTTCACTTTTTTTAAAAAATATTTTTTTATTGGGAAAAACATATTGGGGGTACAAGGAGGTGAGGGTTGGGGGCAGAAGGGTGAGGATGGGCCAGGATGCAGTTGCAGAGCTGCACAGTTTGGTCGGTGGGGGGAGCAGGTGAAGTAAATGATGAGGGTCCAGTGGGGACCAGATGCTACAGAGGAATGACAAGCATTTTCCAATAGTAATTAAACCAACTGTCTTATTGATTTGGGAATTGGATGCCGACTCTCTGGCTTCTTCATGCTGAACAGGGGTGTAGATACAAAGGGGGGAAGGGAGGACGCTTTATCACCTTACTGGTGGTCTTGGGTTACAGCTGCTTGCCTTCTTGCTCCTGAGGGCCGTGAGGGTTTTCCCTGAGCCCAGGGCCAAGTGCAGCCCGCCCCGGGCAGAAGGCCACGACGGCTCGCCCCGGGCCAGGGGCCAAGGGCAGCCCGCCCTGGCAGAGGGCCGCGACGGCTGAAGTAGTCTTTTTTTAAAAAAGAAGAAGAAAAAAGTGTGTGTGTGTGTGTGTGTGTGTGTGTACCGTCAAATTGGATCTGACTGGTACAGGAGACTGCCCCTCCTTCTCCAGCAGAGCATGAAGTAGAGTCTGGGTCCCCCCACCCCAGGTGCCTGTCGGGGCCTGGGTTTCTGCTGTCCACACCACAGCAGTGGGCAACGAGCTTAAAGTCCCTGATAGCTCTGGGCACTGACTCTCACCAGTGGCTATGGATGAAGTCACAGGCGATTTTCAGCCAGCGCCGTGGTCCCTATTTTTCTTTTATTAACGTTATAGTTAGTGAAAAGGAAGGTATGCTACCAAGCCGAAGGTAGGTGATTTTCCTCTGTGGCCCTCGGCCAGGTTCAAATTGTCTTCCTGTCAAACATTCTTCTAGGTGGTATAGCACTGGTCTGTGCATTGCTGTACAGAGGTAACTCGTGGTTGCTGTGATGCTGAAGCCTGTGACAGTGATGTGCCAATCGTGGTAATGGGTACCCATGGTGGATAGTGTTGGCTGGAGCTTCCCGACTAAATCAAGCCTGGAAGCAGGAGCGACATCCACTTCCAAAATGGCTTGCCTCCAGGAACTCTATGTACGAACAGTGCTCAGGCTGTTCGTTCATAGGGTCGCTATGAGTTGTCTATGACTAGACGGCATCAAACAACAACAACACCTCAGTCCTTAATCCACTTTGAGTTAGTTTTTTTATATGATATGAGGTGTGGACCCGGTTTCAATTTTCTGCTAATAGAAATACAGTTTTGCCAATCACATTTGTGAAAGAGGCTAGCTTTTACTCACTTAAAATCTTACTTCGATATTCTTCATCAATACTACTTATCTGCTTTCTCTGTCCTTTACATATAAGGTTAAGGAGTACTTTTCCATCTCTTTCAAGAGTTGTCATGGGATCTAGACAAGGATTGCATTATATTTTGAGATTGCTTTTGGTAGTATTGGCAAGTTCACAGTGCTTCGTCTTCTACTTTGTAGATATGATATACTATTTCATTTATGTAGATTTCTTTATGTTTCTTTGGATGGTAGTATTGTGCAGTTTTTTTGTATATCTGTATCTCTCTATCTCTATCTATTTTATCTCTGGTTAGATTTATTCTTAAGTATTCCTGTGCTGCAATCACGAAGGTACACAGTTTGAGGCCACCACCTGTTCTGTGGGAGAAGGATGGAAAATCTCTTCCCAAGAGATTTAACTGCCTCTAGATACCCACTGGAAGGGCAGCTTTGTGTCAGTTCTGACTTTAAGTTACACACACATACATACACATATTCCAATATTTACTTTGTACTCAGGTGGAACCTATATTGAGACTAGGAGGCTATTGTGGGAACAGAGCAAGGGAACACTACATGGTATAAAATTAATATAGGAGTGTGTCAGGGTTTTAGTCTCTCTCCATGCTTAATCTGTATCCTAAGTAAATTATTTGAGGAGCTGGACTATGTGAAGGAGAATATGGCATCAAGATCAAAGGAAGACTCATCAATAACCTGCATTATGCAGATAACACAACCTTGTTTGTTGAAAGTGAGGAGGACTTGAAGCATTTGTTGCAGAAGATCAGAGAATACAGTCTGGATTGCATCTCAATATCAAGAGAACAAACATTCTTATCACTGGATCTACAGACAACGTCATAATAGATGGAAAAACAATTGAAAATGTCAACAACTTCATCTTATGTGGATACACAATCAACACCTTTGGTACCAGCAGTCACAAAATCAAGAGATGTATTGCACTGGGAAAGTCTGCAGCCAGAGACCTCTCCAAATTCTTTAGAAACAATTATGTCAGTTTGAGGACTAAGGTGCATCTGATTAAGGCAGTGGTCTTTTCCTACCAATTGCTATGCATCTGAGAGCTGGACAATGAATAAGGATGACAGAGGAAGAATTAATGCTTTCGAGTTGTGGTGTTGGAGAAAAGTACAGGACTTCCCATGACCTGCTAAAAGAGTAAACAAATGTTTTGGAGAAAGTGCAGCCAGAGTGTTCCTTGAAGGCAAAGATGATACAGCCTCATTTCATATGCTTCAGGCATATTGCTAGAAGAGGCTTTCCTTGGAGAGTATATCATACTTGAAAAGGTAGATGGTTGGTGAAGGAGAGGAAGACCTTCAATCAGGTAGATTGCCACAGTGACAGCCACAGTGGACTTTAGTGTGTCAGGAAGTGTGATTATGCACAGGGTAGGACAAGGTTCAGACCTGTTGTTCATAGGGTTGCTATGGGTTGTGCTTGAAGGCACATAACAACAACAATAATTGTAAATTGTGTTGTTTATCTCATTTTTATTTTAGCATTTTTTTCATTATTGTATAGTAATTCTGATACATGTCAATCTTATATACTGCTACTTTGATGAATTGATCAATTAGATCTGTTCATTTTCTTACTGAGTATTTTGTATTTTACCACACACACACACACACACACACACACACTCTGCAAATACAAATAGTTTAACTTCCTCCTTGCTAATTTTTTAATGTATTTTGTATACTTTCCTTGCTTTATTTCTCTTAGGCTTCCAATACAATATTGGATAAAAATGATAATACAGAGTACACTTGTCTGGTGCTGATTTGCAAGGGGAATACCTTGAATCTCTCTCTTTTGGAACAAATGTTGGCTATTGATTTTATATATATATGCTTTGGATTAAGCTGAGGAATTTCTCTTCTAGTCCTATTTTGTTGAGCATTTTTATGAGAAAAAGATGTTGAAACTCTATGTATGAACAGTGCTCAGGCTGTTCGTTCATAGGGTCGCTATGAGTCGTCTATGACTCGACAGCATCAAACAACAATAACAATGATGATGACCAAGAGAGAGCTTGGCCACGTTGGCCTAGTGGAAGGAAGCTGTGCTACCAAGCCGAAGGTGGGTGATTGTCATCTGTGGCCCTCGGCCAGGTTCAAATTGTCTTCCTGTTAAACATTCTTCTAGGTGGTATAGCACTGGTCTGTGCATTGCTGTACAGAGGTAACTCGTGGTTGCTGTGATGCTGAAGCCTGTGACAGTGATGTGCCAATCGTGGTAATGGGCACCCATGGTGGACAGTGTTGGCTGGAGCTTCCCGACTAAATCAAGCCTGGAAGCAGGAGCGGCATCCGCTTCCAAAATGGCTTGCCTCCGGAAACTCTATGTACGAACAGTGCTCAGGCTGTTTGTTCATAGGGTCGCTATGAGTCGTCTACGACTCGACGGCATCAAACAACAACAACAACAGCAGCGTTTCTTATCCTTTGTTTTATTCATTTATGGATGTATACTTACTGTTTCCCCTAATAATGTGTCAGATGTGATAATAGTTACCCGTAGTGGACAGTGTTTGGTGGACCTCCCCAATTAAAACAAGCTTAGAAGCAGGAGTGGCATTCACTTCCAAAATAGCTTGCCTCCGGAAACTCTATGAACTTGGAGAAATGACTAAAGTTATACAAATGTTCAGATCTTTCATTCATAGGGTCACTATGAGTCACCTAAGACTCGATGGCACTCAACAACAGCAACAACAACAACGTTTGATTATCATTGTACACCTGGTATGAACCTCACTCAATTGTGCTGAATAATTATATGTTGTTGCTTTTGTGTACCATAAAGTTGGAACTGACCCATAGCTGACCCTCTAGCGGGTTTTCAGAGGCAGTTAATCACACAGGAGAAGATGGTCCATCCTTCTTCCACGGAGTGGCTGGTGGCCTCGAATCGTGTGCTTTCTGAGCTCCCTAACAATTATACAATTATGTGTGTGTGTGTGTGTGTGTGTGTGTGTATAATTATTCATTGGGCTGATTAGCAGCAGCATGATAGATGGTAAAGATATTAAGACTGTTAACAGCTTTGGTTTGCTTGGCTCCACAATCAACACTTTTCGTACCAGCAGCCAGGAAATAAAAAGATAAATTGCATTGGGAAAGTCTGCTGTCAGAGGCTTCTCCAAAGTACCAAAGAGTAATAATATCAGACTGGAGACCAAGGTTTGCTTGGCCCAAGCTGTGACTTTTGCAATTATTTTCTATGCATCAGAAAGCTTGTCAGTGACTCGGAATGATAGAAGGATTGATGCCTTTGAACTGTGGTGCTGGAGAAGAGTATTGAATATACAATGGACTGCTAGAAGAACAAACAAGTTCATCCTGGAGAGAGTGAAACCAGGCTGCTCATTGGAGGCAATGATTCTGAAGCCTCATTTGCCATACTTTGGGAGTGTTCCAAGGAGGGACCAGTTTTTGGAGAGGGACATTGTGCTTGGGAGGGTGGAGAGAGTGCAAGAGAGAAAGACTCTAGATGAGATGGATTATCTCAAAGACTCTGGATGAGATGGATTAACTCAGGTAGATGTGTTAGAGACAGTAAGGTTGGCTCAGCATAGAGCAGGTTTCAGGGCTGTTATTCGTAGAATCATAATGAGTAGCAAGCGACTCGATGGCACATAACAACGCACACACATATATGTATATATAATATATGTGTGTGTTATTTATATATGGCACACTACAACAACATATATATTATATATATGAAACAACCTATATATGTTACAGATATAAATATATGCGCATGTGTGCACGTGTGTGTGTGTGTGTGTGTGTGTGTGCGCATATTAAATGGTGCTCTGGTGGCCTAGTGGCAAGAAGCTGTAGTGCAATCCCAAAGCCATACAATTCAAGGCCACCAGCTCCCTGCAGCAGCAGGATGTACAATCTACTCTCCTGCAATTTACTGTCTCTGAAAACATGCCAAGGGTCAGTTATAGGTTGGTTCCAACTCCGTGGTGCACCACAACAACTCTCTCTCTGTCTATGTTTATATCTATATCTGTATCTGTATCTGTATATCTATATCGTTCTGTCTTTTTAATATCTATGACTCTATGATTCTATTACCTAGAATTTCCTTTATTTTTTCCCCATTATTTGCTTTCTTATAGAGATTGTAGGTTTTGACTGATATTCTTTAATTGTTGCAGATGCTAGGCTAAGTCACTGATTTGTTTTTTTTTTTTAATTTTTGTTGTATGCTTTTATTGCTATAAATTGACATCTGAGACCTGATTTTGTTGTGTCCCAAAGATTTTGGTATATTCGCTTTCATTGTCCTTTCAAGAATATTTAAAGAAATTTTTCTTCTTCTGTTTTATATTTCTATGCGTGAATCAGTTTATAAATGATATTATTATGTATGTTAATTTTGGGTTGATGCCTATCATTGTTGGTTTTTGGCCTGAAGAACTCTTTTGAATATTTTTATAAGGTTAATCTATTTTTTATTAATTTCCTTAGTTTCTTTTTATCTGTTAATATTCTAATATTATAAATGCAGTAATTGAGGGACAATTTTCCTAGGAAGAGAATTCTTCATTGGTATTTTTTTTTCTTTAAGAGTTTTATATATATTTTATCATTGCCTTCTTGCAAATGAACATAAGTAGAAAATTTTTCAGAGGAAGAATAGCTATTGGAACTTGCTGATAAGGAATACAAAATACTAATAGTTAAGTGTCTTACATGCATTGAGAAAAGCAGAGAATATATAGAAGTATTTTAAAAAATATGGATGGCCAAATAAATGGAAAATTAATAGCAATATAAAAACAATAATTTTAAATTCAGAGCATTAAGACTAAACTTTTAGAAATAGATAACAGATAACACAGGGGAAGGACAAAAGAGTACGCGTTGTCGTGTGTTTGTTGCTGAGTTTGCTTCCTTAGACCGTTGTCTTTAATCTGATCCAGCTGCCTCAATTCTGCCTTCACTGCAAACAGGAAGCCCACCTACATCATTAGTAACTGTGTGAGCCATTGTTTCTTCATGATTAGGAGGCATATTAGTGTATCCACAAGAGGATTAATCTTTTATTACTGCATTTTTAAATTTTTCTACTTGTTTATTTACAAAATTTGAATACAAATTCAAACAAATTCTTTCAACTTCCCTCACCCCCCCAACAAACCATACAGCCATATGATTAAACCCCCCTTCCCCCTGCACATCCACATCCCTCTGCTTCCAGCCTCCCCCGCCCCCCCGATCCTTATTCGTTCTACAATAATGGTTTTATCATTGTGGGACTGAATTAATTCACTCAGCATAATGCTCTCCAGCCCCTCCCAAGTTAGGTAATAATTTATAACATCATTGCTCCTGCATGCTATATAGTATTCCATTGCATGAATGTACCATAATTTCTCAATCCATTCTTTTGTGGTTGGACATTTGGGCTGTCTCCAAGTTCTTGCGGATGGTGAATAATGCTGCTATGAACATTGGTGTACAAATCTCAGTTTGTGCTTCAGTTCTCATATTCTCATGGTATATTCCTAGTAGTGGAATAGCTAGATCATATAGAATTACTGTGTTCAGCTTTTTGAGGAACTTCCAAAACAGCATTTTCTCTTATGAGACTGAAGTATCTCACTCACTCAGCACTGTACTCTTAAGCCTTGTAACATTTTATGAAGTGGTTGCTTCTGAGTGCTGCATAGCATTCCATCATGTGAATGTACCATAATTTCTCAATCCATTCATTTGTTGATGGATATTTGGGCTGTTTCCATTTTCTTGCTATTGTGAATAATACTGCTATGAACATTGAGGTACAAGGCCACACTGTGTCTCAGTTCTGTTTCCTTGAGGTATATTCCCAGCAGTGCAATAGTTCGGCCATACAGGATTCCTATGTTAACTTTTTTAAAGAAATAACAAAATGCCTTTCAAAGACATTTTATAATCTGACCAACAGTGTATGAGAGTTCAAATCTCTCCACAAACTCTCCAACATTTAGTGTTTGGTAGCCTGTTAAACTTTGCCACCGCTCTTATGGTGAGATGGTATTTGATTGTAGTTTTAATTTGTATCTCTCCATTTTTAATTATCTTCAGCAGTATGTTGCCTGTATGTAATATTAATAATAATGTTTGATAATTTCTACATTATGTTGGATCACTTTTCTTGAGAATGGAGATGAATAAGGATTTCTTTCAATCAGATAGCCAGAAAGCTATCCTCCAGTTTCCGGGCAAAGACTGGCGAATGCATCCAGAATGCATCTGTTAGCAGAAACATGTCAATTGATATTACATATGATCCCTATACAAAAAGACCTGACCACACAAAAATATTTCAGGACGTACCATATGATGAAGAGCCAATGGTAGAAAGAGAGGAAGGAGGGGGAAAATGTGCAGCAAAGAATGAATGCAAACTCAACCTTTCTGTAAATCTTCATTAAAATCATAAATAAACAATATTTTTTTTTAAAAAGAGTGATGTAAAAACTATATTTATTTCATTAAAAAATCATTAATAAAAAATTAAATATTGACAATACAAGGTAAACTTAATGGTTCATTCAAGTGATTAAATTCTCAAAACCATTGAAGAGCTATAATTTTATGATACTTAAGTATAGTTAAAGGTTGCAGCAGTTACAATGGCCTTGTGTGTTTCCTTTCGTAGGCACATATTTGTCTTTTTTCTTTTCTTTTCTTTTTTGCTATGATAACAGTTGTGGGTGACCATTGCTATATAATTTAATTTTAAAATATATAGTGGTGGTTTCTATCATACTTCTTATTAACTGTTCATTTACTTATAGGTGCAATGTACCGGGGAAAGAGCATGCTTTGCAAGTGAATAATAAAGGTTTTAATGTTTTTATTTTTATTTTTCAAATTATCATAACTTATGGCACTAAACATACCTGCATTTGTTTAAAAAAAAGAAAGAGTCAATGGTAATGAAGGAAGAAATTAAAGCTACACTGAAGGCATTGGGGGAAAAAAATAACGTCCCAGGAATTGAGATACTAAGTTTGACTGGCAAAAGGAATTGAAACTCCCTACTGATTGAATTATTCTTCATCAGGAGGCAAAAGTGTATGATGACGCACAATTAAGTACCATTTAATTGAATTTTGATTTATATACTTATTAGAGACACAATAAGAAATATCCAAATGGCATGTTGTTGTTGTTATTGTTAGGTGCTTTGAACCAAGTACAAACCGTAGTAACTTCATGAACAACAGATCTGAAACCTATCCTTTCTTGTGACATCCTCGTCATCTCTAACATACTTGAGTCCATTGTTGCAGTCACTCTGTCTATCCATCTCGTTGGACTTCTTTCTCTCTTTAGCTGACTCTCCCTCTTTCCTAGCATGATGTCTCTCCTCAAGAAATAGCCTCTCCTAACAAAATATCCAAAGCATGAGGTACGAAGCTTTGCCATCTTTGCCTCCAAAGCGTACTCTGAAAATTTTCCAAGATAAATCCGTTTGTTCTTTTAGGTAGTCCGTGGGAAGAAAAAAAAATTTGCTGCTTCTTAACTTCAATAAGATGTTTCAGTCTTATCTTGAGTTCTGTTGCTTTTATTAAGGAATCAGCAAGGGGCTCTACTTTCTTTTGTTAAAAAATAATAATAAAGATCCTATCCAGAGGAGAGAAGTAGAACTTTATTATTTTATATGAGACTTGGGGATACAGTGTACTAATGAAGTCACTCGAGTAATCGAGCAAAAAACACATTTCATGACACTATAAATAAATGGTAAAAATTCATGTTGATGTTTCCAATTTAACCAAGTTTCTGTCTCCATATTAATATGAGACTATTTAATTTCCTTTTTCCTTTTATGTTACATATTATCATATCAAACAATGTATTGTCTCTCATACTTAGTTTTGTTTGGACTTTTGCTTTGAGTTTGTTTTTGTTTTATTTTGTTGGGGTTTTTGGTCTCTTTGACTCAAGCATTCCAGAACTGGTTACTATATATATTTTCCTTTTCAGAACAAATTGTTTTTCTTAAGAAATTCTAAGGAATATATAGGCAAAACGTAGCATAGTACTGGGCAGAGTTTCCTTCTGCTGTGCATATGGTTTCTATGAACTGGAATTGACTTGACAGCACCTAATGACACAACAAATCTTTATGAAAGTGTACTATCATATCTATTTATTCTGAAGTTGTTGGTGGATTTAAACTTCTGACCTTTCGGTTAGAACCTGAAATCTTAATTACTGTACCTACCACGGGGACTTCTTGTATTATCAGAAGGCATTAGGGAGTCTAGCGGCATAGCGTGTTGTGCTGCTAACCGGAAGATCAGAGATTTGAATATGCCAATTGCTCCAAGGGAGAAAGTTGGGCAGTCAGTATCCTCTCATTAATATTTACAGCTTTAGAAATTTGATGGATGATTGTTATAATTTGGAATAAACTCCACAGTAATAGACACAAAGGTAACAGAGAAGCAAAAATAAGGGATATATGTTTGGGATTGTGCCTAAAACTCTTTTTTCAAATTTTTATTTTATTATTTTCCGTGTGTGTGTGTGTGTGTGTGTGTGTGTGTGTGTGTGTGTGCCGTCAAATTAGATCTGACTGGTACAGGAGGAGAAGGCCCCTCCTTTTCCGGCGGAGTATCTGGTCGATTGGAACCATGTATCTCTGGGATTGCAGTGCAGCTTCTTGCCACTAGGCCACCAGAGGTCCCTATTTGCGCCTAAAACTCATTTTTAACTTTTACTTTTGTGAGCAGTTTCATCAATACTAATTTTGTATCACAGACAGCTTTAATATGTGAATTGCAATTTATATGTACAAATATTTATTATCACACTATCACACAACTTGCCTCTGGAAACTCTATGAACTTTGATAAATGTCGATAGTTGTAGAGGGGCTTCAGGCCTTTTGTTCACAGGGTCGCTATGAGTTGTGCTCAACTCAAAGGCAATCAACAACAACACAACAACATCATAGTTTTAGTATTGAATTGCAATTGATAAGTAAAAATATTTATTGTCAAATTTTGCTATTCTGACTGGGGTGAGATGATATCTCATAGTTGTTTTAATTTGCATCTCTCTTAGAGCTAGGGATTTTGAACATTTCTTCATGTGC
>NW_006399940.1:4894351-4895306 GCF_000299155.1 Elephantulus edwardii | reverse complement strand
CATAATTTATCTAAAGAAGATAAGTAATTTATTTTTATAGACATAATTTTGCTTTGGGAAAACGACACTCTTGTATTAGAAAAAAAATTCAGTTAAGAAGAGACTAGCAGTACACTTATTTTTTTCCAAGTCTGTAAATCTTGAAACAATAAATATGCTTTCAATTTTCATTTACTTCTTAAAAATATTTTATTTCATTTTTCATTTATATTTGCTTTTTAAGATTATGTCACATAAATATAGAGCTATCTTTTTAAAACAGAAAAGAGATGTCTGCTCATGCTATGAGCTCTGGTGGACTAATGGGTAAGAAGTTGCACTATCAACGCAAAATCAAGTGGCTTGAATCCACCAGCTCTTCTGCAAGAAAAAGATGGACAGTCTCCTCCTATGTCACTTATTGCCTCTGAAAACCCGCTTGAGGGTCAGCTGTGAGACAGGTCTGACTCAATAGCAATGAGAGAGAGCTCACAACTTCAATAGAAAATGTTAAAAAGTAAGAACAAAGATTGATAAATGATAGACCACAGGGCAGATTTGGCCTAACACTTTATTTTCTACAGAATGTAAGTTAAGAATGTTGTTGCTCTGTACTGTCAAGTCAGATCAGACCCATAGCTAAACCTCCAATGGTATTTCAGAGGCAGAGAATCAAAAGGGAGGAGACTGCCCATCTTTCTCCTGCATAGCAGCTGGTGAATCCAAACTGCGTACCTTTAGGTTTGCAGGATAGCTTTTTACCAGTAGGCAACCAGGTCTACCTGAGTTAAGAATATCTTTTTTAAAAAATTTATTTAATTTTAAAGGATTTTAAATACACAAAAGCACAAACACACATGTTGTTGTTGTTGTTATGTGCTGTCGAGTTGCTTGCAACTCATAGCGACCCTATGTACAACAGCCCTAAAATCTGCTCTGTCCTGTGCCAATCACACCGTCCCCGATACACCCATCC
>NW_006399940.1:4888300-4889488 GCF_000299155.1 Elephantulus edwardii | reverse complement strand
GGGTGGAGGGACAGCGCAGGAGGGGAAGACCCTCTATGAAATGGATTGATTCAGTGACTGGGGTAATCGGGATGGGTGTGTCAGAGGCGGTGAGGTTGGCGCAGGATAGAGCAGGGTTTAGGGCTGTTGTGCATAGGTTCGCTATGAGTCGGAAACAACTCAACGGCACATAACAACAACAACAACATTTCAGAGATTGTATTTTTCTCTTTTATTTGGCTTTATTGAAATTATAGTTATTACTAAAGTATATTTTCATTTTAACATTTTAAAAAATGGTATCTTGCAATGTGGGGCTCATTTTTCTCTTATTATATTTCTTTCTTTTTTTTTAACTTCATTTTTTTTAATTGGATTTAAACAAACATTTACAGAAAAGTTGGATTTTCATTCATTCAAAAATACTGTACTAGGTACAGTATCCTAGGTTGACAGTTCTATTCTTTGAGTGTCTTAAATATATCTTCTTGCTCACATGGTTTCATTCATTCATTATTTTGTCACTTAATCTTATTTGCTCTTCTTTATAGGTTACTCTTTGTTTTTTCCTAGCTGCTTTTCATATTATCTTCTTATCTTTGGTTGACTTTGATATACCTTAGTGTTTTTCTTTGGGGATCTATTCTATATGGATCTTGCTCAGCTTTTTGTAAATATATTCTGTCATTCTTCATCATACCCAGAAAGTTTTCTTCTCATAATTCTTCCATAACTTCCTCAGTGCCTTTACTTGCTTCTTCTGTTCTGGGATTCCGATTATATGCATGTTTTTCCTCTTGATGGTGTCCCATATTGTTCTTAGGCTTTCTTCCTTTCCCTTCATTTTTTATTCTGCTTTTGTTCCAGCAGATCAGTGTTGAGAATTTTATCTTCTATTTTGCTGGTTCTGTGTTCCATCTCTTCCACTCTGCTCATATGACCCTCCAACACATTGACCTCGTCTGAAACATTGGTCCTCATATTCTGGATTGGGGTTTCTTGTTTTTCCAGAGCCTCTAATGCCTTGTTAGTTTTATCTACATTGTCTTGGGAAGGCATTTGACTGTGTAGATCATAACAAACTGTGGCTGACTCTGAGAAGAATGGGAATCCCGGAACACTTGATCGTTCTAATGCGAAACTTATACTTGGACCAGGAGGCAGTCATCAGAACAGAGCAAGGGCACACTGCATGGTTCAAAATTGGGA
>NW_006399940.1:4876391-4888200 GCF_000299155.1 Elephantulus edwardii | reverse complement strand
GGTTGACTGTGGAGCTAAGCAAACTGAAGCTGTGAACAATCTCAATCTCTTCACCATCCATCCTGATGCTGCCAGTTGGCCCAGTGGTGAGAATCTTTGTCTTCTTGACATTGAGCCTCAATCTACACACATAGATGTAATAATATGAGCTATTATAATATTTGGCTCTTTACCAAAAAAATTTTGTTGATCTGTTTTTTAATAATGATGACAATTTAAGACTTTTTTTGTGTGAAAAGCACATGAAACTGTGTTTTAATGCATATAAATCTCAAAAGAACCATAAAATATATTGAGAGTTGCAGTATTATCTCCATTTTAGAGCTGAGGAAAGAGTTCTGAGAGAAAAATATGAGGGATAAGATTTACACAAACACAGTTAGGGCCTAATGTCTGTCCGTTAACTCCCCGCTCTCTCTATACTGCCTCTTAACATGATACTGCTTCTTGGAAGCTTGGGGATAATTGTCCTCTTGTGCTATTCCAACCCATGATTCCTCATACACTAGGCAAAGGATTCAAGTTTCTTTAAAGTATGTAAAGGATATAACTGTTTCATAGAAACAGGCTATAAGCTAACAAACAGGAAGCAAACACAGTAGCAATATCATTTAATTGGGTAAGGTCCCATGTCTTTAGTTTTCCACGACAAAAACAAATTCCTAAAAATTACAGTTTGATCTGGGTAAGGATATTTCATAAAACTACCTATGAAATTCTTACTGTGGCTTTATTTTTTTTTTCACTACCACTCTAGAGATTTGGGCTATGTGCATGCCTGCTCAACATTTGAAAAATTACTGAAATTGATATTGTTGTTGTTATATGCCATCGAGTCGCCTGTGACCCATAGTGATTCTATGTAGAGCAGCTCTGAACCCTACTGTCCTGAGCCAGTCCCAATAATTCTGACACACTAATCCCCATTGTCTCAGTTACTGAATTAAACCATATATCTGGGGTCTTCCTCTCCTTCCTTGCTTCCAAGCAAGATGTCCTTCTCCAAAGACCACTTTCCCAAAGTATGTGAGCTGGAGTTTTAAAATCCTAGCTTCCAAGGAAAAACAGGGCTTCATCCTCTCCAAGATAGACTTACTTGTTTTCTTTGCAGTTCATGGTATGTTCAAGACTCTTCTCCAGCATCACAACCCTAAGGTATTAATTCTTCTTCTGCCATCCTTAGTCATTGTCCAACTCTCTGAAGCATAACAAAAAATTGCAAAGACCATGGCCTGCATTAGTAGTGCTTTAGTCTCTAGACTGATGTTGCTTTTCAGCACTCTGGAGATTTCCCTGACAGCAGCTTTTCCCACTGCAATTCATCTTTCAATTTCCCGACTGCTGGTGTTAAGTGTTGGATTGTGGAGCCAAGCAAGCTGTAACTGATAAGAACCTCAGTCTCTTCTGCATTTATCATGGTGCTGCCAATTGACCCAGTGGTGAGAATCTTGCCTTCTTGATTTTGAGCTTCAATCCATATTGAAGACTATAATCCTTGACCTTCTGCAGCAAGTGCATCAGGTTTTCTTCAGTTTCAGCAAGCAAGGTTGTGTCATCTGTATCATGTAGGTTGCTGATGAGTCTTCCTCCAATCTTACACTCCTTTCTTGAATTTGAAACATGTAATGTTTCCCTGCTCTGTTCTGACGACTGCTTCCTGGTCCAAGTGTATGTTTTGCATATGCACAATCAAGTGTTCAGGGATTTCCATTTTCCTCAAGATTAGCCACAGTTTGTTGTGATCCACACAGTGAAATGCCTTTGTGTAGTCAATGAAACACAGATCTCCCTCTTGTACTCCTGACTTTCTCCAAGATCCATCTGACATTGGCGATGTCTCTAGTGCCACAGCCTCTTCTAAACCCAGCTTTCATTTCTCTTAGTTCTCTGTCAATGTACTGTTCCAATTGTTTCTGAATAATTTTCAGCAGGTTTTGTTTGCATGTGATATTAGTGATATTGTATGATAATTTTCACATTCTGTCAGGTCACCCTTTTTTTTGAATGGTAAGGAATATGGATCTCTTCCACTCAGGTGGCCAGGTAGTTGTCCTCCAGATTTCTTGGCACAACCTAGTGAGCATGTCCAAGGCACCATCTTTTTTGTTGAAATATGTCAATTAGTAATCCATCTATTCCTGGGCTTTATTTTTTTGCCAAGTCCTTCAGAGCAGCCTGCACTTCCACCTTCATCACCGTTGTCTCTTGATCATATGCTGTTTCTTGAAAGTCGTCTCCGTCAGCCACTTCGTTTTTGATACAATGATCTTTGATACTCCTTTCATCTTCTTTTAATGCTTCCTGAATATTCTGCCCATAGCATCCTTAAGCATTATAACTTGAGGTTTGAATTTGTTATTTATTTCTTTGAGTTTAATAAGTGCTAAGTGAGCTTGGCCCAGCTCCTTGCACATTTCATTATATCACTGCCTTGTCTTCCCAAGCTGCCCTTTGAAAACTTCTATTCATCGCCTTAGCTTCTTGATTTCTTCCTTTGCTTTGGCTTATTGGCACTTTAGTGCAATATTCAGAGTCTCTTCTGACACCCATCTTGCTCTTTTCTTCTATCTTTTTCATGGCCTTCTGCATTCTTCATGAACGATATTCTTTATAGCTTCCCACAGCTCATCTGGTCTTCATTCATTAATAAAAACTTATTCCTGAGTTAGTTTTTAAATTCAGGATGGATGGACTCAAGATCAAATTTTGATTCCTGTGGATATAATTTAAACCTTTTAAGCTGTAATTTGAACTTGCACATGGGTAGTTGATAGTATGTTCCACAATCAGCATCTGGCCTAGTTTTCATTCCTGACACTTAATTTCTCCAATGATTCCTTCCCCAAATGTAATCAGTCTGATTCTTGTGCATCCCATCAGGTGAAATCCATATGTATTGCCTACTTTTGTATTTCTTATAAAAGGTATTTGCTATGAATAAATCATTGCTTGTATAGAATTCTGTCATTCTATCCCCAGCCTGTCACCAAGTCCATATTTTCCGATTACTGATCCTTCATCCTATTTCCCAACTTTTGCATTCCAGTCACCTATTATTTTTGTTGCATTTTGGTTACATGTTCATTCTATTTCTGACTACAACAGTTGATAGAATTAATCTATTTCCTTCCCTATGGCTCTGGTTGTTGATATAATCCTGAAAAATATTACTAGATGTTTATGAAAAGACTGAGGAGATTAAAGGTAAAATGAAGGCTTGCTCCTGTAGAGTGGCTCAAGATTTCAGATACATCTAAAATATTTCCTTTTACTTTCTTGAAAGTTTTCTTCTTATTCCTGTATCTTCATAAATATCAAGTTAACAAGAGGTTTTAAGCAATCATAAGATTATTTCCTACCTCTATTGTAATTTTCTTTTGTGTATGATCTGAACTTCATTTCTCTCTATCTTATTTGATTTTACTTTATTTTTATATTACAGGTTGTCTTGGTACCAGCAGTCAGGAAATCAAAAGAAGAATTGCATTGGGAAAGTCTACTGTTAGGGATCTCTCCAGAGTACTGAAGAGCAAACATGTCAGCCTGGAGACTAAGGTGCACCTGATCCAGGACATAGTTTTCACAATTACTTGCTGTCTTCCAGAAAGCTGGACAATGACTAGGGATGATAAAAGGAGAATTGATGCCTTTAAGCTGTGGTTTTGTAGAAGAGCATTGAATGTACCATAGACTGCTAAGAGAATACACAGGTTCATCCTCAAGAGGGTGAAATTAGGCTGCTCCTTGGAGGCAAGGATTCTGAAGCTTTGTCTGACATAGTTTTGGCTTGTTTCAAAGAGGGACCGAGTCCTTGGAGAGAGATATCATGTTTGGCAATGTGGAGGCACAGCACAAGAGAACAAGACTCTTGAGATGAATTGATTCAGTGACTGGACTAATGGGAGTAGATATGTCAGAGACAATAAGGTTGGAACAGGATAGAGCAGGGTTCAGAGCTGTTATACATGGGTTGTTATGAGTTGCAAGCAAATCAACAGCAAATAAAACAACAGCAACATATAATAGAAAACAGGGCATGGGGGAACAGAGCCATAATTGTCTCTCTGAAAGTGTGAGAGTGAGTAAGAATAGTGCACTCCCTCAATGCCCCAGAGCAGAAAGCAGATAAAGGACCCATAGCCCAGCCTGATGATGCCTCTAGATCCACTTCAGCAGTAGGAGGTTCATTTACTCATTGTTGAATGGTGTTTATTAGGGAAGTTAGTTGGAGAGTAGGGGAAGCAAGGAATATCACCAAACACCACTAAAGGTTTTAGCCTGTCCAAAGGCACAATTCCTCAATCTAGGGTCAAGTTTCAGTTCAGTAGTCAAATCCAAATAATTTAGCAAGGTTTGCCCCAGAGCAGCTTGTAAGTCAGCTTTTCCTTAAATATCGTGCAAGAACCAAAAACCCCTCTTTTAACCGTGGCTTTTATCTTAGGACTCCTGTGGTTACATCTTGTCAGTTTCTCCATTGCAATGCCAATCTCTCCACCATCATCACCAAGGTCTCACCACCAGCAACTCTCTTAACAGGGCCTTGCTCCTGTCACTCTCCGTCTCCCTTTCCTTGTCCCCAGTCTCCCTGCCCCCATCAAGTCTCCTTTCCCCAGCCTTCCCACAATATCCTCTCCTCCTAAATTCTCTTTCCCCTCCCCTATCTGTCCTAGTCTTCTAGGCTAAGAAAAAGTAGAAGCAAAGGCCAATCTCTGTTTAAAGATCTATTTCTGAAAAGCCAACTTGAGGCCAAGCTGAGGGCCAACTTGACAGTAGCTAAAAGCAACTAAATCTCTTGCGAGCTGAACTGTGGTCCATGAGTCCTGCAGACCAGCTGAGGTCTGTACCCTCAACAAGTTCCTCTTCCACCTAGTAGGCTGCTTGAGTTGCCACAAACTTGTGGAATGACCCTGTTGTGTATCTAAGCTTTGATGGGGGAGAAGCTTTCTATAAATTTCTAAATTTCTTTTCTTATCCAGTCTCCACTGGGTTTGGAGGAATAGCTGTCATCTGCAATCGCTATTTTTCATAACGGTTTTTCTGTTTGTTTGTCATAGCCACCATTGGCAGCTGACACAAGTTTTATTGAGATGATATAAAACAGGCCATGAAAAAGCAAAATAAAACAAGCTGTGATCCAAAAAAAAATAATTTTAACAGCTTAACACAGAATAGGAAAGAGGAGTGTCATCCACTTCCATAATAGCTTGCCTCCGGAAACCCTATGAACCTGGAGAGAGGATGAAAGGCACCCAAGCATCGAGGACTCTCCTTTACAGGGTCTCTATGAGTTGTCTGCAACTCGGTGGCACATAACAACAATAACATCAGTGAAGACTTAGGGAAAGAGAGGAAGACCCCCAACCAGACGGATTGACACAGTGACTGTAGCAATGGACTTGAATATGGTTGAAATAGTGAGAAGGCCACAGGATAGGACAGGGTTCAGATCTGTTGATCAGTTTCAACTTGATGGCACATAAAAACAAGAGCAACGACACATTTGAGTGACTTTGAATAGTTAATAAAACACAAATACATATATATATATGTATAGAGAGAGAGAGAGAGAGAAAGAGAGAGAGAGAGAGAGAGAGAGAGAGAGAGATCAGCTGGCCCAGTGGACAGTAAGTGATGTTACCAAGCCAAAGGTGGGTGACTTTTAATCCACGGCCTTCGGGCCTGTCTTTCATTGTTTCTGTTCAGACATTCCTCTAGGTCATATAGCCCTGGTGTACAAGTTGTTGTACCGCAGTACTTGTGGTTGCTGTGAGACTGAACACTATGACACTGATGTGTCAAATGTGTTAATGGTTGACTACCCAATGCGGACAGAGAGTGGGGTGGAGCTCCCCGATCAAAACAAGCTTGGAAGGAGGAGAGTCATCCACTTACATAATAGCTTGTCTCCAGAAAACCTATGAACCTGGAGAGAAGATGAAAGGCACCCAAGCGTCGAGGACTCTCCTTCATAGAGTCACTATGAGTTGCCTGCGACTCGACGGCACTTAACAACAACAACACAGAAAAGAATATACTGAGTCACTGTATTGAAAGGAATTAGCAGACACAGAAGAATTTAATGAAATAACATATGAGCAAGAGCCTATGGTGATGAAGGAAGAAGTTCAAGGTGCTTTGAAGGAAATAGTAAAAAACAAGGTCCCAGGAATAGATGGTATACCAATTGAGGTATTTCAGCTAACAGATGCTGCCCTGGACGTGCCCACCAAGTTGTGCCAAGAAATCTGGAAAACAACAACTTGGCCAACTGACTGGAAGGGATGTATATTTGTTTCCATTCCAAAGAGGGGTGACCCAACAGAGTGTGGAAACTGTAGAATAATAGCATCGATTTCACATGCAAGCAAGATTCTACTGAAGATTATCCAAAACGACTGGAACAGCACATCAGCAGAGAACTGCCAGAAGTCCAGGCTGGATTTAGAAGGGGTCATGGTACTAGGGATATTTTAGCTGATATACGGATCTTAGCTGAAAGCAGGAAATACCAGAGGAATGTATATCTATGTTTCATTGACTATGCAAAGGCGTTTGACTGTGTGGATCATAACAAATTGTGACTGACTCTGAGAAGAATGGGAATCCCAGAACACTTGATCGTGCTACTGCGAAACCTAGACTTGAATCAAGAGGCAGTCGTCAGAACAGAGCAGGGAAACACTGCATGGTTTAAAATTGGGAAAGGTGTATGCCAGGAATGTGTCCTATCTCCATACCTTTTCAACCTGTATGCAGAACAGGTTATCCGAGAGGCTGGACTCTATGAGGAGAAGTGTGGCATCAGGATTGGTGGAAGATCTATTAACAATCTACGTTATGCAGATGACACAACCCTGCTTGCTGAAACTGAGGAGGACCTGAAATGCTTGCTGCAGAGGGTCAAGGACTGAAGCATTCTGTATGGATTGAGGCTCAATGTCAAGAAGACAAAGATTCTCACCACGGGACCAACTGGCAGCATCAGGATGGATGGTGAAGGGACTGAGATTGTTAACAATTTTCGTTTGCTTGGCTCTATGGTCAACACTCTTGGCACCAGCAATCAGGAAATAAAAAAAAAACGTATTGAGATGGGAAAGTCTACTGTTAGGGACCTCTCCAGGGCACTGAAGAGCAATGGTGTCACTCTGGAGACTAAGGTGTGTTTGATACAGGCTATGGTCTTTGCAATCACTTGTTATGCATCAGAGAATTGGACAATGACTAGGGAGCATAGAAGGATAATTGATGCCTTTGAGTTGTGGTGCTGGAAAAGAGTATTGAATATACCATGGACTGCCAAGAAAACAAACAGATTTATCCTGGAGAGGGTTAAACCAAGCTGCTCCTTGGAGGCAAGGATTCTGGGGCTTCGTTTGACATACTTTAACATGTTGTAAGGACGGACAGATCCTTGGAGAGGGACATCATGCTTGGGAGGGTGGAGGGACAGCGCAGAAGGGGAAGACCCTCTATGAGGGGGATTGATTCAGTGACTGGGGTAATCAGAATGGGTGTGTCAGAGGCAGTGAGATTGGCACAGGATAGTGCAGGGTTTAGGGCTGTTGTTTATAGGGTTGCTGTGAGTCACAAGCGCCTTGACAGTTCATAAAAACAAAAACAACATAGAAAACATTATTGCCTGAAGTTCATAATCTTTCAAGTTACAGGTCAGACGTTTTGTGTTGGTGTTTGAGAATGTGCAGTGAAGGCCATCTTAGAAGCAAGGCAGTGTTCATCCTACAGACATCAATCCTGTCCTCAGAACGGCTTCCTCCACCAGCTCAGTGTTCATAACCACAGCACTTACCCCGACACAGGCTCCCAGTGCCAGCCAGTGTACATGGAGGGCTAGCTCAGTGGTGCCCGTGTAAATCATTAGTCTAAGGTCTTGTGTTAAAAAGCAAAGAGTTTACATATTTGAATAGGTTAATTAATAGAATATTAAAAGATTAAATTAGAAACACCTGGCAAAAAAACACTTCACCCCTTTTTAGACACAGATGTTCATGTTCCTTTTAGCAAATATAAGGGGAGAGGCCAGGACCTCTGGCTCACCTTGTCTGTAGAAGCCTGTGTAGAGAGTCTGGCATGCTGGGTGCTTCTGCTCCAGAGTGTGCTGTCCTCCCCACTGGTCACCTCTCCAGCCAAAAGCCCAGAACTGGACATGGCCCCCAGTTAGTGGGTTCTCCACCATGCTGCCAGGTGGGAACACACAGCTCAGAAACAGCCAGGATGATTTCTAGGTGACTGGCCCTTCCCTGGGAAAAGGAACTTAGATTCAGATTGTCAATACCCTTTTGTTACTGTTATGCGCTGTAGAGTCACATTAGCTCTGAATTCTGTCCTATGCTGAGCCAGTCTTACTCTTTCTGACACACGTACCCTTGATTCCTCTGTTACTGTGTCAATCCATCTAATCAAGGGTCTTCCTCTCCTGAGCTGGTCCTCAACCCTTCTGAGCATGATGTATTTCTCTAAGGACTGCTCCATCCTGGTAACATGTTCAAAGTATGTGAGATGTTGTTGTTGTTGATTGCCGACAAGCTGAGCATGACTCATAGTGATCCTATGAACAGAAGACCTGAAGCCTTTTGATAACTATCATTTGTCAAAGTTCATAGAGTTTCCAGAGGCCTGTTGTTTAGGAAGTGAATGCCAAAATTCTTGCCTTCAAGGAACAACTTAATTTCACCCACTCCAGAACAGATATGTTAGTACTCTTGGCTGTCCATTGTATGTTCAATACTCTTCTCCAGCACCACAACTCGAAGGCATAGTTTCTTTTTCTTTCATCCTTAATCATGGTCCAACACTCTGATACATAACACGTAATAGCAAAAAGACCATTGCCTGGATCAGGTGCACCTTAGCCTCCAGACTGGCAATCATTGCTCTTTAGCATTCTGGATAGGTCCCTGATGTAGATTTTTCCAGTGCAATTCACCTTTTGATTTTCTGATTGCATGCTATGCATCAGAGAGCTGGTCAATGACAAAAGATGACAGAAGAATTAATGCCTTTGATCTCTCTCACTGGAGAAGAGAATTGAACATATCATGGACCTCCAGGTGAACAAATAAGTCAGTCTTGGAGAGAGTGAACCAAATTTCTCCTTGAATGAAAGGATTTTGAAGTTCCATCTCACATACTTTGTGCCCGTGACCAGGAGAACGTTGTCTTTGGATAAGGTCATCATACTTGGGAGGGTGTAGGGAGAGCTCAGGAGAGGAAGATCCCAGATAAAATGAATTGACATTATAACTGGGACAATGAGATTAAGTTAGTTGGAGTTAACAAGACTGGCTCAGGATAGATAAATGGTTCTGAGCTGTTATACAAAGGGTCCCTATGAGTCACAGGTGACTTGATGGAATAACAGCAACAGAGTCAAGACTATTAATTGTGGAACCTAGCAAGCTTAAATTAACAATCTTAATCTTCTATCTGTCTGTTTGTCTGTCTATCTATCTATCTATCTATCTATCTATCTATCTTAAGCTGCCAATTGGCCCAGTGGTGAAAATATTTGTCTGTTTGATCTATACCGAATTAAAGACTGCAGTTCTTGACCTTCTGTAGCAAACACTTCAGGTCCTCCTCAGTTTTGATAAGCAAGGTTTTGTCATCTGGATAATGCAGGCTGTTGATGAGTTTTCTCCCAATTCTGATCTCACATTTTTCCTCATAATGTCCAGCCTCTTGAATAATCTGTTCTGCATATAGATTTAAAAGGTATTGAGATAAAACACACCCCTGCACTCCTTTTCCGATTTTGAACCATACAGTGTTTCATTGCTTTGTTCTAATGACTACTTCCTGATCCAAGTATAGGTTTCACATGAGCACAATCAGGTGTTCAGGAATTTCCATTCTTCTGCATGTTAGCCACAATTTTTGTTATCCACACTGTCAAATAAATGCCTTTGGACAGTCAATGAAACACAGATAGACATTCTTCTGGTAGTCTCTGCTCTCAGCCAAGATCCATCTAAAATGCCATTTCGGGTATAATTAGTTTCTTTCCCCAAATAAAAAAAGCCACAGTGACAGTCAAAAATCAGCCCCATATGATCTTAGATGACACAGAGCAGAATTGAGCATGCAGTATCACGAACCGTTAGAATGAGGACGCTTGTGAATGATGGCAGCCTCCTGAGATTGCTCTGTGAAGTAAGGGTAGTGGGAGATATGGGGACAATGCAAGGCAGGGGTGCTGCTATTCAAGTTTAGTGTGTATAAGATAACCGCCTGGTCTTCATAAAACCCAGCCAGATTCCAGTCTGAAGTTAGTACTTTGGACATACTATCACAAGAGTTCAGAAGTCTCGTCACAGGAAGTTTCATGGGCTGGTCATTTTGGACTGATCCTGGGTTACTGGGGGCAGGGGGTCCTGACTCTGAAGGTATCCGCTCAAGGTGGGATTTATAGATATGACCAAAAGAAGCTTTGCTTTCCAAAGTGACTATGTATTTCTTGTGCACTGAGCCAAAGTTAAAATAAAAATGTGTTGAACACTCCTCTGCTTATTTGGCTTTAAAAGCTTAAGACTTTGTGTCCTCTTCAAACAAGGCAACACTGGCAGGACAACTCCAACTTTGATGTATAATGAAGGCTGAGCTGAACCCATTCAGGATGGTTTTAGCCTGGAGACTTGAGATGGGCTGAGCTCAGGTGTTGCAGATAGGCAACATCAGAACCAGAGGGGAGAAAAGGCTGACTGCTAAGCAAAATCCTACTGAATGCTGCTGAGGGGCCATCCTATGGACCAAAAAAGACAATTGAATTTAAGAAAGGGAGTTACAATTAGATGAGAAATCACTTCCACAGCTGGCATATTGAAGTGCTGGGGAGGGAGCTGCCTACAACCTAACCTCCCTGGACAGAAATTGCTTAAATTGGGGAACTTAGTCAGTCACTTCTCACACAAAAGAGGACAATAGACTTTAGGAGAGGGGACTGTAATAAGACAAAAGTACCATACGACAGCACTGCAGATCAGAGAGGACATGAAGGACTTTAGGAAAGGCAAATTTCCCACTCTCCCGGCCCAGAAACTACTTTTTGTAGAGTAAGTGGCTCACTCTCATAGACTGAACACTTAAAGCCTGCAACTACTCAATAACATCATAATGATAAAGAACTATCAACAACCTACATGGACACAGTAGGAACAGTTTGTTGCAAATCAAGAAAGAAAGTTTACATACTGTCAAGAAAGCAGCAGGCAGCTTCAAACATTGTGAGGGAGTGGGCCTTCTCTAAAAAGAGTGGATGATATATCAGACCCAATGAATACTCCAATGTAAGAGAAGCAAAAGAAATCTACTGATGCAGAATCATATTGAAAAAGATAAAAAATATTACTGAACTTTTTCTAATTAGCTCAATCATTAAAAACCCTGAAATGAACCTCTTAAAATAAGAAACATGCTTAAAGTAAAATATCTATGTAAAAATTTACTTTAATAGTGATTTTTAAAAAAACCATTATGTATTTCAACACAATTTTTTTATTCAAGTGAAAAATGAAAGTTTGCAAATCACATGAGTTTTTTCAGAAATCATTCACAGACTTTAATCACAATTTTAAATAGTGTTTTTTTAATGAAGTATTTCAATCACAGAAGCCAAGAAAGCTTAAGATACAAGCTGTCAGATCATGGGTTGGACAATGGAAGATATTTTCTGAAGGGACTTGGCAGATGAGAAGGGTTATCCTGGTGGAGGGTGGAGCTGGGAAGTAAGTGGGTCAAGGCTCTGGGCTAACGGTGGGGTCAACACTGTAACTAATGCTTAACTCCACAA
>NW_006399940.1:4862315-4871235 GCF_000299155.1 Elephantulus edwardii | reverse complement strand
GCTTCAAGTTTGAAGAGGGAAGGGAAGCTCACCGGTTTGGATTTCTCTTTGATTCTTTAACTCAAGAGAAGACTTGCTTCAGCTGAGGAGATAGATGTTCTGTAAATTAACAGCCTTCTTGGGCAGGCAACTGTGGTGCTAAGTGGGGTCCAAAGGGTCTACAGCTCAAGTATTGGCTCTGGGAAGGGCCTGGCAACTGAGGTGGTGTTCAGGAAGGAAAAAGCTTTACCTGTGATAACGGTGTTCCTGGGGAAAGACAGTGGGGCAGCAGAGGGTCAGACTTCATGTGATGAGGTTATGGTTTAGGGCTCCAGCCATCCAGCAGGAGCATGGTCCCAATGGTAGCACAATCCATATTTCCAAGATTTTTAAAAATTAATGTATACCACTATGTGTATTAGCTGTATAATACAATACTATTTGAATAAACCTTAGTTTTTAAATTTTCTGTTCCATTGGTAGGTATGTGAGCTATCTCTAGATTTTTGCTGTTGTGACAGTACTGCTAGATAGTTTCATCAATTTATCTTGTATGTATCCTATCTAACATATAGAGGAATTTAATTTTAGTTTATTCCAAGTATTTAATTTTCTAGGTCTTCTGTTGATGTTGTTGTGTAACATCGAGTCTGAACTGACCCATAATTGACCCTACGGTGAGTTTTCAGAGGCGGTTAATCTCATGGGAGGGTATTGTCCATCCTTCTCCCATGGAGCTTCTGGTGGATTTGTCTTAATCAGGAACAGGTGTTGTATTTTGTCAACTGCCTTTTTTGAATCAGTTTCTAGGATCATATGGTTCTTGTTACTTGTTTTGTTAATGTGGTAAATTGTGTTGGTTGTTTTTTTTTATATTGAACCATTCTTGAATGTTGTTGTTGTTAAGTGCCATTGAGTCATAGATGACTCATAGTGACCCTGTGAACAAAAGATCTGAAAACTTTTATAACTTTCATTGTTTCTACAAGTTCATAGAGTTTCCAGAGGCAAGTTATTTCAGAAGTGGATGCCACTTCTGCTTCCAAGCTTATATTAATCTGGGAGCTCCACCACTGTCCAGCATGGGTAACCGTTATTGCATTTGACACGTAAGTACTATTTAAAAATTCATACTTGCATACCTCTTATGAATCCCACTTGGTTATGATGAGTTATTTTTTTCTTTTTTTTTGTGATTTGGGTCCTATTGGCTAGGATTTTTGCATCTATATTCTTGAGTGATATTCGTCTCTTTTTCTTTTTGGGCAATTTCTTTGCTTGGATTTAGTATTAAGGTTGTGCTTATAGCAAGTTGAATCTGTGAGCAATCTCCTCTGAATGTTTGATAGATTTCAGCTGTGAAGCCATCTGGTCCAGGTCTTTTTTGGGGGGGGAGAGGGAGTCTTTTTATGAATTGCTCATTTTTTTTCTTTTGTGACGAGTCAGTTCAAGTGTTCTACATCTGACTGTGTCAATCTGGGTAGGGTATGAGATTCAAGGAATTTTCCCATTTCCTCTAAATCTTCGAATTTGTCAGAGAATAGCTTTCCATAATATTCCAATATTATAGATTTAATTTCCTCTGGTTCTATTGTGATGTCACCTTTATCTTTCCTTAATTGAGTTATTTGCGTCTTCTTTTGCGTCTTTTTTTTTTTTTTTTTGTTAAGTTTGCCAATGGTTTGTCAATTTTATTGACCCTTTCAAAAAACTAGCTCCTGGTCTTATCAATAGTTTCAATTCTTTTTCAGTTTTCTATCTCATTGCTCTAAGTTCTTATAATTTCCTTTCTTCTAGAGGTTTTTGGGTTAGATTGTTGTTCTGTTTCTATTTGATAAAGGTGTTGCATTAAATCATTAATTTTGCTTCTTCATTTTGTGTGTGTGTTTGCCTATTGCTATAGACTGCCCCTGATGACTGTCTTAGTTGCATGCAGAGGTTTAGGTACATTATATTTTCATTATTATTAATTTCAGGAATTTGTAAATTTAATTATTTCTTTTGTAGGGTGTTCTAGCAGGGTGTTATTTAGCTTCCACATTGGTGGCTTTATAAGCTTTATCCTTTTGTGGTTAATTTCTAGTTTTATGACATTGTGGTCTGAGAAGATACTATGTATTATTTCAGTATTTTCAAATTTATTGAGTCTTCCTTTGCATCCTAATGTGTGACTGACTCAGGAGAATGTACCATGTTCCCTTGAGAAGAAAGTGAATTGAGTTTTAGTTGAGTGAAGTGCTGGGAATTCATCCACAAGGTTGAGCCAGCTGACTGCAGTTTGAGTCTTCTGCATCTTTATTAAGTTTCTTTTGCGTTGACCTATACTTTGGCGAGAATGATGTGTTCAAGTCTCCTTCCTACTAGTACTGTGGTGTTATTTCTTTCTTCAGTCCTGCTAACAGTTGCTTTATGTATTTATCAGGTCTATCATTTGGAACATAGATGTTGGCCAATGTTATATTATCTACTCTGCTTTTAATAATTATATAGTGCCCTTCCTTGTCTTTTATGGTGATTTTCATTCTGAAGTCTATTTTATGAGATTAGTATTTCTACTCCTGCTTTTTTGTGGATAACATTTGCTTGGTGTGTGTGTGTGTGTGTGTGTGTGTGTGTGTGTGTGTGTGTTTATTCCCCCCCCAGCCTTTTGAGTTTATTTCCCTCCTCATTTATTAGTTGTGTCTCTTTTGATAACGCATTGATAAGTTTTGTTTTATTTTCATTTCTTTTTATCCATTCTGCTACTCTTTTTCTTGTGATTGGTGCATTAAGTCTATTCACATTTAAGTGTGATTACTAATAGGCTAGGTTTTATCATTGACATTTTGCTATGTTTCTGCTCACTTTTGCCAATTCTGTCTTAATAATCTGGATTGCATTTTCATGTTTTTCTGTTATTTCCAGTACTGTATTGTCCCTGTTCTATCCTGTGCCATCTTCATAATCTCTGATATATTGAGCATATTGCTACAGTCACTGTGTTAATCCATCTAGTTGAGGGTCTTACTCACTTTTTATAACTTTTCATTTTCCAAATATGAAATCCCTTTCCAAGGAATAGCCTCTCCTAGCAGTACACTCAAAGTATATAAGATGAAGCTTTATCATCTTTGCCTCCAACGAACATAGTATGGGAGCACATTCTCCGAGATATATGTCTGTTCTTTTGGCAGTTAATGGGTTCTTCAGAACTGTTCTCCAACACCGCAGCTCAAAGGCATTAATTTATCTTCTGTTATCTTTATTCATTGCCCATCTCTCAAAGGCATAGCAAGTGTTTGAAAAGGCCATGGCCTGATCAGGCACGTCTTAGTCTTCAAACTGACATCCTTGCTCCTCAATAATTTGGAGAGGTTTCTGAATGCAGATTTCCCAGTGCAATGTATCTCTTGATCTCTTTCTTGACTACTGATACCAAGTATATTGACTGTGGAGCTAAGGATGATGAAATAATTAACAGTTTCAATCTTTTCTCTATCTTTCATGATGTTGTCTATTGGACCAGTGGTGAGAGTGTTTTCTTTGTTGAAATGCAACCCATATCAAGGCTGTATTGTTTGATTTTTCTGCTGCAAGCAATTAAAGTCTTCCTCATTGTCAGCAAGCAAGGTTCTGTTATTTGTATGAAATAGGTTATTGATGAGTCCTCCTCTGATTCTAATGCTACATTCTTCATAGAATTCAGCTTCTCAAATAATTTGTTCTTTATACTTATTGAGTAAGTATGGAGAGAGCATACAACCATAACACAAGCTTTTCTTAATTTAAAGCATGTAATGTTCCTTTGCTTCTTCACACAACATCTTCTTCATGTACATATAGATTTCTCATGAGTTAATTTAAGTGTTCTGGGATTCCCATTCTTCTCAATGTTAATACCCATTGCACAGAAGTTGAATCTGACTCATAGAACTACTCACTTTAGTTGTTTAGTGAGAGAGCTCTGGTGGCATAGTGAGTATGGAGATACACTGCTAGCCTTAAGGTAGTATCTGGCTGTTAGAATTCTCCAGTGTCTTTGCTGAGCGAAGATGACCAATTTTTTTTCAGTGCAGTGTAAAACCTCCAAATATCTGCTGGAAGATTAGTTACCAGTAATTTCTGACTCAATAGCAATGAGTTTGAGTTTTTGGTTTTTTGAACTATATAATCAAGATATGGACAATATTTATAATACAGTTTTCTCTCAATATTCTTGGGTTATGAATCTTTAAATTCAACCAACTACAGAAACTGTATAATTTGAAGCTGTATAACTATAGTTTGAGACATTCTTCTGATATTCTCTGCTTTAAGCCAAGGTCCATCTGATATCAGCAATGATATCCTTGGTGCCACAGTCTCTTTTAAATCCAGCTAGAATCTCTGTCAATATACTGTTAGAACTGTTTTTAGATGATCGTCTCAAATATTTTGCTTGTGTATCTTAATGATATTGTTTGATAATTTCTACGTTCTTGTGTATTACCTTTCTTTAGAATGAGAACAAAAATGACTCTTTCCCACTCAGTTGGCCAAAGAGTAAATTTTACTGTTGGAGAATGGTGACATGTCCAGGGCTGCATGTATTCAATGAAATATGTCGATAGATATCCCATTGATTCCAGAGGCATGTTGTTTAGGAAGTGGATACCATCCCTGCTTCAAAACTTGTCTTAAACTCGGAGTTCCACCAAATACTGTCCACCATGGGTAACTATTATGGCATTTGATACCCCAGTGACACAAGATTCAGTATCACAGCAATGCCAGGTTACCTCAGTACAGCATATTGACAGAAGATTATAAAAATATTCCTCCAAAATATAATGACAACCTACTTTAAATCTAAAGGCTCTCCTTGAGATCTTGCTGACTCTAAGCAAGAGGCTTAAGTAAAACAACAACAACAAAAAAACCAAAACCAATATAGTATGTTGTTATGTGCCGAGAATGGGACATTATACTTGGAATAAAGGAGGCTCAGTGAGAGAGAGGAAGATCCTCAATCACATGGATTGATAGGGTGACTGTAGCAATGTGCTTAAGTTTGTTGAGGATGGCACAAGATAGGAGAGAGTCTAGATCTGTTGTTCATAGGGTCACTGTGAGTTACACTCTATTCAATGGCACATAACAACAACAGATTGAAAATACTTGAAGAGAGAAAAACCTAAAAGTAGGTATCCTAAGAAATCTCCTTTTAAAAATTATTTTTATTATTATGCTAGTTTATTTACAAAATTCAAATTCATTGTTTTCCAGAACAGATTCTTCCAATTTCCCTCACTCCTCCCCCACTAACCATCAAATTGTACAACCCATAATGGCTAAATTGCTGTTACTGATATGTGTTTCTGAAACCTGTCCTGTGCAATCTTTACAATCTCATCCATGGTCAAACTCATTGTTGAAGTCACTTTGTCTATCCACCATTCTATCTTTTACTGACCCTCAAAGGCTAACCGTGAATATTTAATACTAGTTATATTCATTATAGATTGAAGCTCAACATCAAGAAAACAAAAATTCTTACCACTGGGCAAATTGGTAGCACCATAATAGATGGAAAGGAGATTTATGTTGTTAACAATTATAGCTTGCTCAGCTCCACAAGCAACACTCTTGGCGCCAGCAGCCAGGAAATCAAAAGACAAATCTCACTGGGAAAATCTACTGAGAAGCAATGATACCAACCTAGAGACTAAGGTGCATCTGATCCAGGGCATAGTCTTCACAGGTACTTGCTATGCATCAGAGACCTGGACAATGACTAAGGATGAGGGAAGATGAATTGATATCTTTGAGTTGTGATGTTACAGAAGAGTCTTGAACATGCCAGAGATCCCCAAGAAAGCAAATAAGTCTGTCTTGGAGAGCGAAAAATCAAGTTTCTCCTTAGAGGCTAGGATTTTGAAGCTCTATTTCACATATTTTGGGGAGAAGGACATCATGCTTGGAAGAGTGGAGAGAAACAGCACAGGAGAAGAAGATCCCAGATGAGATGGATTGATATAGTAACTGGGGTAATAGGAGTAAGTGTGAGACACTGACTTAGGACAAAACAGGCTTCATAGCTGGTATACTTAGGTTTACTATGAGTTGCAGGCAACTCGATGGCACATTAACAACAACAATAACAACTACATAACATTTTATTTCAAAATTCTTGCATTCAAGGAACAACCTTGTTTCACCTTTTCCAGGACAAAACTCTTTATTATTTAGGCAGTCCACGGTATGTTCAATACTTTTCTATAGCACTACAACTCAAAAGCATTGATTTCTTCTATCATCTTTATTCATTGTCCAGCTATCAGATGTGTAACAAACAATTGAGAAGACATTGGCCTGGATCAAGTGCACCTTAGTCTCTAGACTGATATCATTAATCTTTCAGACTTTGAAGAGGTACCTGACAGCATAGTTTTCTAAAGCAATTTGTCTTTTGATTTCCTGACTCCTAATGCCAAGAATGTTGATTGTTGAGCCAAGTAAAATGAATCTCTTATCTTACATATGTTGGACATTTTGCCAGGAGGGACCAGACCTTGGAGAAGGACTCCAGCACAACAGAGGAAGACCCTGGATGAGTGATTGTGGTAATGGAGTCAGGTTTGTTAGAGATGGTGAGGTTGGCTCAGGATAGGGCAAAGTTCACAGCTTTTATTTATGGGGTTGCTCTGAGTCCCAGTTCACTCCATGGCACGTAAGAACAACAACATAACGTTTGCATCATATTAGCAATAAGTAATTATATAATTACAAATAATCTAGAGCAGATTTAAAGTATATGGGAGAATATCAGTTAGTTATTTCAATATCTATATAATTTTTTATAATGGATGTGAGTATTCATGAATTTGGGGATCCAAGCACTGGTGAGGGGTAAAGAATCTTGGGATCAAGAATTCTAATATATAAGATTAGATTATGTAAGAAAGAAAACTATCCACAGAATTTTAAATAAATTAGAGCTGTCTTCTAAAATGTAATTTTAATTTACTGGAAATAAAGTATCACAGTAAAATTAGAAACAGAGACAATGCTGAAGAAAATATAAAAATTTCCAAAGCTTTCTTGTTGTTAGAAACAAAAATTCAAAGATCATGAAGATGGAAATACAATAAAAATAGCAAAAATACAGAATGCAAAATGGCATTTCATTATGAGGCTTGAGAATCAGGATACATTCTCCTAAATAGAAAGTCAGAATGCAGAAGAAAAATAATACTAAAAGAAAATTTAATTTTTATCGTCTCAAAGATCAACATCAACTTTATATTGAGTTGTACATGTATTGTGATTTTTCATTATGTTCTGCTTCACTGAGGCCCTATTTCATTCAACAGTGTTTACTGAAAGAAAAAAATTGAAATTGTGATTCTAATAAATTGAGAATATCAAACACAAAATAAAATAGAACAAATGATATAGAGGTAAATACTGTAAAAGTAAATAAAAGGATCATGAATATGAGATTTTGCGTAGCCTATTCTAAGACTAAAGGTTTTATCTTTCGTTTGCTTAAGCAGATTTCAACATGGTTCAAAATTAGGAAAGGACTGTGTCAGGGATGCATCTTGTCTCCAAACTTTTAATCTATATGCAGAACAGGTCATTCAGAAAAGTGAGCTTTCTGAGAAGGAATGTGGCATCAGGATTGGAGGAAGACTCATCAACACCTATGGTATATGGATTACACAGCCTTGCTTGGCTGAAACTGAGGAGGACCTGAAGCACTAGCAGCAGAAGGTCAAGGACTGTAGTCTTCACTATGGATTGAAGGTCAACATCAAGAAAACAGAAGATTCTCACAACTGGACCACTTAGCAGCACCATGACAGATGGAGAAGCGATTGAGGTTGTTAACAATTCTAGTTAGCTTGGCTCCACCATCAATACTTTTGGCACCAGCAGTAAGAAAATAAAAATCTGCTGTCAGGTCTCTCCAGAGCACTGAGAAGAAACGATGTCAGTCTAGAGACTAAGTTGCCCCTGATCCAGGCCATTGATGTTGTCATGTACCGTCAAGTCCAAACTTACCCATAGCTGAGGCAGTTATTCACACGGGAGGAGATTGCTTATGCTCCTGCAGAGAAGCTGGTGGCCTCAAACACAATTCTTCAGGACTGCAGCACAGCTTCTTGCCTCTAGGCCCCCAGATCCAGGCCATGGTCTTTGCAATTACTTGCTATGCATCAGATAACTGGACAATGACTAAGGATGACAGAAGAAGAACTGCTGCCTTTTGGTTGTGATGCTAGAGAAGTCATGAACATACGATAGACCACCAAAAAAAGAAATAAGTTTTGGAGAAAGTAAAACTAAGTTTCTCTTTGGAGGCTAGGATTTTGATGCTCCATCTCACATAATTTGGGCACGTGGCTAGAAGGGACCAGTCCTTGGTGAAGGACATTATATTTGGAAGGGTGAAGGGACAGCACAGAGAGGGAGACCCTGGAAGAGATGGATTGGTAAAGTAATTGGGGCAACAGAGGTAGGTGTTTCAGTGTCACTGAGACTGGTTCAGGACATGCAGGCTTCAAAGGTGTTGTACATAGAGTCTCTATGGGACTGGATGGCATATAACAACAACAACAACAACCAAGTTTTTACTTACAAGAAACAAATTTATAGATGAGATGTGTATAATGAGAACATTTGAAAGTCATGAATTCTCTTTAGAACACTAGAAATCTCTAGTTGCTTTGCGATGCAAAGCCATTACAAATGTCCTTAGAAATATGTCTTAAAAAACTGAAAGGAAAAAATAATTCAGTATTTTTTTAAGACATTAAAAAACTATTTAGGGATATTACATTTTAAGTTTGCCCTTTAAAATCACAATGAAGTCTGGTTTTTAAAAAATTACTTTGTTTTATCCATTTTCACTAAACAAGTGGGAAACTCTTATAAGGAAAAAAATATGAGAGGCCTAAATAATTTTAATTAAAAAAAA
>NW_006399940.1:4854217-4858375 GCF_000299155.1 Elephantulus edwardii | reverse complement strand
TGTTATCCGAGCATTATTATGTGCTATTCTTTTAACAAGCAATGCAAGTCTTAACTTTCTGTCCCTATTGAAAACCTTCTAGTTATGTGAGATTTGAAATTTTAAGAAATTTGAAACAAGAACTGGCCACTGATAACTGATTTTTGCAAAATATTAGAATATATTGACAATAATATTGACAATGTAGCTGTTGTGAAAGGAGAGGACAAAGGACTGCAAGCACTCCATAAACAATTTAATAAATAACTAGAATAAACGCAGCGGCAGCTCATTTCCTTGATCTTGTAAAAGAAAAAGCTGCCTTCACAGTATTTGAAATTGTTGACTTTAACATTTTTTAATAGTTAGACTTTCTTTCCAGATGCATCTCTTATTTTTTTTTAAGATGCATCTCATTGATGGTATATTTTTAAGCCATCAATAGCATATTTTTAATATACATGCAAATTGGATTTTCATTAAATAATCTAAATGTAACAAGAGGTTCAGTCTATTACAAAGCTGATTGAGCCATGCATAATGGATCTAATGCTATATTAAGGATCTAAAATAGTTTTCCTGAGATAGAATATGTAAAAAGTTGATCTGAAAAGTTGGTGAAGCTTGAGTATGTGATTGAACTACAACTTATAAGATGTTTCAGAGTGCTTCAGTTACACAATAAAGAAATTACAAACTTCTAATTTGGAAGTTTATAAAATGTACCATATTTTATAATCATTAAGTTTTTTCTTGAGAACTGGGAAAAAATATTGAAAAAAGATTAAACTGGATACAAAAGTAATATGGAGTTTAATAAAAATTATCTTTACATTGAGAAGCAAAAACTAACAAAATATTAGAAGTTATATTGACAAGCAAATACTAACAAAGATTCTTCCTCAAAGATAGATACCCAAATTTACTCAGCATAAAATATGATGTTGAAGTAAAAGAAAAAAAGAATGAATTGGTAACATAAATAATGAATACAGATAAATTACCTGAGCATGCTAGAATAAGATACTAGAAATTCAATACTACCATTAGTGAACATAACTCTAAGAGATACCTTACTACAAGTAGGAGATAGACAGCAAATTGGAAAGTAATGATACGGATGCAAAGAAAGATGAAACTGTCCCAGTATTCTACCGATCAAACAGAAAGGCTACTTGAGGAAATATTTCCAAATTTTATAATTTTCCTAAAAACGTAGGCGTTTCTGAGTAGCACAAAGAGTGCATACTAAATTACTAGCCAAAAGATTGTCCGTTTAATCCCACCAGAGGGCATTTGAGGGCAGGCATAGTAATCTACTTCTGATAATTACAACCCTGAAAACTCTACTGAAAACTTCTCTGCACACATGCGGTCATCATGAATGAGAATTAACTTAATTTTAACTAACCAGGATAACTAAAATGTCATATAATGGTGAATTTTATTGATTTATTTTAAATGTAAAACTGGAAGAAAACCTAGCATTAAAATAATAATTTACTTCAGCTGGTGTGAGGGTCAACTATTCTGAGGAAATTGATAGAGATTTATTTATTGAATGCAAAACATAATGAATACAGGGTTTGGGACATAGTGAAAATTCAGTAAAGCTGAACAATAATAGATGAGAAGAAAGGATGCACAAATATCAAAAGGAAGAATTAATTATACATTCATGAAATTCACGTCCAACTTAGCCTAAACACATTGATCATTCATTTTAACAAAACTTCTAAGACAATGATTCTGGTAAACAGTGGAAAGCTGAAGGTAGAGGTAATAAGTATTGTAATTTATAATTGTCATTATCTGTTAAAAAAGTAACAGTTCTATTGATTCTTGAATTTAGTTAATAGGGTGTTGTGATGCTAATAAAAAAGATCAAAAGCTGGCCTCAAGCAATACAAGCCCACCAGCCGCTCCTCTAGAGAAATATGGATAATTTCCTTCACTTACGCTTTACACTCCTCCTAAAGAGCAATGATGTTATTTTGAAGACTAAGGTGCACCTGATTCAGGCATGATCTTTTCAAGCACTTGTTTGACAATGAATAAGGATGACAGAGAATAATTGATGCCTTGGAGTCGTGGTGTTGGAATACTGAATATCCTATGGATTGCCAAAAGAAAATATGTCTTGGGAAAAGTGTATCCCAGAGTGCTTTGTGGAAGCAAGGATGGCAAAGTTTTGTTTCTGATACTTGGGATATGTTGTTAAAAGAGTCTATTCTTTGGAAAAGAACACCAGGCTTGGAAAGATGGAGGGACCACGGAAGAGAAGAAGAACTCAAATGAGATGGATTGGCATGGTGACTGCTGCAATGGGCTCTAGTGTGTCAGAGATGATGAGGATGGCACAGGTTAAGACAGGGTCCAGTTCTGTTGTTCATAGAATCACAATGAGTCATACGTGGCTCAGTAACACCTAAAATAATACCATCAATAGTGGGTGTCAGAGGGTGCTGACCACCACTGTGAACACTGAGGGTGCCTAGGGACTTTTTGGACACAGAATATGATGGCTTCAGAAGATATTGAGGGGAGAATACGACCCCTTCCGTGGCCAGCTTTGGCTTTTAAAAGTCCTATTGCTAAATGAGCGTGCCCTCACAATGAATGAACAAACTTCAAACCATATCTACTAATATTAATATAAAAATCAACAAGCAACAATTCTGCATTATGAAATTGTGTCATTTAAGTTACTTGGACACTCCTTTTCTAGAGAAGTTTTATCTGGCACCTGTAAGAAAATTGTCATCTGACACCCCCTGAGTTTTTCAGAAGAGAATTTCTTTCCAAACTCCAAATTCTCATGGGCCATTGCTTAACATATTTTGAACATTTTCTGCATACCACACATTCTTTGTCCAGGTGTCTAATACACATCAATTAACATCTAACAAAGCTTTATAAATGAAATTTTGATTTGGTGAATTTTTTACATATTCTTCATAAGTGTATTTTTATAATTTTGATAAATTGTTGACTTTCTAAATTCACATTTTTAATATCGTTAATATTAAATCATACATTTATTTTCATTCTCATGAATTATTATTTAGTTCTCATAAAACAGAAAAATTTCTAATCTGAACACATATGGTTTTGAATGAAGATAACTTCTGTGTAAGAGATCAACTTTCAGGTATTCATATCCTATCATTTTTTCTTAGATTTTATTATGGTGTCACTTAGACATGCCACACTCAGAATCACTGGAGATGCATTCTACTTAAGAATCAATTAATGGGAGAAAATTGTTTTCTTTTGGAAAATATTTTTTAAGTTACACCTGGGAAGGGTGGGGACAACACGGAATTTATTGGTTTTATTCTAGTAGTGCAAAGTATCTTTAATCTACTTTTCTCTGTAAAATGCTTGTCAGTCAGATTATGTTCCAAATCTGAGCAATTAAATTAAAACAGATTGGGAAGAAGGATTGGCCATCCACTTCTGAAATAGCAGGCCTTTGAAAACCCTATGTATAACAGAGCACACTTCTACTAGTAGATATGGCAACCAAGGCTGAGCCCTTAAGTATGGAAACAAATAGAAGGAAGAACAGCTGTAAGCAGCTACTAGTGACTGGAACATGGAATATAAGAATCATGAATGTAGAAAAATTGGATAGCATTAAGAAGGAAATGGAACGCATAAATATTGACATACTAGGTACTGGTGAATTGAGATGGACTGGCATGGAACGTTTTGAGTCAGAGGATCATATGATCTACTATGCTGTAGACAAAAAGGTGAGGAAAAATGGGGTTGCTTTCAAAGTTAAGTAATTTCTAGATCCATCTTGAAATACAACGTGTGAGTGACAGAATAATCTATACGCATACAAGGAAGTCCAGTGAATACCACTATCATTCAAATATATGCACCAACAACCAGAGCCAAAGTGGAGGAAATAGAAGATTTCTACCAGCTTTTGCAGTCAGAGATTTATCAAACATGCAATCAAGATGCATTAATAACAATGGGTGACTGGAATGCAAAAGTGGGAATAGAGAAGAAGGATCAGCAGTTGGAAAGCAGGGACTTGGTGACTGAAATGAAGTTGGAGATAGAATGATAGTCATTGCACAATCAACGACTTGTTGTTGTTGTTGTTATGTGCCGTCGAGTCGCTTGCGACTCATAGCGACCCTATGTACAACAGCCCTAAAC
>NW_006399940.1:4847299-4849499 GCF_000299155.1 Elephantulus edwardii | reverse complement strand
GTAATGGGAATGGGTTTTTCAGAGGCAATAAGATTGGCAAGGGATAGAACAGGGTTTAGGGCTGTTGTACGTAGGGGCACATATCAACAACAACAACAACTGGGTATATCTCTTAACTAGCTTTATATCTTTCATGTTTATTGACTATATACATAAAACTTGACACATTAATATTCCTATCCCTTTATATGCTCATTGTTGTTTTTATAGATGGTTAAAGTGGAAGGACAATGAAGGAGCAGGAGACCCTGGATGAGAGAGTTTGACACAGTGACTGCGGCAATAGAGGTAGGTGTGTCAGAGATGATGAGATTGGCTCAGGACAGGATAGGGTTCAGAACTATTGTGCATAGGGTCTCTATGAGTCACAGATGACTTGATGGCACATAAGAACAACAATAATAACAACTAATGATACTTGGACACATATAATAATTCTGGTTGTGTTTTATCCATTGTTCTACTTCTCATCAGTGGCTGTTAATTTTATTTCATGGACTATTGACTTCTAGGCACACCCCCCCATATATATAAAACTAAAGATCACTAGCAGGAATGGCATCCACTTCCTAAAGAACATGCTTCCGGAAACTCTATGAATGTTGATAAATGCTGATAGTTGAAAGGCTTCAAGCCTTTTTGTTCATAGGGTCTCTATGAGTTGTGCATGACTCAAAGGCAATCCAACAACAACAGCAGTCTATCCATTGCTTCAGGCTCACATCAGAGAAGCCTAAAAAATTGCAGTTTTCTTAATAAGGTTGAATAAAAACCATATAAGTAGAAATAATATGACTATGGTTAATTGTAAAACATAATTGCTGTTTTCAAAAGTCTCCTTTTGATTTTTAGAAATGAGAGCACCTGTCTGACAGAAGGAAATAGCAGAGGCTTACATGAAATTAGCAAGATAAATGTAGTTCTGCAGTTGAGACAGTCCTGCTAAGTTTCTGGTATTGTGACTGTGCTCAAGTAGGAGACGTAATTGGGAACTCATATGTGAAAACTTCTTCAGAATCTTAGAACCCACATGGGAGACCTGCTGCAGAGCTATACATAGATCGGGGGAAATATGTATGCATACCCTGTCTCTGGAGTTCAGCAAAGGACTTGATAAAGTGCCTATATATTGTTGTCACAAACAGGGAGAAATATGAGTAGAATGCAGTATGATTATGAGACTCTCCACAACTGTACTCAGAGAGGCTATTTGACTTATGTTGTTGTTCTTATGCACGATTAAGTCAGAACCAGCTCATAGCTGATACCACCAGTGAGTTTTCAGCGACAGTAAATTGCACAGGAAGAGATTGCCCATCTTTCTACATAGCAGATGATGGATATGATCTGTGAACCTTATTTGAATTACAAAGGCTCAATAAGTATTTGTTCAAATAAATTGGAACGAATGAATCTATTTCTGTGATAAAATGTGCCACAGTGATACACAGACATTCAAAAGAGAAAGTACAGCCCATCTTGTTCAGTATGTTGATCAAAGATTTGTGAAGATTTGCAGGATATGTTTGTCAGCTAATGGACTTTAGGTAAATCATTTCCCAAATACTTTGTTTTTAGTTTCTTTTTATCCCATGAAGTATTTGTTGTTGTTGTTGTTAGGTGTTGTTTGGGTTTTCAGCGTCTATTAATCGCAAGGGAGGAGATTTTCCCGTCTTTCTACCATGAGACAACTGCTGGCTTTGAACTGTGTACTTTTAGGTTTTCCGTTTAACTCCTTCTCATTTTACCTAATATATTTTTATGACTGCATCTCTTGTATGCTTAATTATTATATGTGTGCATCTGTCTTAATATACATGCAAAACCTACAATTATGTACATAGAAAAATCCCCAACCAATTTTTTTTAAACTTGTGTGCTGTCAAATCAGATTCACCTGACATAGGAGGAGATTGCCCCTTCTCTTCCAGCAGATCATCTGGTGGATTTGAACCACGTGCTTTTGGGATTATAGCACAGATTCTTGTCCCTAGGCCACCAGAGAGTCTTCACAATCAAATCTGTTCATACAAATAAGCATGCCTCCTAAAGACCTTCCAACTCTTTAGTCTGCCTGTCTATCTATGTTATGCATCCTTTTAGTTTTCCTAGCCCTTATTCCTTGTTGTTGTTTTTTTTAAATATTTAAACAAAAGAGATGAAAAATTGCTAGGGTAATGTACCCTTTAAAGAAAAATTT
>NW_006399940.1:4793244-4846855 GCF_000299155.1 Elephantulus edwardii | reverse complement strand
AGAGTGGTGACTGTCCTCTAGAACCAAAGGACAAACAAACATTATAGGAAAGATGAAACCAGGATGCTCCTTGGAGGCAAAGATAATGAAACTTTGTCTCAAATACTTGGAGCATGTTGTTAGGAGGGGCCAGTCTGGAAAAGGACATCATTCTTAGAAAGGTAGAAGGTCAGTCAGCAAAGGAGGGGGAAACCTTCAAGGAGATGGACTGACAAAGTGACTGTAAAAGTGGGCTCCAGTATCTTAGAGATGTTCAGAATAGCACAGGATAGGACAGGGTTCAAATTCGTTGTTCACAAGGTTATTGTGGGTTGTAGTAGGCTTGACGATGTTTAACAGCAACAATATATTATAATTAAAATATATCTTTAAGCATAACTTTTACTTATTTTTAAATTATTTTTCTTGTTCTCCTCCTCCTCACTTTTTATCTATGTTAACTTTAAGATCGATGCTTTTTCTTGTTATTATTCTTGTTAGCGACTCTATGAATAAAAAATATCTGTCCTTTTGTGACTGACTTTGCAAAAAATTTAAAAAGATCTTTAACAATTATTTTTATTGTTTTTATTTCCTTCTCATCTCTGTTAATCTCCAATATTGAGTCTGCTTCCCATGGTGGTTGCACCATTTTACAATCTACACTTTACCCCTACAGTATGAGAGTTCAGATTTCTCCACACTTTCACCAGTATTTGGTAATCAGTGTTTTATTAAGCACTATTGGTTTTGCTAGACTGAGATACTTTTTCATTGTTTTGTTTTACATTTCTCTGATAGCTAATGATCTTGAACATTTTTTCATGTTTGTTGACCATCTAAATTAATGTCTTCTTTGGTGAACAAATTCTTTCTTTTATTTTTAAACTAGTTTAATTACAAAATTCAAATATATTGTTTTTCACACCAGATCCTTCCAATTTTCCTCATCCTGTCACTCATCAAATTATATGACCCTATGATTCATTCTCCTACACCATATATCCTCACCCCTCTGCTTCCACTTCCCCTTCCCCCTTGGATTCTCATACTTATTTGATAATAATAGTTTTGTACAGTATTTGTCCTTATTGGACTAAGTTAGTTGATTCAGCATAATGCTCTCCAGTCCCTCCCAAGTTAGGTAACAATTTACAAAATCATTGTTCCTGTGTACTGTGTAGAATTCCATGGTGAGAATATATACCATAATTTCTCAGTCCATTTGTTTGTGGTTGCACATTTGGGCTGCTTCCACATACAATATCTATTTGTGCCTCAGTTCTCATTATTTTTGAGTATATTCCAAGCAATGAAATAGTTGGGTCATATGGAATTTCTATATTCAGCTTTTTGAGGAATTGCCAGACTGCCTTCCAGAGTTGTACCATTTTACAATCCAGCCAACAATGTGTAAGAGATCCTATGTCACCACATACTCTCCAACATTTATTACTTGCTGCCCTGGTAAACTTTGCCACTGCCACTGGAGTGAGATAGTATCTCATTGTGGTTTTGATATGCATCTCTCTTATTGCCAGTGATTTGGAGCATTCTTCATATGTCTGTTGGCCATTCAAATATCTTCGTCAGTGAAAATTCTTTCCATGTCTTTTGCCCATTTTGTAATTGGATTATTATATCTTTTTCATGGGAGGGCCCAGGAGTATTCTGTAAACTTTCATTATGAACCTCTTATCTGAGCTGCTATTGCCAACTGTTTGTTCCCAGTTGGTATGTTTCTTTTCATTGTGGTGGGAAAAGTTTTTGATGTGCACAAGGATTTAATCTTTAGAAGGTCCCATTCATCAATTTTATTCTTTTTAGATTGTGCATTTCTGGCTGTATTAGGCAATTTCTTAATACCATAGAATAGGCCATCTAAGCTTGATCCCAGTTTGTCTTTTATGGACTTTATGGTTTTGGGCTTTACTCCCAGGTATCTGGTCCACCTTGAGTTGATTTTTGTGTATGATGTGAGATATGGATCCTGTTTCAGCTTCCTGCAAGTGGCAGTCCAGTGTTGCCAGCACCATTTGTTGAAAATGTTGTAATTTCCCCACTTGGTTGGTTTTATTTCCTTGTCAAATTTCTTTTGACCATAGGTAGTTGGGTCTACTTCTGGATTCTCAATTCTATTCCATTGTTCTATGTACCTGTCATTGTACCGGTACCATGCTGTTTTGGTTACTACTGCTGTGTAGAGGTTTTGAGGTCAGGGAGTGCTATGCTTCCCACTTCATTTTGTTTTTCAGAACAGTTTTGCTTATACGGGGTCTCTTGCATCTCCAAATAAACTTGACACTCAATATCCTTGAAAAATGAATTTGGTATCTGGATTGGAATTGCACTGAAAGTATAGATTGCTTTTGGTAGGGTTGTCATTTTCAAAATATTGAGTCTTATTATCCATGAACAAGGCACATTTTCCCATTTCTTTTAGGTCTTTTATTGTGTCTTGCAGAAATGTTCTGTAGTTTCGTGGTATATTGTTGTGAAGTGCCATTGAGTCATAGGGAACTCGAAGCAACCCTATGAATTAAAGTCCTCAACAGTTGCATGCCTTTTCATCCTTTCTCCATGTTCGTAGGTTTTCCCGAGGCAAGCTATTTACAGAAGTGGATGCCACTCCTGCTTCCAAGCTTGTTTTAGCAGGGGAGCGCCACCAAACACTGTCCGTCATGGGTAAACATCACATTTGACACGTCAGTGTCACAGCATTCAGCTTCACAGCGACCACAAGTGGCCTCTGTACGGCAAGTGGACACACCAGGGCTATATGACCTAGAAGAATGTTTCACCCAAACAATTAAAGACAGGAATTTAAGTTACTGCCTGGAGCAAGCTCTGCAGGCTCCACCCTTACTTCCTCTTAGTTTAGGGCTCTGGGCTGCCTACCTACTTTTGAAGGGCAAGAAAGAGCAGTAACAAACAACAAAAAGGACCCCAGAAACTTCCCTTGCGTTGACTGCCACCAAAGTCGAGTCGCCATAGAGATGCCCCCATCCCACCAGTCAGCCAGCCGACTTCCAGAGTGGAGGGAGGCTCCAGTTGCCCAAGCCTCGTGAAAGATTTTAATCTACCGCCTGGAGCAAGCTAACCTAGAGAGGGTCTTTCTTTGTATAGGTCTTAAAATTATTTTTATTTATTATTATTATTAATGTTAATGAAAATTTACAGATACTTTGGATTTCCATTCATTCATTGTTGCACTTTTCTCCCTACCCACTCTTCCCCCCCAGTTCACTCTTCTCTTTGAAAAGTGAAAGAAAAATTCTCTCATTGTTATAAAATCCCTTCCTCCAAGTCCACTCCATTACACAGTCTTCATTCTGGACTCCTGTCATGACAATAATAACTAATCATATATCCCTTTTAAACAGTTCTATCCCTCATCTATTTTAATGCAGTATACATAATTTATCCCATCTTTCTCAGTCTCCTCCCAACCCCAATGTCAGTCCTGTTTTACAACAGTTGCAACATGCAGTATGTGCTGTATAGGTCTTTTGTATCTCTATTTTAGATTCATTCTCAAGTATCTCAGTTTGTGGTTGGCTATTATAAATGATATTGCTTTCTTGATTTCCTTCTCTGAGTTCTTTTTTGTTAACATAGGGGAATCCCACTGATTTTTGGATATTGATCTTATATCCTGCCATTCTATTAATTTAGCCTACTAAACTCTAACAGTTTTGGGGTGATTTCTTGTTGTTGTTGAATCTTTCAGATTTTCTGTATATACTATCATATTATCTGCATATAGTGATGGTTTAACCATCTCTTTGCTAACCTGTATACCTTTTATATCCTTCTCTTGTCATATCACCCTAGCAAGCACTTCCAAAACAATATTGAAAAGAAGTGGTGGCATCCTTCTCTAGTCCCTGTTTGCAAGGAGAAGGCTTTTAATTTTTCTCCATTGAGAATGAATGATGTTGGGTCTTGGTTTTGCATATATACTCTTCACTATGTTGAGGAAATTCCCTTCTATTCAATTTTGGCAACTGTCTTTATCAGAAAGTGCTGCTGGATTTTGTCAAATGCCTTTTCTGCTTCAGTTGCTAAAATCATATGGTTCTTGTTATTTACTTTGTTAATATGGTGAATTATGTTGGCATTTTCTTTTTATATTGAACCATCCTTGTATATCTGTTATGATTCCCACTTGGTCATGGATTTGATGTGCTTTTGGATTCTATTGGCTAAGAATTTTTTTAAGGATTTTTGCATCAATATTTATGAGAGCTATTGGTCTAAAGTTTTATTTCTTGGTAATATCTTTGCCTGGTTTTGGTACTAGGGTTATGCTTGCTTCGTAGAGTGACTCTGGAAGTGTTCCTTCTTTTTTTTTTTTTAAATAATTTAAGTAGAATTGGTGATAGATCATCTCTGAATGTTTGGTAAAATTCAGCAAAGAAGCCATTTGGTCCAGGACTTTTCTTATGGGGAAGTCTTTTTATGACCTGCTTAATTTCTTCTTTTGTGATGGGTCTGTTCAAGTGTTCTAGATACGTCCTTGTCGATTTGAGTAGGGCATGAGTTTCAATGAATTTGTCCATTTCCTCTAGGTTTTCAAATTTAACAGAGTAGAACTTTTCATAGTATTCTGATAATATATATTTAATTTCATCTGGCTCTGTTGTGATTTCACCTCTATCATTTATAAATTGAGTTATCTCTCTCTTCTTTTTTTCTTTCTTTTGTTAGGTTTGCCAGTGTTTTATCAATTTTATTCAAATAACCAGCTTCTGGTTTTATTGATGGTCTCAAATTGTTTTACTGTTTTCTATCTCATTGATTTCAGTTCCTGTCCCAATAATGTCTTTTCTTCAAGAGCTATAGGATTAGATTGTTGTTCTTTTTCTATTTGATTAAGGTGTTGAATTAGATATTTGATTCTTCTTCTTTTTTCCATTTTTATGTTTATGCTTATTACTATGAACAGCCCCCTGAGGACTGCCTTAGCTGCATACCAAAAGTTTTGGTAAGTTGTATTTTCATTTTTTCAAGAAACTTTTTTTACTTCTTTCTTTTATAACCCAGTCATATTCCAGCAGAGAGTTATTTCATTTCTACATGTGTGGCTTTGTAATCTTTACTCTTCTGTGGTTAAACTCTAGTTTTATGGCATTGTGGTGAGAATATACTTTGTATTATTTCAATGTTTTTTAATTTGTTGAGGCTTGCTTTGTGTCCTAATATAGGATCTATTCTGGAGAATGTACAATGTGCACTTGGAAAGAAAATACATTGAGTTTTGGTTGGGTACAGTACCCTGAACACATCAACATTGTCGAGTTTGCTGATTGTATAGTTTAGATCTTCTCATATTTGTTGCGTTTCTTTTGAGTTGACCTATCCTTTAGTGATAGTGATGCATTGAAATCTCCTCCTACTATTGTGGTGCTATTTCTCTCTTAAATTCTGTTAAATGTTGTTTTAAGTAGTTTGAAGATGTATTATTTGGTGAATAAATGTTGACCAAGGTTATATCTTCTTGATCTATTGTGTCTTTAATCAGTATATAATGACCTTCCTTATCTTTGATGGTGATTTTCATTCTGAAATCTATTTTATCAGAGATCAGTATTGCCACTCTTGATTTTTTGAGGTTTCCATTTGCTTGGCATTTTGTCCCCCAGCCTTTGATTTTGAGTCTGTCTTTCTCTTCTTTTAGATGTGTCTCCTATAGGTAACATATTAATAGGCTTTGCTTTTTTATCCATTCTGCTACCTGTTTCCTCTTAATTGGTACATTTAGTCCGTTTGCATTAAAAGTTATTATTGACAGGCCAGGTCTTACTTTTGTCATTTTGTCATTTCTTTTTTCTGTTGTTTCTGATTACTATGGTCCATGCATTTTCCTCTGGCATCTCTCGTTGCCGATGTTAGATGGATCTTGGCTGAAAGCAGGGAATACCAGAAGAATGTCTATCTGTGTTTCATTGATTATGCAAAGGCATTTGACTGTGTGGATCATAACAAACTGTGGCTGACTCTGAGAAGAATGGGAATCCCAGAACATTTAATTGTGCTAATATGAAACCTATACTTGGACCAAGAGGCAGTAGTCAGAACAGAGCAGGGTAACACTGCATGGTTCAAAATTGGGAAGGGTGTACGCCAGGGATGCATCCTGTCTCCATACCTTTTCAACATGTATGCAGAGCAGATTATCCGAGAGGCTGGGCTCTATGAGGAGAATTGTGGCATCAGGATTGGTGGAAGTTCTATCTACAATCTGCATTATGCAGGTGACACAACCCTGCTTGCTGATACTGAGGAGGACCTCATGCACTTGCTGCGGAGGGTCAAGGACTGCAGCCTTCAGTATGGACTGAGGCTCAATGTCAAGAAGACAAAGATTCTCACCACTGGACCAATTGGCAGCATCAGGATGGGTGACGAAGAGATTGGGAGTGTTCACAGCTTCAGTTTGCTCGGCTCCACAGTCAACACTCTTGGCACCAGCAGTCAGGAAATCAAAAAGCGTATCGCGATGGGAAAGTCTGCCGTTAGGGACCTCTCAAACGTACTCAGGAGCAACAGTGTCTCTCTGGAGACTAAGGTGCGCCTGATACAGGTCATGGTATTTGCAATCACTTGTTATGCATCAGAGAGTTGGACAATGACTAGGGAGGACAGAAGGAGAGTGGATGCTTTTGAGTTGTGGTGCTGGAGAAGGGTACTGAATGTACTGTGGACTGCCAGGAAAACAAACAGATCCATCTTGGAGAGGATTAAACCAAGCTGCTCCTTGGAGGCAAGGATTCTGGGGCTTCGTCTGACATACTTTGGACATGTTGCCAGGAGGGACGGGTCCTTGGAGAGGGACATCATGCTTGGGAGGGTGGAGGGACAGCGCAGGAGGGGAAGACCCTCTATGAGATGGATTGATTCGGTGACTGGGGTAATCGGGATGGGTGTGTCAGAGGCGGTGCGGTTGGCGCAGGATAGAGCAGGGTTTAGAGCTGTTGTGCATAGGGTCGCTATGAGTCGGAAACGACTCGATGGCACATAACAACAACAACAACAACATCTCTGTGTGAAGGACTTCACTTAAAATTTCTTGTAATTATAATTTTGTTTTCACAAATTCCTCAAGTTCCTTTTTTTTCTGCAAAGGATATAATTTATCCTTCATATTTAATGGAAAGCTTTGCTGTGTATAGGATTCTTGGCTGACAAGTGTTTTCTTTCAACTTTCTGTATATGCTATCCCATTGCCTTCTGGCTTGTATGGTTTCTGCTGAGAAATCAGAACTTAATCTAATTGTTTCCCCATTTTAAGTAACTCTTCCCTATGCTACTTTCAGGTTTCTATCCTTATCTTTTAAATTGGGGAATTTGACTATGATCCATCTTGATGTTTTTCTTTTGGGGTCTAGTCTATTTGGTATTCTCTGTGCTTCTTGAATGTGGATTTCCCCATTCTTCAAAATACCTGAAGTTTTCTTCTAGTACTTTTCCCATAATTAGTGATTACTCTGTCTCTCCTCTGTTCTGGAATTTCAATCATACAGATGTCATTCCTCATGATTCTAATAGTTTCTTCATTTTATTTATGTCTCATCTCTGTTTTTTCTTATAGTATGTTTCCAGTGTGGCTCTTGTCTTCCAAATCACTAACCCTCTGTTCCATCTCTTCAGTTCTACATTTTTTTTTTTGTCCTACCAGTGTGTTGCACACCTCTGTCATTTCAGTCTTAATATTCTGGATTGAATTTTCATGCTTTTCTGTTATTTCCAGTACTGTGTTGGCTGTAGCCTCTCTGTCTTATGATGATTTTTTAAAGTTATTATACCTCTTTTTAAGTTCTTATACCTCTTTATCTATACTATCAATTCTTTCTTCCATCTTTTTTCATTTTTTTCCATAACTGTTCAATTTGGTCCTCATCAATATATTTCTTCTGGAGTGTTGTCTCTGAGATGTTTGCTCTCTTATTGGCTCCCACTGTTTCTTCTAACATGCATATCTTCTCCTGTAGTTGATCAAATAACTCTACATCAACATATATCTTCTGATTCTCTCTATCTGGGGTATTCATTGGATCTGCTTTTTTTAGGAGAAGGGCTACTTTGTTTTCATGATGACTGAGGTGGATGTGTCCTTTCTTGATTGTATATGCATCTTTTCTTTGTAGCTATTAGGTTGTTGTAACGATATAATTACCCAGAGCATGCCAATGCTTTGTGAAGCACCTGTATATTGTGCTCCTTTCTTGGCCTGGGGCCATGTAAGCCTTGGGTCTGTCAACTGTGTTTCCCCTAAAGTATCTAAATGACAAACCAAGAAGCCTGTTTTTCCCTTCCAGAAGTGACTTCACTGCCTTCCCCTAGAGGTCTCAGTCTGTTTGGTTGAGCTTAAGGGGTCATCCATTGTGTAGCTGTATGCAGGGTTTCCCCCAAAGTACCTCTGATATTAGTGTTCCTGATGCTGAATATCAGGGGCAGCAGCTGGGCGGTCTCCAAGTGGTGAGGCAACAGGGTCTCCAGATAGCGGTGGTAACAGTCAGGTGCTCTGGAAGGGATTTTTCTCTTAAAATGCAGCACCTTTACCTGGCCAGCAGTGTTAGTTGCTGGCCTGAGTGTGAAGGGGCCTGGTCTGGGTCACAGCCTTTAGCAAATGCAGGGGATGTGGTGGCTAGAAGTACCTCCTGGACTGATGATGTCACACAGGCTTTGGCGTCTTGCACCAGACAGAAGGTAATGTCTCCCAAAGAGCAGGGATCTCATGCATGAGAGACCTGGAGTCTTGAGCGAGGTCACCAACTGCTTTCTAATAGTTAAACCTAATAAGACCTTTTTGTTGTGGGGGATTTGCTTACAAAGTTTGTATACATTGTGTTTCACACTATATTCTTCATTTACATGTTTCATAAAATCATTCTCAAACAAGACTTTGCAAAATCCCATTCTCCTTGCTTTCTGTGTGAAACAAAACATTATAACTACCTGCTCTTGGAATTTTCCTTTGGATTCCAATGTACCACTATACTGGCATCCTTGTATGTGTGAATCACACATCTTTGATATTTGCTCCTGTTTATCTTTTGAAAGGAATCGTGATGGCAAAGTAGCTAAAAACATTTGATAGCTAACAAACATCATTAATTCAAATCCACTAGCTGCTCAACCAAAGAAAAATGTGGCAACCTGATTCTATAGATGTTTATACCCTTGGAAGCCTTAGGGGGCAGCTCTATTCTGCTCTAACTCCATTAGGTTTATAAAGCTTTAATTCTTCAGAAGAAGAGGCTATTCTTTCTCCAATGGAGCAGCTGGTAGATTCTAATCACTGGCCTTTGTTAGCAGCATAACATGTTTGGTTTATTTATAATATAATGACCCTGTATTTATAATATAATCGGTATCTTCAGTCTCTCTCATTTTCCTGGCCATCAGAACTTTATGTGCATTCCTATCCTATTCTTAGTTTGCTGAGTCTTCTATTGATTTAATTGTTGGTGGTGATGATGGGTATTATGGTGTTGATTTCAACTCATTGTGACCCCATGCATGCAAAATGGAACTTCTCCATAGGGTTTTCAAGGCTGTGACCTTTCAGAAACAAATTAGCAAGCCTTATTTACTATTCACAATTATAGAGCCAATGGCTAATGTAAATGGTTAACACATTGGCAGATATTCAAAAGATTGGAGGTTCAAATTCACCAGAGATACCTAAGAAAAAAAAGTCTGGCTATCTACTTATTTTTTTAAAAATCCACTGTTGAAAACATTGTGAAATGTAGTTTTACTCTGAAACACATAGGGTTGCTATGAGTCAGAGTCAATTCAAGGATAACTGGTTGGTTCTTTTTTTTTTATATTTTTTAATTCCTTATGGTAATCAGACATCACCTTCATATATTTTTACAACTCCACTTGTGAATGATATCATCCTCTTGAGAGTTCCTAGGTTAAGAGTGTAAAATATCATTCCTAACAAACAAATATGAATTTGTGGCAGAAATCAATAGCAACAATGTATTATTCATTCACTCATTCATTCAACAAATTTTTATTGAGTACCTCCTTGTGGCAAGCACTGTTCCATTCACAGCAGTGAGCAAAACAATATCTTCCCTTCTTTCACGGAGCCAATATAGACAACAGAAAAGATCTTGAGCATGAATATTGATCATTTAATACTCTGCTTTGCTTCAAAGAAAAACATTTTAAAAATTTAGAGCTTATCAGATATCTGTACCCTCTCTATAACTCTTTGGTCAAGGTTCACTTAAGACACATCAAACAATTTACTGTGGGGAACAGGTATGCCTACTTCTCAAAATCTCGCTAAGACACTGACACGATTATCCTTTCCAACTTTTTTTTTTCTTTTCCTCTGTGATCTTTCTGTTCCAATCAAACTGGCCTATTGATTATTCTGTGAACCACTCTTAATTTTTTTCCTTTCTGAATTCCCTCCACTATGCTTATAGGAGGAGGCAGTCTTTCCTTCTGCTAATATTTACAGCATTGGAAATGCAAAAGTAGGGTCACTATAAATAAGAATTGACTAGAAAGCAGTGAGTTTGAGTTTTCAATAAATACTTATGGAAAAAATCTGTCTTGTGATTTTACTGTGAAATTGACTGCTCTTTCATTACAGTTATGTGCTGTTGAGTCAGAACAAACCCTTAGTGCGATAGCCGACCCTTTAGCAGGTTTCAGAGGTAGTAACTCACACTGAAGAAGGTTGGCTATCTTTCTCCCATGGAGCAGCTGATGAACTGTATGCCTTAGGTTGACAGCACAGTCCACCAGAGCTCCCCACTTTATGTTAATTTTTGAGCACATTTAGAATAAGGTCTCTACCATACTAATTTTTAAATTCACCTCAGAGGTAACTACACTGTCATGTAGTTATTTGCTTATTTGTGCTAGAAGCTGTATGAACTCTAGAGTCACCATCTTAACCATTAAATTAGAGACTGGTGTTCAAATCTGTCCCTCCACCTACTGGCTGTGAAACCCTAATCTCTCAGCTTTCCTCAGCTGTAAGTGAATAACTGACAATGATGATGGCAGTGATAAGGGTGATAATAATAATGATGGCAGTGATGTTGATTGCTATTCAAGTGAGATTGACCAGGGATCAAATCCCAATTCCTTTTCCTATAAGGTCAAAACTCAAATTCAAGTTCACTGTTGTAGAGTCAGAACCAAATCACAGCTGACTCTCCACCAGATTTTCCTAGCCTATAAGTTGCACAAGAGACGATTCTCCCTCTTCTTTCTCCCACAGTGGGACAGGTGGCTACAAAATGCCAGAGAGGTCACACCTTAGAGGTAGCAGTTTGATCGCCCATGGGTTATGCCACTAGAGTGATATCTATGCAGATAGGTTAAAGGTATTGTTGTTAGGTGTCATCAAGTTAACATCACGTATAGAAGTCCTATGAACAACAGATCTGAACCTTGCTCTATCCTGTACCATTCTCACCATCTTTGTTAAGTTTGAGGCCATTGTTACAGTCACTATGCCAATCCATTTCATTGACTGTCTTCCTTTCCTTATGACTCCCCTCTTTTCCTAGGACAGTATATTTTTCCCAAGGACTAGTCTGTCCTGAGAACACACTCAAAAGTGTGTAAAATGAAGTTTCACTATTCTTGCCTAAAGAAGCACTGCGGTTATACTTCTTTCAAGACAGACTTGTTTATTCTTTTGGCAGTCCAGTATTATGTAGACGATACAACCTTGCTTGCCTAAAGTGAGGAAGTCTTGAAGCTTTTGCTGAGGAAGATCAAGGACTATAGTCTTCTCCAATATGGATTGTAGCTCAACATAAGAAAACAAAAACCTCAACTCTAAGCCAATTGACAGTACCATGATAGTTGGAGAAGAGACTGAAATTGTTAGCTAATTCAGCTTGCTTGGTTATACAATTAACACTCTTTGTACCAGCAGTCAGGAAATAAAAAGAAAAAAATTCATTAAGAAAATCTGCTGGCAGGAATCTGTCCATAGTGCTAAAGAACAATGATGTCAGTCTAGAGACTAAGGTTCACCTCATCAAGGCCATGGTCTTCATATTTACTTGCTAAGCATCAGAGAGAAGGTAAGATTGGCTCAGCATAGGGCAGGATTCATAGTTATTGAGCATAAGGTTGCTATGAGACACAGGCAACTTGATGGCATATAACAGCAACAAGATATTTAGTATTCTTCTCCAACATCATGATTCAGACATAGATTCTTCTTCTATCACCCTTCTTCATTATTCAACTTTCAGATGAATAAGAACCGTATAAGGTTGGTGACACTAAACATTTAGCATCATAAGCTTTAATTTCTTTGATTTTAAATTCGAGAATATACTAGTATTTTGTTCTCTGCGCTTGACTGAAATGAAACCTACTTACAATGTCTTTAAAGTATGACCTACATGACCAGATTTCTCCCTTCCTATATAAGCTCGTTACGTCCCTCCCCCCTTTTTAACTTCAGAACAGTGACATTTCCCCCCTCTTTTTCCTATTTCTCAAAGGAGTCAAGTATTTTCCTACTTTAGCACTTTGTTCTGTCACAGGCTTATTTCCATGTTTAGCCAAATGTTGTCTTCAGAAAAGATTTTTCCAAGAATCCTGTTTACCTAAACTATAAAGTAGTGAGTAATAGCAGTGAATACCTTTTTATTTTTATCCCTTAATTTTTTAAATTGTGGTTTTAATGAAAGGTTAAAGAAAGGTTGATTTTCATTAATTCAATGATGCACATATTCCTCCCTGTCCCTCCCTTCCCACTCCCTAGTACACTTTATAATACACTTCTTTTTATCATGTGTTTGTAATCTGTATCTGTTCTTTGATAAGATGTTTGATCAACTTTTGTCTATATCTGAGTTTGTTATCTTGAACTTTCTTTTTTAAAAGTAAATATTTTTATCATTGGTTTCCATGCAAAATTATTATATATTGTGCTTCATTCATATATATTGTTTCATATAATTCCCGTACTTTATGTTTTATAAGATCAACCATCATTGATATATGATCACTATTACCCCATCTTTTCATGTCACCACTGGATCTTTCCTAATTCCACCACCTCCCTCCACACACTAAGCTCTGTAACTCCATGACTTCCCCCTCTTTCCACCCTCAGTGACCCTGACTCTTCCTGTCTCCCCTTTGGACTTTTATACGCATTATCCTTCTATTTTTACAATAGTAGTCTTATGCAGTATTTGTCCGTATGAGACTGAGTTAGTTAACTAAGAATAATGCTCTCTAGCTATGCAATCTTTTTCAAAGTCATTGTTCCTGAGTGTTGCATGGAATTTCACTGGTGAATGTACCACAGTTTTTCAATCCATTCATTTTTTTTTTATTAACATTTGGGCTATTTCCATGTCCTTGCTGTCATGAACAATGCTATTATGACATTGGTGTACAAATCTCTATTTGTGTCTTTATTCTATTTTCCTTGGGATATATTTCTAACAGTGCAATAGCTGAGATGTGTGGTATTTCTAAATGTGTGGTTAAACTTTTTGAAGAAATGCCAAACTGCCTTCCAGAGTGGTTGCATCATTTTATAATCCCACCAGCAGTGTATGAGAGTTTCAGTCTCCCCAAACCTTCTGCAATATTTACTCCTTGCTCTCCTTAAACTTTAGCACTGCTACTGGACGCAGATGTTATCGTACTGTGGTTTTGATTTGCATGTCTCTTATTGTCAGTGATTTTGAGCATTTCTTCAAGTGTCTGTTGGCGGTCTAAATGTCTTCCTCTGTGAAAATGCCTTTTTTTTTCCTTTTTTTCTTTTTTTTTGTCTTTTGCCCATTTTGCAATTGGGTTGCCAGTCTTTTTCTTGTGGAAGTCCTGTAATGTTCTTGAAATTTTTGTTATGAGATCCTTGTCTGACATGGCATTGAAAGATGAGCTTCCCAGTCTATAGAGTTGGGTTTTTTTACTGTATTGAAAAAAGTTTTTGATGCATGCAGGGACATAATCTTTAGAAGGCCCCATTCATTGATGTTCTTTCTCAGTTTTGTATTTCTGGCTGTATTTGCCAGCTTATTTATCCCAGCGGCTAAGCCTTCTTAGTCTGGTCTCATTTTTGCCTCTTATGATTTATATGGTTTGGGGCTTTACTCTTAGGTCTCTGATCTAACCTGGGTTGACATTTTTGAACAGTGTGAAATGTGGATCCTGCTTCTAGAACTTTCTTAAAAAATCACCTCCTAGAGAAAGCACAATAAGAGAATGATGGTATTCATGATAATTTTATGATTGATGTGGATAGGAACTTTATCATCCAAAGGATTTAAATAAGATAATTTTTTTCACAAATACATTGTCATACCTTTTTGGTTTTTACTGTATAATATCCCTTTTTAAAAAATTTTATACTGAAAACCTTTGTCTTAATCTGCCTTGGTTTGGAAGTTCCATGGAAACATGTTTAACATTACAGCTACACTCAAGCCACCTATGATGAAGGAGTTTTGCTTGTATGTGAAGAGTATTTGTTAGGAGTAGAATCAGATCTGCCTTATGGAGGACAAGAATTCTGCCACTGTGCCATAAGCACCACCTTTGACATGTAGCTCACCTATCATCTTCCTACAGCCTCACCAAAATCTCACCCTAAACACTGTTCACTCAAAGTAAATGTCACTTGTTTACTACACAATTCTACCTTTAAAACTCATCTTCCAGTGTTCGCGCAGGAGATGGGATGCACGCCCGCTGGACCCTCGAGCAAGAGATGACGTGTGCCCACCCACCGCCTGTGTAGGAGATGGGACGCGTGCCCTGCCACCTGCAGGTTTGGGTTTCCTTGGACAGGCCAGAGAAGATGATCACTGATACAATTGGTTGCTGAAGGTCACTGTGAGTTGTCTACTTGATGACACTTAACAGCGGCAGCATGTCCAAGAGGACCAACATCCTAAATGCACCACATATTTTGATCTGTTGAATGCTTCTGCCAAAAGCTGTTTAGACCTGGGGGAGTCTGTTCACAACTCTCAGGTTCCCTTTGCCATTTATAAAGAGGGAGGGCAGTGACACCTACTTCAAATTATAGTATGACCACTTATGGGGGGGGGTAAAAGTGGCAGTGCTGGAATTGGAGATACTGTCCTTGGCCACATAGTCCTCAGTCAGGCGAGGGGACCACACTGGGGTGGAGGCAATTGGAGGGGGAGTGTACCAGCCAGCCCCTGGGGGGTGTTGACCTGCTCTGGACAGGCTGTCTTCGGCCTCTGGCCCGGGGTGAGTCGTCAGGGCCCTCTGCCTGGGCAGACTGTCTCTGGCCCTCGGCTCAGGGTGAGCCGTCGCGGCCCTCAGGGGGAGCTCCTCAGTCCATAGACTGTGCCATCTTACCCTTGGATGGGAAAAAAAATGCCTAGGGTATCCAGAGAATTTTATTTAGGCTACTTTCTGCCACCCTCTCCCCCAGTAAACCTGAAAGCAACATCCCCAAAGCCCTTCTATTTGTAACTCACAAGTTTGTTCTCTTTAGGTCTGCTACCTTTCCTATAGGTAACCTTAACACTGAGTTTTACTCCAGACCTGACCCTGAACTCAGTGCCAGTGACAAAAAGGAAATACAACTACCAGATAAGGAAGCAAAGGAGGATGGAGCCTCTGGGTTCAACCAGCCATCCCCACTGGACCCACCTGGGAAAACACTTTTCAGTCCAGAGGGAGCAAATTACAGGAAAATATCTTCTAACAGAACAAGAAGGCAAGCAGCTTTAACCCAAGACCACCAGTAAGGTGATAAAGTGTGCTCCCTTTCCCCCTTCACATCAATGCCCCTGTTCAGCATGAAGAAGCCAGAGAGTCTGCATCCAGTTCCCAAATCAATAAGACAGTTGGTTTAATTGCCATTGTAAAATGCTTACCATTCCCCTGTAGCATCTGGTCCCCACTGAATCCTTTTCATTTCCTTCACCTGCTCCCCCATCAACCAATTTTTGTAGCTCTGCAACTGCATCCCTGCCCATCCTCACCCTTCTGACCCCAACCCTCACCTCCTTGTACCCCCATTATGTTTTTCCCAATAAAATAAAAAACAAACAAACAACAACAACCTCCTCTTCCAGTCTTTCACTTCAAACCTGTTTACTGCTTCCTGCTAATGCCCCATCATCCCTCTTCCCAATTTTCAGGACTATGCATTTATTTTATATCTGCAACCCTCCACCCAACTTACAACAATTACAGTTTTATTTCTAGGATATACATTCCCTTCAATTTAAAAACAAACAAACAACCACAACAACAACAAATAACCCAGCACCAAAATCCTTCAGGCCGCAGTGCTGAAGATGAGTCTGACCACTCACATTTTATGATTAGAACTGTAATGTTTCCACGTTGATAAATTATACATACAGCAAGGCAGTTTCTTTTCCCATTAGAATTTCTGTGTGAGCATACTAAAACTTCCAAACAGTAAGAGAAAGGCAAAAAGATAAGTTTTTCTTGTTGGCTGATTTCCCACATCAGGGATATGTACTAGCAGGTATTGAAAAAAGAACATTAATTTTCTTTTACAATGAAAGAATGGATAAAGCAAGATTTTAGTGTCATATAGAAATGATATTACTGATGGAAAGGTTTTTGGTGAGGCATCTCTGAGTATTTTCAGCTTGTTGATTTTTGTAGACACACAAGCTCAGAGATCAAATAATGCCCACCGAGTCTGACAAGACACTAATGACAGTAACCCTCTGGCTATACCACCACTGAACTTGTTAAGAGTAGCAAAGAATCTGCCATTGCACCTCTCTTAGGGCATAACTAGCCTCTGGCTGGAAAACAGGAAAAGGAGGGGCTGTGTCTGGGCAAATAGATAATGATTACTATTGATTAACTTTTACAAGGAGCAAGATCAACCACAACACTTGTCTCTTCAGATTATCAGGCAATAGATTTCCTGTAACTATTTTTTAGAGAATCTCTGCTTCAAACTTTAAAAGAAAATCCCACAAAACTAAGGTATACTGCCCAGAGAAAAGACTTCAGGGCAGTAACGACAATTATTGTTAGTTGCTCTTCAATTGATTCTGACTCGTGGTGACCAGTGTGTGTAGGGCTGAACTGCTCCACAGAGTTTTCAAATCTCAGAAACAGATTGTTATTGTTGTTGTGTACCATCAAGTTGGAACCTACCCATAACTGAGCAGATTTTTAGAGACAGTTAATCACACAGGAGAGGTTTGTCCATCCTTCTCCCACAGAACAGCTGGCAGATTAGAATTGTGTGCCTTCAGGATTGCAGCACAGCTTCTTATCACTAGGCCATCACTAAGCTGACCTGAGTGGTGGTGGTTGTTGTTAATTACTGTCGAGTCATAGTGACCCTATGAATGAAAGACCTGAGTACTACTGTTCATAGATTTTCCAGAGGAAAGAGATTTTGGAAGTGGACACCACTTCTGCTTCTAAGCTTGTTTGAATCAGGAAGCTCCACCAAACACTATCCATGATGGGTAACCATTATCATATTTGGCATATCAGTGTCACAGTGTTTAGCATCAGAGCAACCATGAGTTACCTCTGTACAGCAATGCACAGACCACTGCTATACCACCTAGAAGAATATTTCACAAAAAACAATTTAATCCAGGCCTTGTAATAACAACAGTAGTTACAAACTGGTAACATGGAGTGGATAACATAGAGAAAGTAAAACAAAAGCAAGCAACATTAAAGAAAGCAAAGGGCTAATGATTAGAGCTATTTAGCACCTAACCATAAGCTCCTCTGGAAAAGTTTTACTCTGAAACACATGGGTTGTTACCATTAGTCGAAATGAACTTGATAGTAATTGGTTTTGTTTTGATAATGAATGAATGCTTTATACCACTATTGTATTTATTTAAAAAACAAATTAAAAAACAGAGAAGTTTTGAAAAAAAGACAATCTTTCTCCAAGGTCTACACTTTCACTACTAAATGATATCACTTTTCCTAAGCATATTATTACAAAGATGGTGTTGATCTATTCTTGTGTCTCCATATCCATCACCTGTTCGGTCACTATGAAAGTCAGGAATAGGGTTATATAGTTTAGCATTGAGTCTCCAAACCAGTTACATAATTACTGAAAGAATATGTATTGTGTGACCAGTGTTAATTAACAAAACTAGAACAAGTTAAACTCTTGAGGCTTAAATCCTAAAACTAAGCAAGATAGAATATATAATGGTACTGTAAATCTTTATGACATCTTTCCTTTGGAGAAAATACAGATTTTTAATTTTTTTTTTTTTTACTACTGTATGTCTTATCTTTAGAAGGCAAGATCAGCAAGGACATTGCCAATGATGAGAAGATAGTAGACTCAAAGAGGAAAAGGAGACATTTCTTAATGTCTTATGTACATGATCATTAATTTCTTAAAAAGCTACATAAGGAAGAAGTTAAAATCGAGCAGCTCTCTGAACTATCCTGAAGGATTTGGAACATGTGCTTCATTTTAGTTATGTAGTTAATATGATTAAGAATAGAATAAACTAGACTGAGACCTAAATTAAAAAATCCCTCTTGCACTTGCGCTCCTTATATCCTTTTCTGGTAGGAACATAAGTTTAGGAGCGGGATTGGAACAGAAAACTCATGTTCACTACAGACTTCATGTTCTAGGAGATCTTTATGTGAGGCCCAGAGAGAAGTGTATATAGCCCAAATATTTCTAAATCTTACCATCATAGAGATATAAAAATAGATAGTCTGTAGTGGTTGTGTTGCAAACCCAAAATCCGTAGGTCTCTGGCAGTTAGACTCTACCAGGAGCTCCTTGGGAGAAAGATGAGCAATCTTGTTCCATGCTATTTATATTTTTGGAAACCTGCTTGGAGGATTGGCTTTGAGTCAATTCTAAGCTCAGCCAGGAATCTGTGTATCTTTCAAAGTCCCTGTGTTTTTCTAAACATTTGGTTTTTAAATCCTTAAAGAGTTATTGGGTAAGATAATAGAAATTGTTATTTACATCAGACCAATTGAACTGTCATGCAGCCTCTGTTGATTCACTCATTGCTGATGCTCTTCATCTTCACGGTGCTATAAAATTTGGTGACTTCATGTGAAGACAAAGAAAATGATGCAATGATCAGCTTAATTATCTAGCTTTCAGAATTTGTTTGTGTCCTGAAATATTAAACTATTTAGGGTGGAAACACTTTTCTTGCTCACTCATGTTCTCTTTAGGGTGTACATTGCCACTAGATGAGCTGGGATGGAAAGAGATTGTTATCCTACACCTCACGATATCCTTGCTGCCATCTACCTCAACAACTTAGCTGTAAAACTGCCATTCTAGACTTTCTTCCCCCGGTATGAATTATTCCTCAGAAAATGTACCATCTTTTTCAGCTTTCTTCCCTTCCTAATTCATTTTTTTAAAAAATATGTTTATAATTATACATCTGAATTCTTCCCACCACGCTGTGAGTCAGACTCCACGTAAATCAATGGGCACAAATAATGTGTAAGATTGATTCTCTCTGGCTCCACATGACATATACATGCCTTTGTCCAGCTGTGATCTCATCTTTTAAAATATTGTCAGTAATCTGGTTAGTCTCAAGCCATGTTTGTCAATAACCTGAACTTTCTCAGAGGTTATAAATCTTTATCCACTAAATCTCTTTTTCGAGTATTGTGCTATTTGTTGTCTTCACAACATGTAAAAGATGTCTGAAATCAGAGAGTATGTGGTGGGATAAAGGAATGATTACACATGGAAGTCTTGTAAGAACAATTTCTGAAAGCTTCCACCCCCAAATTATCTTATAGCCACAGGTTGGTCACATAACTACCCTCACCTGCAAGAAAAGTAAATAATGAGTATAACTATGAGTCATAGTCAACTAATGGCACTTAACAACATCAACAAAATGTATAGTTTAATCAGGAGTTTTACCACACATGAAAAAAAATTGTATTTCAAAGAGGCAACTAGAAATCCATAAAGTTGTTATTATGTGCCATCGAATAGGCTGTGACATATGGTGACCCTATGTACAGCAGCTCTGAAGCCTGCCCTGTCCTGAGCCAGTCTCATTGATTCTGACACACCTTCCCCTATTGCCCCAGTCAATGTATCAATCCATCTCATCTGGGGTCATCCTCACCTGTGCTGACCCTTCACCCTTCAGAGCATGATGTCCTATCTAAGGACTGGTCCCTCCTGGCAATCCGTGATAGTAACTTTTAAATCCATAATAGTGGTAACTCTGAGATTCTTATGGCATGTTTTCCTCAAGTAAATGTAGTCTGATGCAGGTCAATTAACAAATTTCAGAAGTTAAAGCAGAACTGAGATATTATAAAAGAGACTTCTTATTTACATCATTTTTCCAACTGAGAGTTCTGTACCCTCCTTACTCTTATTCCCTCAGGCTACGGGGGTGGGGGGGGATGAACTGAATATAAAAAAATACCCAATTCTCAAACTATAGATAATTTGGAAGGAAACAAACTGTTATCCTAGTTTAAAGAGATATATTAGAAAATCACTTATACTGTAGTATACAAATATTTAAAATAAGAGCATTTTGGTAAAACTTTTCAAGCAAATTAAACAATAACTTGGCATGGCTATCTAAATAGTCTAAAAAAAATATTTAAAGGGATTTAGAATGACTGAGACAAAGAACTCAACTTTGAAGAAAGAAAATACCAAGGAAGAGCAGCAAATTCTCCATGAGCAATTTTGCCTATGAAATAATAAAAATATTATTTTCTATAATATTATACATATAGATATATATTTTATGATATATAATATAGATAAAACATGTCATCAGACATACTAGCAGAATAGCAGAATAAAATAAAATGGAAACAGAATTAGAGATTGGAAACAAACAAAATAATATCATTTTAGAATTATAAAAGATGCCACTTAAAATTTAGCAAGTATTAATGATTAATGATAAATTTCCATAAGAGTAAATTGATTTTGTTCTGGATTAGGCCTCTCTCAGACCATATTTCAATTTTTAAATCATGACAGGAAAAAAATCCTCAAATTCGTGTATCAAAAATATTATCTGACTAAAAAGACTGCTATAGTTATTCAAACTGAAAGCACTTTTTTCCCCTCCATGGATTAAGTTTCCTTTTTTTAAACCATCCCAGACTGAAGAAACAAGTGTAGAGTGTGAAAATAGCATGCAGTACTTGACATTTTGAAATTTGTTTTCTACTAGTTCTATAGAAAGAATAGTCTGCTACACTGTTGGTCTTAAGATTTGGACCACAAACAAAAGCTTTGTGTGGGGAGGTTAATGCTCAGAACAGACTGGACAGTTGGCAATTTACTCAGTCTTCTTAGTAACATTTGTTCCACCCACTCCCTTCCTTGTTGATTTTGGGAGGTTGCTGCAAAAATCAGGGAAGGCACACATGTACAGTTCTGAGAAATGGCTCTTTTAAATTTTTCTGCTTGTTTGTACTATGCTTATCAAAACTAAAACTTGGCTGGAATAGGTATTTGTGTTATGGTTATGTGTGTTTGTCTGCATTTCTTTAACTTATGCAGTATATGTTAATTACCTTTTTTCCAAAAAATGTGGAAATGTTTTGACATGGTTTTTCCTCATTCCTTTGACTTCTTGAGGAATTTTTATCATGAGGATGCCTCTGAATCAGATGTGTTCTCTGAGTTTGTAGCCTTTTTCTTAGTGGATACTTCTTTCAGTACTGATCTTAGTTTCTTGTTCCTGGAGTCCTAAAATAATTTTAGTAAATTGGAATATTGTTATTGAGATGACTTTAGTTGATCCGATTTTTGACAGATAATTCTGGGTAATCACTCCATATGGATATTAAAAGAGCAAAAATTTACATTTAGGCTAATACAATTCAGACTTTCATGTTCCAAGAACAAAACAAGATGCACCCTTTTGAGCAGAGGAATGTCATTCAAAAAAATTGGCTCCCCCTGACCCTCTCCGAAGCTGTGTGATACACATTATCTGTTGCCAAATGATGATGAAAAAGATGTGGTTTTTCTTTATAGGAAGAGAAGTATCATGTGAATTGAAAGAAAACACTTTTTACCTGCTTATCACTTAAAAAAAATCTAACTAGGTACATGTGGATGAAGATAGTACTTGTGACCTCAGAAAATGGATTTTGGAAGGTTTCATCTCTCCCATCTAATACATTTATAAGCATTCTAAAATGAAGCCACAACCTCAATAGTGCCCACTCCTGGAGATGAGGCCCTTTCCTTGCTGTCACCCAGTATACGTATCATGCTCCTTATCACGTCCTTTTCTGACAAAGTATCACGCTAATGGGCCATTTAAGTGAATGACAGGAGAAGATGAACATATAGTTCAGGAAGGTTCTTGTTGACTAATCACTTTTCTACGATAGTTGATAAATCTTTATGACTTTCAAAGCTGGTATTCCTGAAACATCTTATGAATAGTTATGATTAAAAAGTGCTCACAGAAAAAATGGAAATACTGTGCTTCTTGCAGTAATTAATTTGATACCTAGATTATCAGAAATAATTTTTAGGGAAAAACGGAAATACAGTATTTTTTTCTTTCTTTACCAAGGTATGCTGGAACAGCCTTTCCTAAAGCAGTGAGATTTTAAATAGCATTTTCTAAGACATCTATCTTACACAGACAAGACCATTTTAAATTGGACTCATTAAATCATTTGTTGTCACAGCCAACAGCCGTGTGGAGGCTAGTTAACAAATGAAAAATGAGCTTTTCTTACTTGTTTACTTTATAGGGATGCTTGTTTCATTTCAATTTTTTCTCTCTTGTTGCACATTGGCTTAGGGGATTTTGTTACTATGCTATCTATATAAAATGTGAAGGTTGAAAATACTATAGCCTCTAAATCTGGATAGCAAGATTCCTATTGATAGTGACACATTGGAATATCTTCTATTTCTAGAAACAGAAGCAATTAAAATTCCATTTGTTGTTGTTCTTAAGTTGTCATTGAGTCTTTTCAACTTAAAGTCACCTCCTGTACAATAGAATTAGATATTATCTGGTCCTGCACCGTTCTCAAGATAGTTCTGTGTTTGAGAATATCGTTGCAGCTATTGTGCCAATCCATCATGTTGGGGAACTTCAGATGTGATGTCTTTCTCCAGATTCTGATTCTTTCTGAGAACATATCCAAAGTACTTGAGTTGAATTCTTGACATTCCTGCCTTTAAGAATTATATTCGGGGAGAGTAACATTGTTCTAAATGCACACACAATGCACTTAACTAGAATAGAGCATGATTTCTCATAAAAAGGACTACTATTTTGTAAGAACTTAAATGTTGTTGTTGTTATGTGCCGTCAAGTCACTTGCGACTCATAGCAAAAAATGTAAATATTTATTTAACTCATTTGTTGTTAGACTCTGGGATAAATTATTTTATTATTATTATTATTTTATCATCATGTTTTAATTTTGTAAATTTATATTGTTGTTGTTTGTGCTGTCGAGTTTCCTGCGACTCATAGCGCCCTATATACAACAGCCCTAAACCCTGCTCTGTCCTGTGCCAATCTCACTGTCTCTGACACACCTACCCCAGTCTCAGAATCAATTCACCCCATAGAAGGTCTTCCTTTCCTGTGCTGTCCCTCCAGCCTCCCAAGTATAATATCCTTCTCCAAGGACTGGTCCCTCCTTGTAACATGTACAAAGTAGGGCTAACGAAGCTTCAGAATCTTTACCTCCAAGGAGCAGCCTGGTTTAACCTTCTCCAGGATGTACCGGTTGGTTTTCTTATCAGTCCATGATATATTCAATACTCTTCTCCAACTTCACAGCTCAAAGGCATCAATTCTCCTTCTATTATCCCTAGTCATTGTGCAGCTCTCTGACACATAGCAAGTGAAATTTATACTATATTTCTTTTATGCTAAACAAATACAAGTGAGAAGGATAAAAAAAAAAAATAATTGTATAGTGTTTTCCAGTCTCTCTCAGGTTAGGTGGTATTTTTTAGGATCGTTCTTTCTGAGTTTTGTGTAGTACTCCATCATGTGAATGTACTATAGTTTTTCAGTTCATTTGGTTGTGGTTGAACATTTACAAAATCACAGGGTTGCACAATTTGGTGGGTGGAGGGTAGGGGGAAAAATGAAAAAGATCTGATGGGAACCTGAAAAAAAACAGGTAATGGTGGGCATGGGCCAATGGTGATTAATAAAACATAATGAAAGGGAATGATTATATGATATGATTGAATGCTAATGAAGTATCATGTGAAATACATGTGTACAAACTTTGTACACAATGTAAGCAAATCAATATAAACCAATATAAAATAATTTTTTAAAATTAAAAAAATATTCTGGCTGTAATTTTTTAAAATCATCAATCATTAATACCAAATTCAAGCAAAATATTGCTGAAGATATATAAAAAAAACCAGCTAGAACAGTACATTGACAGATAACTACCAGAAGTTCAAGCTATGTTAGAAGAGGTCATGGCACAAGGGATATCATTATTGATGTCAGGTGCATCCTGACTGAAAGCTGAAAAAGCAGAAAAAAGCCTATTTTTCATTCACTATACAAACGCATTTGACTGTGTGAATCATAACAAATTATGGCTAACATTAGGAAGAAACGGAATCCCAGAACACTTTCTTGTACTCATGAGAAATCTACACCTAGATCAAGAAGTGAGTGTCTAAGCAGAGCAGGAGAACACTCCCTGGTTTTAAATCAGGGTGGGTGTGTGTCAGGGTTGTATTCATCCCGCATACCAATTCAGTTTATATGCTGAGCAAATAATTCATGATTGAAAGCACTGACAAAAATAAGGCCCCAGGATGTGCTATTGCTGTTGTTATAAGGTGCCATTGATGTGCGTAGTACTCATAGTGACCCAATGAGAAACCGACCTGCACTGTACCCTTTCCTGTCACATACTCTTCGTCTCTCACACTGCTGAAGTCACCATGTCAATCCATCCAATTAGAAGTCTTCCTCTCTTTCGCTGACCTTTCCATCTTTCCAAGCCTGATATCCCTTTCAAAGGAATAGCCTTGTCTAGCTAAATATCCAAAGTATGAAAGATGATGCTTTGCCATCTTTACTCCCAAGGAGCACTTTTTTTGAAGACATCTGTTCTTTTTGCACTTCATAGGATATTCATTATTTTTATACAGTGCCATAATTAATAAACATCAATTATCCTTATTCATTATCCAGCTCTCTGATGCATAGCAGGTAAGTGGAAGATCATGGCCTGAATTAGGTGCTCCTTCATGTTCTAACTGACATCACTGCTCTCCAGTATTTTGGAGAGTTCTCTGACAGTGACTTACTTGCCCAGTGCAATACATCTCCTGATTTTTGGAATACTGGTACAAGAATGTTGATTGTTGATCCAAGCAAAATGAAATTATTGATAACTTTAATCCTTCTCCACCTATCATAATGGTAGTTGTTGGTCCATTGGTGAGAAGCTTTGTTTTCTTAATGTTGAGAAGCAATCCATACCGAAGGCTCAAGTCTTTGATCTGCAGCAAGCATTTGATGTCCTCGATTTCAGAAAGCAAGGTTTTTCCATCTGTAATTTTTTTTTTTTCTATTTGTGTCACGGCTTTAATTCTTATTGGGTATATTTCCAGTAGTAGGAGAGCTGGGTCAAATGGTATTTCTTTTCTTTTTCTTTTTTCAAATTTTGTATTTTTTTGTGTGTGTGTTTAACATCTTTCCCCCCCCTTTTTATAATTTAATTTAGTTTGTTTATTTTTCATTTCAATGAACATCTACAGAGATTTTGGAATTCCATTCATTCATTGTTGCACCCTTCTCCCCGCACAAACCCTTCCCCCCCCTTGCTCCTCTCCTTGAAAAGCAAAAGAAAAACTCCCTCACTGGTACACAATCCCCCTGCACCTCCCCAAACCCCACCCCTTACCCCCAAATATAATCCACTCTGCAAGCTTCATTGTGTACTCCTACGATCAAAATAATGCCCTAAAATATAATACTTTTAGACTATTCTCTCCGCCATAGACTTCAATGCCGTAAACATATTTCACCCAGTTTTTCTCATTCTTACCCCCACCCCAATGCCAGCCTCATTCTACAACAGTGGCACCATATAGCATTTGTCCTTTTGTGACTGAGATACCTCACTCAGCGTAATGTCCTCCAGGGTCACCCATTTTGAATAATATTGCATGAGTTCCTTGTTTTTCAATTCCATCTGTAATTTTTAAAAGATAAATCTATTTGATCTTCTGACAATTGTGTATATGTGTGTGTGTGTATGTGATATAGTTAGAATTCTCTACACCAATCCCGTAATTTAAAAGGGAATTTAAATTCCTCTTTTGTCTTCCTTATTTATTGTACATTCATTAAACATGAAATGAAATGATTGAAAACACCAAGGCTAGGATCATGTGTACCTTAGTTCTCAACATGTTGTCACTTTATTGATTAGTAGCACAGAATTACTCGAAAAGGGCATCTCCTCACCTCAGTGACTATCTTAACTCATTTCTGTTTCCTTAACATCCCCTGACTTGCAGCTCATGATTTTTAAGCAATATAGGCCAAAGTGTCTATACTCAGTTGTTTAATGATATATACTTGCTTTTTTTTTGTTAACTTTATTTAGTATTATTCATTTTAAGAGTCCTTTGTAACATTTCTAATTTTACTTATTTTGTAATAACTTTCATTAAATGTTTTGTTAAATCTTTAAGTGGAACTGTATTTTCTGATTATTATTGTTGTTGTAGTGTACTGTAGAGTTGGAACGGGCCTGTAGCTAATCCTCTAGAGGGTTTTCAGAGGCAGTTAATTACATGGGAGGGGATTCCCCATTCTTCTTTTTTGGAGCAGTTGGTGGCCTCAAACAGCACGCCTTCAGTATTGCAGCACAGCTTCTCGCACTGCGTAATGTTAAGAAGTCAAAACTTGAAAAACAGTAAATGCTGCTGATGATTAAAAAGCAGTTAGGAAGGTCAAAGTTTGAGTCTCATGTCCACAAATTTTCTCACCTGTAAAGGGAGAATGTCAACCATTTAAGTACTAGATTGAAGATAAAATGAAACATGTAGAACGTTTTTTATTCATAGTAGATGTTCAACAAATGCTCATCTAGTCAGTTTTTTAGAAAAACTATTGTTATGAATTTTTTTATTCGAGACCTGGAAGCAGGAGCGGCATCCACTTCTTGAAATGGCTTGCCTCCGGAAATTCTATGTAGGAACAGTGCTCAGGCCGTTCGTTCATAGGGTCGCTATGAGTCGTCTAGGACTCGATGGCATCAAACAACAACAACAATTTTTAATTAGAAATTTCTTGCACATTATATTTTTAGTGCACTTAATTCTTAAGCATTCTTACATTTGGTGATAATTGGATTCTATGGGGATTTTTATTATAATTTTTAAAGAGAGATCAAATCAGTTTTTAAATTTTTGTTGACGGGTTTTTGAGGTAATTGGTATTACTCAAGAATTGGGTTCTACTGATATTTGCAACAAAACACAATTTAATATTATCTGTAGTACCATTAATACAATACATATTGTATTTTCTGAGTCATTAGTTAACAATGTTGTTGTTGTTATGTGCCGACGAGTCGCTTGCGACTCATAGTGACCCTATGTACAGCAGCTCTAAACCTTGCTCTATCCTGTGCCAATCGCACTGCCTCTGACACAGTCATCCCGATTACCCAGTCACTGAATCAATCCACCTCATGGAGGGTCTTCTCCTCCTATGCCGTTCCTCCACCCTCCCAAGCATGATGTCCCTCTCCAAGGACCTGTCCCTCCTTACAACATGTCTAAAGTAGGTCAGACGAAGCCCCAGAATCCTTGTCTCCAAGGAGCAGCCTGGTTTAACCCTCTCAAGGGTGAATCTGTTTGTTTTCTTGGCAGTGCATGGTATATTCACAGCTCAAAGGCATCAATTCTCCTTCTATCCTTCCTAGTCATTGTCCAACTCTCTGATGCATAAGAAGTGATTGCAAAGACCATAGCCTGTATTAGATGTACCTTCGTCTCCAGAGTGACACCATTGCTCTTAAGTACTCTGGAGAGGTCCCTAACAGTAGACTTTCCCATCGCAATATGTTTTTGGACTTCCTGGCTGCTGGTGCCAAGAGTGTGCATAAATCTCACAGCAAATCCAGAATCAGTATTTAGAATACTCTTGCAATTTAATGTATTCCTATTCTTCATTGTTCCACACTGTGGTCTGCCTGTCACTTTGCTTAGGATGAGATCACAGGAAGCAGATTTGAATCAGTTACTCAAACTTTTGTATTTCTTGCAGACTTCTGAATAATTTGTACAAACTCTATTGCTCCCAAGCCAAAGGTGGGTGACTAATCCGCAGCCCTCAGGCTTGCCTTTTTTACTTGTTTTTGATGAAACATTCTTTTAGGTTATATAACCCTGATATATCCACTTGCTGTGCTGAGGTAACTCATGGTTGCTGTGAAGCCGAACACTGTGACACTGATGTGTCAAATGTGAGAATGGTTACCTGTGGTTAACAGTGTTTGGTGGAGCTCCCCAATTAAAACAAGCTTGGAAGCAGGAGTGGCATCCACTTCCATAATAGCTTGCTTCTGCAAACCCTATGAACCTGGCAGTAAAAAGGGCAAAAATTAGATCAGTGCCCAGGTCTTCTGTTCATAGGGTAGCATTGAGTTGCCTCCTACTCAATGGCACTTAACAACAACAACAACAGTAATTTCACCATCCATCCAAAACTTTCATTCGTCAACATCTTCCCTCATTTCTCATTTTGAACAAAGTGTATCTGTTGTCCTGCATGTGTTTAGTTAGTAAATTATGTACAGCATGTCTACCATGTGCTAAGTAATTTTGATATTGTACCAAGAGTAGTGAATAAAACATAGTACCTGACCTCTTAGAAGTTACATCCTTAATAAAAAAGAAAGAAAAAGAAGTTACATCCTAGTGGATAAAGGTCAGTTATCATTGCATAATTAAATAAATGTTGTTGTTTGTTGTTGTTATGTGCAGTTGAGTCGCTTGCGACCCTGTGTACAACAGCCCTAAACTCCACTCTGTCCTGTGCCAATTGCACTGTCTCTGACACTCCCATCCCAATTATCCCAGTCACTGAATCAATCCACCTCATAGAGGGCCTTCCTCTCCTGCGCTGTCCCTCTACCCTCAAATCTTATTTAACACAGTGAAGAGTACTATGGAGAAAATATAATAGGGAAATGAGGCAGGGACTTGGTAGGATGGGGATGAAGGTTATACCTGAGATGGCCAAGAAAGACTTGTCAGAAAGTTGAGACTTGGGGGGAAAAATCTTATTAAAAAAAAAGATAAAAAAAAATAAGTATCATGGTCTTTGCAATTACTTTCTATTCTGGACTATGATTAGGGAAGATGCCTTTAAATTACGGTGCTGGAGAAGAGTATTGAATATAGCATGGATGGCTAGGAGAACAATCAGGTTTGTCCTGGAGAGGGTGAAAACAGATTGCTCCTTGAAGGCAAAGATTCTGAAGCTTCGTCTTACATATATTAGACTTGTCCTTAGAGAAGGATGTCATGCTTGAAGGTGTAGAGGGATGGCAAAAGAGAGAAAGACCCTCAATGCAATTGTTTGATTCAGTGACTGGGGTAGTGGGGGTAGATGTGTCAGAGACAATAAGATTGGCACAGGATGGAGCAGGGTATATAGGGTGGCTATGAGTCACAAGTGACTCAATGGCACATAACAACAACAACAACAACAACAACAACACATACAGATAAACAACAACTTGAAAGTATCGAGATGGAAATGAGTGGCATGTCTAAATTATGATATGAAGTTTAGTGTAGTTATAGTGAGGGGATGATGGGAGTAGGGAATGAACTGATGTTGAAGTGAGTACAAGTCAGGTAATGTACAAACTGGCATGGCATAGTAATGTATTCAGTAGATTTGTGCTATAAAAGCAACAAAAAGACACTGAAGATGTTTAAGCAGCAGAGTAGATGGGTTTGAGTCATGCTTTGAGAAGTTATTTTGGCTGGAGTTTATGAAGCAGACAATAGTTGGGGCAAGGGGACTAGCTAGTAGACTGTTAAAATCGTAGAAACAAGAAATACTGGTGGCTTGGATTAGAATTTTTAAGAGATTTATGAGATGTTATTACTTCTAGAAATATCTAGGGCAGTGCTGATAGGACTTGTGAGTTGTATATAAGAGAGGATGGAAAAGCATGACATGGTATTATATTTAGTTGTTGTTGTTAAATGCTGTCAAGCTGAGCACGACTCATTACAACCCTATGAATAAAAGACCTGAATCCTGTTCTAGAACTATTGTTGTTTCTCTGAGTTCATAGAGTTTCCAGAGGCATGTTGTTTTAGAAGTAGATACCACAGCTACTTCTAAACCTGTCTTAATCTGAGAGCTCCATCAAATACTGTCCACCATGGGCAACCATTATGATATTTGACACACCAGTGGCACAGCGTTCAGCATCACAGCAAACTCAAGCTACCTCAATAGTGGAAAACTGACAGGCCACTGCTGTTCATCCCAAACAAGATTAACATCTGAGCCTGAGGGCTCAACTGACTTTTAAATACAAAGGCCCATCCACCAGATCCTGATAACTGGCTTTCAGCCCCCAGCTCCTTGTTAGCTAAATCCAGCAAATCAAATCAGCTCTCACACAATTGTGAATTAAACAGAAAACAGCCAAATAGTCCACAACCAAAACTAGAGAGCCCACATTCCAGAATCCAACCACTTCACACTTGAGCCTAAACTTGAAACTTAGGTCCCAACTGACTTTGGAGTTATAATATCCTAAGTTTGAACCTACCTGAAAATTGTCATGCACTATTTATTCACCTCCATTTATTTAAGAAATTGTGTTTGCATAGTGCTTATACTGCCAATTTAAAATTGTTGTTGTTGTTGTTATGTGCCATAGAGTCAGATTCGACTCATACCTGACTGACTGGTGGATTTTCAAAGGAAGTCAATTGCACAGGAAGAGATTGCTTGTCCTTCTCCTGTGAAGCAGGTGGTGGCCTCGAACTGCATGCCTCAGGGATTGTAGTGCAGCTTCTTGTCCCTAGAGCACAAGCACTCCCTAATTTAAAATTGTTGTTGCTGTTAGGAGCGGTTGAGCTGAGAGCATGACTCATAGTGACCCTATGAACAAATGTTCTGAACCCTGTTCTATCTTGCACCATCCTTACACTTCCTGATACACAGGCCCCCATTGCAGCAATCACTGTGCCAATCCACCCGGTTGAGAGTCTTCCTCTCTTTCGCCAACCTTCCACTCTGCCCGGTATCATGTCCTTCTCCAAGGAATAGCTCCTCCTAGCAACATGTCCAAAGTATGTGAGGCAAAGCCTTAACATTCTTGCATCCAAAAAGCACTCTGGCTGTACCCTCTCCAAGACTTACCTGTTTGTTCTCTTGGCTGTTGATGGGATGGTCAGTGCTCTTCTCTAACACCACAGCTCAAAGGTGTCAATTCTTTTTTTGTCATCATTATTCATTGTCCAGATCTTGGATGCAATGAATTTAGAGTTAGAGAACTAAAATCCATAAGCTGCTCCCTAAGAGAAAGATTGGCAGTCTCCTCCAATGAATCGTGGTGATATTTTATTTCTTTGCATCTTTCTAACCAGTCTTTAACATCTCAGAATAATAACTTTTCTTATTTATTTTTCCATCAATGAAATCCTCAGTACATATCAATTACAAACTTACTGGTCAATATTTGTAGGATGAATGGATATATAATATCATTCAATTTGACAATATTACACTGGGTTGAAAACCGTTTTGAAAGCATGCGGTGAAAAGAAAAATGGACACAATTTATTGGCAACATACTTTATAGAGTGGTATGATTTTCCAAAGTCATAGAAGAAAATTTATAGTTCAGAAAAAAATAGAATGTTTGCAGATTAAAAGGAAGTGGAAAATATATTTGATAGATTGTAGTAATATTCCTACTTGGATACTAAAAATGTCCAAGACTAGAAAAAGATATATCCCTTAACATTTAAGAAAATGTAACTACTTTATATCTTGCTAAGTGTCTGGTGGCCTAATGGTTAAGGAGGTACATTCTAGAACAAGGGTGGTTTGAGTCCACCTGCAGGAGAAAGATGGTCAATCTCTTCCTGTTTTTATAATTTGTCATGCTAAGATTAATAACAGGCTATTCATGAGACATCGCAGGTCTACGTAGTTCCAAAAACTTAACCAACTGTCTGACTCCATAATTTCTAACATGAACAGCTTCTTCTGTGGCTCAGTTCCCCAATTCCTTCATGGCCTTAGGTTCAGATTCGCTAGATGGTCTCCCAGAAACTCAGACTCATCAGGAGATTGACTTATGTGACCATAGGCAGGCAGGCTATTTTTTGAGAAACTAGTGCATGATGGGCCAGTATCTTATAAATTATCTGCTGTGGTGCGGCTAGATGATTATTGTGGGTGATACAGGCTAGTGCTGTTAAGACTGATGAGCAACAAGAAACTGTGTCTCAGGTGAGTGAGTGTTTCCAAGGGGGGGGGGAAAGCACCTGGTGCTGAGGTCCCATGAGTTTATGTAAGCCTCTAGAAGAGTGGGGCTTGTATCCTACCCTGTTCCTCTCTTCTTAAGACAATAATTACTTCAGCAAAAAACAAACAGATAATATTATGGCTAGGAAAGACACTTTTTGAATGATAAACCTTAGAGACTCAGACCTCTCATGTGATTTACAACTTTTGAAAAGCTACTCTAGAGTCAGCTGAGTGTGTTCCAAGGTGCATCTGATATAGGCCATGGTCTTTTCCATCATTTGCTGTGCTTCAGAAAGCTGGTGAATTACTAGAGATGATAGAAGGAGAGTTGATGCCTTTGAACTTTGATGCTGGAAAAGAGTATCGAATATATCATGGACTGCTAGGAGAACAAACAAGTTCGTTCTGGAGAGGGTGAAACTGCTCCTTGGAGGAAAGGATTCTGAGGCTTTGTTTTGACATCCTTTGAGCATGTTGCAAGGAGGGACCAGTCCTTGGAGAGGGCTGTCATGCTTGGGAGAGTGGAGGGACAGTGCATGAGGGGAAGACCCTTGATGAGATGCACTGATTCCGTCCCTGGGTTAATAATGGGGATAGGCGTGTTGGAGACAGTGAGATTGGCAAGGGATAGAGCAGGATTTAGGGCTGTTGTATATAGGGTCACATGAGTCACAAGCGTCTTGACGGCACATAACAATAACAACAACAGTATTATATCTTAAAATGTTATTTGTGATACTGATACCTCCATCAGTCCATCAGTCAGTACAGTTTGGGATAAAATGATGTAAATTCAAATACAAAAGAACCTTCCATTTTTCCTGTAAGCACCAGAGCTTACCAAAGTGGTTGGGAAATAACTTGAAAGGTGCTTAAATTGTGTTACTCAGCCTTGGTTCCCCTTATCTTTTCGCTTTGTTTTTCACGCTTGTTTTGGCTCTGTTTTCACATAGTTACAAGATGTCAGCAGCAACTCATGACCTCACATTCTGTGATGTTCAGTGAGGAAGAAAGAGTTTCTTGCTCTACAAAAGCAAAACAAATGTTTTCAACCTGGCTCTTGTTGGCTCAAATTAGGTTATGTGCCCAGTCCTAACCTAATCACTGGCAGAGAAGTGGTTTTAAAAGAAGCTTCATGCAATTTAGAGAAGGAAGAGGAATTGGACACGTAGACAAATGTTCATTACAGAGAGTAATGCTTTCTTGTCAAATTTCGAGTTTGCCGGTGTGGGCACAATATTTTAAACATATGCTATTTTTTTTAAGCAGGGTTCATTAGTTTTTCAGCTTTAGAACAGCAAGAATCCTCAATTTTCCTTGTATAATCAAAGAAGGAGCTTAATAACAAAATGTTTGATATGAAGTTATTGCTAAAGAATATTTTCTAAATAAATATGAGATATCCCTTAACCTTATAGAAATCTTAGCTTGGCTTCTGTATTTATTTGCTTCATAAAGCAAAATAAGAGTACTGAATGGCCTATGACTGTCAAAAGAACAAACACATAGGACTTGGAGAAAGTGCAAACAGTGTACTCCTTAGAAACAAGAACAGTCTCACACACTTTGGGTATATTGCTAGGAGGCGCCAGTCCTTAGACATTTGCATCCTGCTTGGAAAGGTAGAGGATCAGGAAGGAGGTGAAGACTTAACAAGATAGAGTGACGTGATGACTGTAAGAGTGAGCTCAAGCACAGCAGAGATATTGAAGACGGTACAGGATATGGCAGAGTTCCGATCTGTTGTTCATAGGGTTTCTATGAGTCACAGTCAACTCGGCAGCACCCAACAACAACAAAAACAACAAAATGCATGTGTATAAATAGTTGAGAGGAATTATTATTAGAGTATCAAAGTAAAGAAGAAATTTTTCTATTCAATTACACCATCCCAAAAAGGTTTAACAAGTTGCAATTTTGGTCTGCATTTTAAAATTTGGATTCTTTTTGCTCTCTTTCACCTTTTGAGTATAATATAAACACCATATTTTCTATGGCATTTCGGAGAGCTGAACTTGATAATTCTGGCAGTGCTATTTTGCTCTTTCAAGACATTCAACAGCAAGCACATATGTGTCTGACTAAATGTCACTGTGCTTAAGGTTTCTATAATTTGGATTTGGAATCTGGCAAAGGGGGAAGCAAGGCAGAACTTTTAAGTTTATTACTCTGTCCCATGATGTTTCTTTGTTCATTTGATTTTAATGATTCCAACAGCCAGCACTGAAACAAAGGCTGGGGGATTGGCCTACTACGGGTTAATTACTTAGTGGAAGGGCTATTTCTTGAATCTGATGGTGGGGAATGGGTCAGAAAAGACTAATTAGACAAGCTTCAAGTTCTAGGGAAATGCTAGTGGAACAGGTGAAAATAAACTGGTGATAATTGAGGGGCTAATTATCCTCCACCTAGCAATTGGCCACCAGGTGTTCTGTAGCACATAAAAGAAAGGACTGGCAGAGCAACAGAGGAGGATTTTTTCTTCAGAGGAGTGAGATAAGCTGGGAACAAACAAGGACTGTTTTTCTTATATTTCTCACTTTTTCTTTCCTACTGCAATTGTTAGGAAGCTGAACCAGGGACATATGGTGGGTTTCACTTATTTGTTTGTTTCTAAAGAACTAGTATTCTTTAAAGAACATTGGTGTTGAGTGTACAGTTATACAGATCCTTCTAATTGAGTGTATGCTAACAATATACATGACATATGTATCAAGTAGAAGGTATGTTGGCATTTAGTGAAGCCCAGCTTGAAAATAACAGAATGACTGACTCGTCTGAATGACTGTAACACTTTTTATAATTATCAACCTTTCTCTCATTCAGTCTATAAGGGAAGTCAGTAAACTGTTTATAATCAAGTTTTTGAGAGGCAGTATCATGATATGAGGGAACTCTGGTAGCAAGAAGCACTGCAATCCCAAAGGCACACGGTTCAAGGCCACCAGTTGCTCTACGGGAGAATGATGGGTAAATCTCCTCCTGTGTGATCAACTGCCTCTGAAAACCCACCAGAGGGTCAGCTATGGGTCGGTTCTGACTTTACGGTACACCAAAACCAACAAACATCATGATATATCATATAGTAATTTTCAAATTCTTTTTACCATCCTAATCTGTCATTTTGTTAAAAATCAGTTTTCACATCCACTAAGCAGGAACATCTTGGATGATTTTCCTTCATTTATTGAATTGGGGATGTTAGGTTGTGAGTTACTGCTGGCCTCTTATAACCATTTGACGAGAAAGCCAAAACAGGAATCAAGAACAAAATTAAAAGGTAAGAGGATAACACCAATTAATCCTTCTCCCAGCTGTTTATTAAACTAGATCTTTCCCTGGACTTTCTGTCAAGTCTGGATTAAGGCATGTGAGAACCTCAAAACACTGGTAATCTCTGGTGCACCCTCTTCTGCTTAATCATCCATTTGAATGGCATATAGGAGATATATTTATGTGTGTATGTGTGGGTGGGTATCTTTTAGCTATCCATGTTACTACTTCTTAAAAATGTGACTAATATTAGCACGAGAGAGAGATTGGCCATTTTCTCCTATGTGATTTGCTGCCTCTGAAATCCAACTGGATGGTCAGCTATGAGTCAGTTCCACATCTACTGTACAACAACATAATATAGCAAGTGAACACAAAAGTGTGGCATGTCATTTTAGCTGGATGAGATGAACTGTATTAGAAAATTTTTATTGGAAGGGTAATGCTAGGATTTTTACTGAAAATAAAATTACTATTATAGTAAAAATAGAATGGTAAGTAGTAATATGTATATCAAAGTCCAAAGGGAGAAAGGGAGGGAGAGGGGTGAGGGGAGGGTAGAAATCACAGGTCGCAAAGATTGGTGGGCAAAGGGAGGGGTTAAAGGAATTAGGAAAGTTACAGTGAAACCTTGAAAAGAGGGGTAACAATGGACATAGATCAAATGGTGATCAATTTTATAGAATACAATATATGGGAAGGATCCTGTGAATGAAGGAATATGTGAATCACAATGTATATAAATGAAGCAATGTATATGAGTTTTGTATGCAAATCAATACTCTCTCACTCTCAAATTTTAAAAAGAAAATGAAAACTTCTTGCCGTTGAGTTGGAACTAGCTCATAGATGGCTCTTCCTTGTGTTTCTGAGATTGTAAATGACTCAGAAGGAGATTGTACATTTTTCTGTCTTGGGTTTATATCAGAGAGGCTCTGCCTTTGAGTAGTGCAACTAAATACACAGTATTTTCCTCCAAAAACATTTATTCTATATATTCTTCAACAAGAAAAAGGAGTCAGTGGATTTTATTGTTTCAATAATCAATGTAAAATTCTGTTCTCTCACAATGAAAAAGTAACTTTTACCAGTTTTGCTTTAAAAGGCTAATATTTTTAATGTTTGTTTTATAATAAATGCTGTAAGTATAAATGAACAAATTTTTGTTGTAAAAGAAAATATAAAGGTAAAACAAATATTACAGAAAATTATTTCTAGATAGATCTTTCACTTCTATCATATGATAGTTAAAAACATTTATTCCTGTTTTTATATGCTTACTAATTCTTTAACAATTACATCACAATTAAGCTTATGGATGATAGCTACTTCTATCATTATATATTATTGTATAATAAAGACATTTAATGGAGTCATTTTGTATCATTGTTTGCAAAAGGGTTTTGAGTCTCTTTAGGGATAGAAATGAATGTTCTGCACTATAATTTGTGATCATTTAAGTTACAGTTATGCATAAAGCAATATCTATATTGGAAAATGCATATTGTACTTTATCTGTGGACTCATGTGCCTAAATGAAGCAATTTTGTCCATCCTGGGTCTGTAAACTTCTCATTTAAGGCTGGAATTGTTACACTTCTGCACAAATATTTGTATTCAAGTAATGGAGATAAAACTACACTAATTTCTTGGATGCTTTCCTGCATTTTTTAATTGCATGTACTCCCATTTTTTGATAAGGAAAATCTATTTCATACACTTTCTCTCTTCTTTTTAATACAAAATTCATTATACCAATGATGGTGTAGTATATGCTTATCCAGAATTGATCTCTGGCACTTAGTGGTAATTTCAGGTCTAATTGTGGTCATTCTGGTCTAGTGGTACAGTCTTTAGAGAATTTCCCTCCTTACCCAAAGGCTGCTCCACTCTGCTGGTTTGGATCTCCAGCAGCTCTGCAGAAGAAAGGTGGATTTACAACCTTTGTAATTTACAACCTTGGAAAACCCACTGGAGGGTTAGCTATGAGCTGTTTCCAACTTGACAGTGATCAGTTGAGTCGTCAATTACTTGTTTCTCTTTAATGCTTCAGCAATAGTAAACTGATTAATATCTGATTGGTTTTTGACAGAATTTTCTTTGTTTTGTTTTCCAAATTTCCAAAATCTTCTTTGAAATTAGGTTAAAAAATCATTGCTAATGAGGACCACTTCTACCAAGGAAATAGGATGTAAGTCCTCATGAAGATTTTATGTGTGTACTATATAAAACCTGACACCTAAAGATTATAATTGTATACTGAATGTGAGTGGAGCAGTTGTATGTCTGTTTCGGCTGAGGTTTGGGCGGGACTGTTGCTTGCAATTGGGTATGAGCTGATTGGACTTAGCCTGTTTTAAGACATGTGGCCATCAACTCGCCTGCTAGTCATTACGACCCTATGTCCAACAGCCCTAAACCCTGCTTTACTCTGTGCCAATTTCACTGTCTCCAGCACACCTAACCCCATTACCCCAATCACTGAATCAATCCATCTCATAAAGAGTCTTCCTCTCCTGTCTGTCCCTTCACCCACCCAAGGATGACGTCCCTCTCCAAGGACTAGTTCCACCTTGAAACATGTCCAAAGTAGGTCAAAGACTCAGAATCCCTGCCTCCAAGGAGTAGCTCAATTTCACCCTCTCCAGGATTAATCTGTTTGTAAATAAGAAAAGAACCTGAGTTAATTCTAATTCTGATATTCATGTAACTATTGAACAAATCAGGTAACTGAGCTAAATATCTTGCTTCCATCTCAAGAATTTAATACCTTACTTGACTTTCTGATCAGAAAGAAAAATGAGAAAATGTATTTACATATTGGTTGAACCGTTAAAAATGTATTTTGCTTGAAGAATAATTTGGAAAAGCATAACATTTGTAGAAGATGAAAATCATAGTTGATATTACTAAATTACATACAGAAGTATTATTGAATAGCATTTTTTTCAATATACACTCTTATCACAAATTTTTAAAAAAAAATCATTTGGATCCAGGTTAAAGTCGACTTTCACACTCTAGGGGAAATAAAAAAGGCATGTGGGCACTTGTGCCTGCTCCTACGGCCCTCACTCATGCCTGGCTTTAATTGTGTTCAGTTAAACGTTCTTCTAAGTAGTGTCTCACTGGTCTCAATTTGTTGTACAGAGGTAACTCATGGTTGCTGTGCTGGTAAACACTGTGACACTGATGTGTCAAATGTGATAATGGTTGTCATGGTGGACAGTGCTTGATGGAGCTCTCAAATTAAAACAAGTGTGGAAGCAGGAATGGCATCCACTTACAAAATAGCTTGCTTCCGGAAGCTTTATGAACTTAGAGAAACGATGAAAGTTATGTGTGTTCAGGACTTTCATTATTGGGCCTTTTATGAGTCATCTACGACTCTATGACACTTAACAACAACGACTGGTGGAGATCTGTGTATATCTTTAAATTTATGTATGAATCTTGAAGAACTTGTCTGATTAAAAAGCTCTATTATTCTATATAACCAACATAAAATATTAACTATAGAGTGTACATTTTGTTGGCTATATTTTCAGCTTCTCTTTTTCCCCCCCAGCTTCTCTTTTTGTATTTCCTTCTTGTGGCTTGTCTTCAACAGTATTTCCTAAGGCATCTAAAATCAGAATGTCTGATTCTAGGATTAAATTTACTGCTACAGCATGCAATTATCAATGTATGTTAGGCATTTTAATACTCAGTTATTACCTAACTGTATTTTAAGAACTGTCTATCAGTGAGTAAATGTGGCAAAAATGTGCAGCATAATTGTACAGTGGAAAAAATCAACTGGTCTGGCCAGCAATCTACTATATTCTACAAGAACACAGAGCATGTGGTATGAAAACAGCACATGGATTATTCTAAAATTTTATGTTGCATGGATTTATAATACCCTGTTATATTCACAGAATTATCGTGGGATTTGCTCAGCATTTATAAAAGTCAGTTTTGTGTACTTCACATAAATAGTGTAATCCTTAGTTTATAATTTACCAGAATGACATTTTAAATTAGAAAATGTGATAAATCACTTGACAAATTTTCTATCTATTGGGTAGGGTTATTTTTGTTAGGTGTTGTAAGTCACTTCAAGCTTGCACAACAAAATGAAGGATTTGGCATCTTTCTCCTGCAGAGCCACTAGTGGATTCGAACCCCGGAGAGATACCTCATTTGGGTTAGAGTGTACACAACAGTATACACCACCAATCATCCTTTCTTTTTTTTTTTTTTTGCCTCACTAGTACAAATGTTTTAAAGTAGTAACTGTGGTAAATCATTTAACAGATCTGTTGGAGATTGTTCTTGTTGTAGGGTGCTGCTAAATTGGTTCCAACTGGTGCTTAGTGGTAAGGAATTGCACTGCAATTGCAAAGGTACACAATTCGAATATTCCACCTGTTCCCTGGGTGAAAGATGGACAATACCATACCATGAGATTTACTGTGTTTGAAAATCCACTGGAGGATCAGCAGTGGATTGGTTCTGGCTCGAAGGTACACAACAACAGTGTACAACAGACTGAAGCAGTTTCTGTTCCTGTCCCATCCTCATTGTTTGCATACATTGTTGCAGCCTTTGTGTCATTGATCAGTCTTCTTCCTTTTCTCTACCAATTATGATTTCCTTATTCAGAGATTTATCTTTCCCATTAACATGTCCAAAGGGGCATTGGCACTATGTGGTCCAAGACAGATTTGTTTACTTTTCTGGAAGTTCATGACATGATCAGTATTCTTCAACACCACAATTTTAAGCTATCAATTATTTGCTCTTCTTGATCCATTGTTCTATTATCACATGCATAACAAGTTATTGACAATGCTGTGACTAGAGTCAAGCCACCTTAGTTCTCAATGTGACAACTTTTCTCTTTAATACTTCAAAAGAGGTTTTGGCAGCAGATTTTCCCAGTGCAATATGTCTTTGGAGTTCCTGACTGCTGCTTTCATGGGTATTAATTGTGGATCCAGGTAAAATTAAATCTTTGACAACTTCAATATTTTCTCCATTTACCATGATGTTGCTTATTTATCTACCTGTCAGGACATGGTTATTGTTGTTTTTTGTGGGTATTTTTTTTTTCAATAAGAGTACTAATTTCTTTATATTTTAAAAAATACTGTTTTTTATACAATCATTTCTATTAATCATGTTTCACAATATTCATTACAATTGATCAAAGCCTTTTATCATCATATCTTATTGAATTCTCATTGTACTTTTTCTCTTCCTTTCCACATCCATCTGTTCACTAATCTCTAATGATTTTCTTGTTAGATGCTGGCGAGTCAAGACCCATAATGACCCTATGAGTAACAGAGCTCTGTGCTGTCTTGTGCCATCTTCATACTTCTTGACATGTTAGAGCCCATTGTGGCTGTCGTTGTGTCAATACACCTGGTCAAGGGTTTCCTCTCCTTCACCAACCATCTAACTTTCCAGACATCATACCCTTCTCCAAGGAACAGCCCCTCCTATCAATATATCCAAAGTATGTGAGGTGAAGTATCATCATTCTTGCTTCCAAAGAGAACTCTGGTTTCACCCTCTCCAATACATATTTGTGTTTTTTTCTGGCAGTCTCTGGGATGTTCAGTGCTCTTCACCAACACCACTGATGATCAAAGGCATCAATTCTTCTTCTGTTGTCTTATTTCTTGTTCAGCTCTCAGATGAATAATAAGTGATCAGAAAAACCATAGCCTGAATCAGACACATCTTGGTCCTCAAACTGGTATCATTATTCCTCAATAATTTAGAAAGGTCCATAACTGCAGATTTTTCCAGGGCAATATATCTCCTGATTTCCTGACTTCTGGTACCAAGCGTGTAAATTGTGGGTCCAAGTTAGAAGTTCTGATAGTTTCAATTGTTTCTCCATGTATCATGATGCTGCCTATCAGTTAATTGGAAAGAATCTTTGTTTTCTTGATATTGAGATGTAATCTATATTAAAGCCTGTATTCTTTGATTTTTTTTTGCAACATATGCTTCAAGTCCTCCTCACTTTCAGCAAGCAAGATTGTGTCCTCTGTATAAAGCAGGTTGTTGATGAGTCTTCCTCTTATCCTTATGCCACATTCCTCTTCTTAGCATCTGGCTTCTCGATTACTTTGCTCAGCGTACTGATTGAATAGGTATGGAGAAAGAATACAATCCTGACACACTCCCATCTTAATTTTAAAACTTGTAGTATTCCCTTGCTCTGTACACACAACAACTTCTTGGTCTAGGTGTGTTGTTGTTATGTGCTGTCAAGTAAGTCACCTATGATTCATCGCAACCCTATGTGCAACAGCTCTAAAGACTTATCCTGAGCCAGTCTCACTAACTCTGACACACCAACTCCCAATATCCTAGTTACTGTATCATTTGGGGGTCTTCCTTTCCTGTGCTATATAGCATCTTTCAATATTGCAACTAGAGGTTTAAATTTATTTTCCAGTTCTCGCAGCTTGAGAAATGTGAGCAAGTTCTTCCTTTTTTATTCTCCAATTTCAGCTCTCTGCATATTCCAGTATAATTGTTTGCTTTGTCTTCTCAAGATGCTCTTTGAAATCTTATGTTCATTCTTCATCTTCAGCATGTTTCCCCATTAGTTTGGCTTCTTGATCTGTTGCAATTTTTAGACCCCCTTCTGACATCCATTTCAGGGTTTGTTTGTGGGTTTTTTTGGTTTTTGTTTTGTTTTGTTTTCTCCTCTGTCTTTGAAATGACCTTTTGCTTTCTTCATGGATGATAACTCATCTGATCTTTGATCACTGGTATTAAATGCTTCATATCTATACTTAATATGATCTTGAAATTCAGATGGAATTCAGTTTCAGAATTACACCTTAGTTCTCGTGGACTTATTTCTTCAATCTCAATTTGAATTTAGATGTGAGTAATTGATAGTCTGCCTCCTAGTCTGACCCTGACCTAGCTTTGACTGCCAGTTTTGAGATTCTCCAATAAATTTTTCCACAGATAATCAGTCTAATTCCTATGCAACCTATAAGGTGAGGTCCATGTGAAAATCGACATTAGTGTCTTTTTTAAAAAGGTATTTGCAATGAATAACTTATTGAAAATAGAAAATTCAATCATTGTATCTCCAACACCATTTCTGTCACCACATCTATGTTTTCCAACTATTATTCCTTCTTCACTGTTTCCAACTTTTCTATTCCAGTCACTAATTATCATTAAGGTATCTTGATTGCATGTTTGGTCAATTTGGCACTGCAAGAATTTGTAAACATTTTCAATTTCTTCCTCTGGCTCTGGATGTAGGAGCATATGTTTGACTAATAGTCATATTAGCATCTCTTCCTTGTATTCATAATGGATAATATCCTATCACTCATAACATTGTACTTCAGGATACAATTTGAAATGGACCTTTTGACTATAAATATGACACCATTCTTTTTCTGTTTTTCATTTTCAGTCTACCATACTATCTGGTCATCTGGTTCAAAGTGGCCAAAACTAGCTCATCTCATCTCACTAATGCCTACTACGTCAATATACATGCAGTCTATCTAATTTTTCAAAATTTCTAGCTTTCCAACTTTTAGGCTATGTATATTCCATCATTAAATGATGTTTGTCATTATTTTCCCCCATTTTGATTAATTTCCAACTTTGGCTCTACCACTACTACTGTAACTATCTTGGTTCTACTTCTGTTCATAGGGTTTTCAGAAGCCTGTTATTTAAGAGGTGGATGGCCAATCCTGCTTCCTAATCTGTCTTAATCTGGGAATTCTACTAAAACCTGTCCGCCATGGGTAATCCTAGTAACATTTGACATATCAATTGCATAGTTTTAAGTATTATAACACACAGGTTATCTCAGTACAACAAACTGACAGACAAGTTTTATACCAGTTGAAACAATGTTCTCCCCAAATACAACAAACTGAAAATTTAGTTTGTAACTCTAATAGCAAATTAGTTTTCACATCAGGCCCAAGGCCCTACTGTTCAAGGGTGTTCACTCACCCATCCCATTACTTTGCCACTCTCTCCTATTCCTAGTCTCTATTTGAACAATTACACATATCTCCTTCCATGTTTCTAATGGCAGTATCCAAACTGTTTGTTCAACCATTCTTTCCATATTGATCCTGATTTTTCAGTTTTCATGGTCTGAATATTCTACTTCTGCTCTCCCTGTCCTATGCCCTCAATCACCCTCTGATTTTCACTCTAGAGGTCAAATTCTGTATTTGTTTTTTAGTGATTGAGTACAGGCAAAACTGGACTGCTACCTGCAGAAAGCTGAAACAGAATCCACATCTCACACCATACACAAAAATCAACTCAAGGCAGATCAGAGAGAGACCTGGGAGTAAAGCCCCAAACCATAAAGCTCATGTTGTTGTTTTCTTAAAGAATTTTCGCTCTCTATGGCATTTTCTGTATGTCATTTTCCCCATTTGCACATGTGCTAGATTTTCCTGGAAGTATGGGCAATTAAAGATGACTTTGTCTTCTTCTCGATATCTTCCTGCTTGGCTCAAGATAGCACAAGCGAGCTGGCTGAGTCATCACATGAATGGCAAGTTAATTATTTTTTCCCACTTGCTCTATCCCAGAACAAGTTTCCATAGCGCCTCATCTGCCTAGATGGAGTCTTGCTTGAGCATTCGTTTTAGGTAGATGAGAAAATGATTCTCTATTTTCTAAGGTGTTTTAGTATGTTCTGATGGGATTTTGCACCCCACCCTCCTTGTGCTCGGCAGAGCTCTTCTTTTTGGGCTATTTTCTTATTATTAGCTTCTCATCCACTCTGTTATTTCTCCTGGTCTAATTTTTATTACCTTAGGAGTTCCCACCACCCTCCGCCCTCAGGTGTTCAAATTGCCCATGACTGGGATTTTGTTAGACTCACTCTATGTCCCTACTCAGGAGAAGTAAGTTCTTCAGTCTACCTATGTCATCATTCCTACTGGCAGTCCTGAGGATACATTTTTTTTTAAATAGCTTATTTTTGTTTTAAAAAGAGAAGTGAATTTATCAGCACTGAAACCTAAAGAGAAACAAAAATATTTAACTTAAGTTACTTCACTGAAAAGAGTGATGGAAATGTATCACCTATTCATTAATTCTTCACATATTTTTTTTATTTATAGCGTGGGTTGCCATTTATTGTGTTAAAATATTTTGAGACATAACCTACCAAAAAATGGATTAAAATGAGCAAAAAGTTAAAAGAAACCTGAAAGATTTCCTTAACTCATTTTTTTCCTTGAAAAGATAGTCTATGATAAGCAATTTGTTATAAATGACAAGACATTGCAAAAGGAATTCCTAAAACTGACGTTCTTTATTAAGCTACATTTCCAGTTAATGAATTAAAAAAAATGATGCCTATAGCTTTAATCTCTGTGAATTGAACTGTTTGCACGTTTATTGGTCATACTTGAGTTGTGCTAATTACTAAATTTAGTTATAGCAAATTGAGAATTAAATGATTCAGTATTGAATAGTTTGCAAACAAAACAATATAGAGCTGATTAATGGAAGCCAATGTAGTAATTTCATCTTATAATTTTCACTATTAGCTTTGCACCATAGACATATATTCTGGCTACTGATCTATGTTTGTTTACCATCCGGAAGTTTTCAGTACAAATTTCCAAATGATCCACTGTGTTATTGACAATCACTTGACCCTCTTTAGTCTCAATTATTTGGATCATTAGAAGAAAATTTTTTCCAGAAAGCACAATCTGTATTTCTGCTATTTGTGGAGTCTGCAGATGCTATCATTTGAGATTCTAAAATACTTTCACTGCTTTACCATTATAATTTTTTTAACAGCAATGAATAGATGTAAAATTTGGAATGACTTTTGTATTTCTGTTATTTTTAGTAATTTCAGCACTAGCAGTATTAGTACAATGTTTTGTACCTATTAAATTCAATCATTCAGTAGAAAAATGTTATGTTCATTATGTTCTTATTGGGAAGTTAATCTTGGAATTGCCTTTAGGAATAGGCAAATGCTTTTTGTTTTATCTTCTGTGAGATTTTATTTTATATATTTCTCCATTTAATTTAACGTGGATATAAAATTCTGTCACTTTTTAAATTTTGATCTACCATAGTAAATAAAATTAAGTAATTAATTTTTTCTAAAATGTTTTTATTTATATATCAACATAAAACTTACATTAGACAGTGCATAAAAAATTATTTGTAGTATCTAATTTTCCCCCCTCTAACTCTGAAATGCTATTGTTGTTCTTGTTATGTGCTATTGAGTTAACTCTCATGACACATAGCAGTCATATGTACAAAAGATTCAAACCTTGCCTCATTCTGTACCACAATCTCTGCTGTGCCCAAGCCCACCATTGTTGTTATTTTGTTAATCTATCTTCTTATTTCTTTTCTTTTTACACCTTCCTTAGCATGCTCTTTTCTAGGGACTAGCCCCTCCAGACAATACACCCAAAATATGTGAGATGAAGTCTCATCATTCCTGCTTCTGCTGCACTTCTTCCAAGATAGATTTGTTCATCCATGTGATCTTTGACTCTATCACTATTCAAAGACATAAATTCTTTGGTCTTCTTGATTCATCTGTTGGTCCTCTTTCACAAGCATTGATGATCAAGCAGTTGACAATACCATGACTGAAATCAGGTGTACTTTTATCTGTAAAGAGGACAGCACGGTTTTTTGATATGTCTTTCTCGAATCATTTTCACAAAGCCCAGTCTCCCAGATGACCTGTTCTGAATAGAGATTGAAAAGATATGGAGATAGGATGTATCCCTGGCATACATGTTTCCTGCTTTTGAATCCTGCAGTGTTTCCTCGCTCTTTTCTGATGACTGCTTCCTGGTCCAAGCATAGGTTTCACGTAAGTGAAATTAAGTGTTTTGGGATCCCCATTTTTCTCGGAGTTAGCCACAATTTGTTGTGATTTAAACAGCCAAACGCCTTTGCATAGTCAATGAAACACAGATAGACACTCCTCTGGTTCTCTCTGCTTTCAGCTAAGATCTATCTAACTTTGGGTATAATATTCCTTGTACCATGGCCTCTTCTAAACCCAGCCTGCACATCAGGCAGTTCTCTGTTGATGAGCTGTTCCCGTAATTTTTGGATAATTTTCAACCTGATTTTGCTTGTATGTGATATTAATGATATTGTTCGATAATTTTCACACTGTTGGGTCACCTTTGTTTAGAATATGAACACATATCGATCTCTTCTAATCAGTTAGCCAGGTTGTTGTCCTCCAAATTTCTTGGCACAACTTGGTGAGTGTGTCAAAGGTAACCCCTGTTTGTTGAAATATGCCAATTGATATTTTTGCCAATTCAGTATGAGCAACTTGAACTTCTTCTTTCATCACAATAGGCTCTTGCTTATATATTGTTTCATGAAATTTTTCTGTGTCAGCCAATCCTTTTGGTATAGCAACTTTGTACACTTTGCATCTTCATTAAAACTTCCTGGATCATTTAATATTCTACCCAAAGCTTCCTTAAGTATTGCAACTAGAGGATAGAATTTGTTCTTTAGCTTAAGAAATATTGAGTTAGGTCTGCCCTTTTGATTTTCTGAGTCCAGCTCTTTGTACATTTCATTAACATATTTTTTTTTTTGTCTTCCCATGCTGCCCTTTGAAATCTTCTGTTCAGCTCCTTAATTTCTTGATTTCTTCTCTTTGCTTTGGCCTTCTGGCTCTAAAGTGCATATTGAGAATTTTGTCTGACATCTATCTTGGTCATTTCTTCCTCCTCTTCCCTTTTAATGATTTTTGCATCCTTCATGGATAATATTCTTGATGTCCTCCCACAGCTCATCTGGTTTTCGTTTATTAGTGTTCAAGACCTCAAACCTGTTCCTGCAATGGTTTTGAAATTCAAGTGTGATAGACTCAAAGTCAAATTTTGGTTCTTGTGGATTTGATGTAACCTTCATTAGCTTCAGCTTGAACTTGCGTATGAGTAGTTGGTGGTCTGTTCCACAATCAGCAATTGGCCTAGTTTTCACAGGTGAGATTGAACTTCTGCTATTTTTTCCACAGATGTGATCTATCTGATTCCTATGCATATTATTAGGTGAAATTCATGTATAGTCTGCATTAATGGGGTTCTTATAAAAATATTTGCAATGAATAAGTCATTAATTGTATAGAATTTTATCATTCTCTCTCCAGCCTCATTTCTGTCATTAGGTCCATGCTTTCTGACTACTGATCTTTTTTTCCTGTTCCAGCTCATGCATGCATATATACATATATATACATACATATACATATACATACATATATACACACACACACGCATATATACATATATACACACACATGCGCATATATATACACACACATATCTATCTCTCTATCTCTATATATATGTCTATATATTATCTATGTATATCATCTATATCTATATCTATCTATATCTATATCTAGAGAGAGGTAGATTTGATTTAATTTTCCTTAGCTTCAGCTTGTACTTGCATACAAGTAGTTGGAAGTCTGTTCTACAATCAGCACCTGGCCTAGTTTTCACAGCTGATACTGAGCTTCTCCAGTGGTTCTTTCAACAGATATCATAGATTTGATTCTTATGCATACAATCAGGTGAAATCCATGTTTATAGCCTTCACTTATATTTCTTCTAAAATGTATCTGCAATGAATAAATCCTTGTGTAAAATTCTATCAATCTATCTCCAGCTTCATTTCTGTCACCAAGTCCATGTTTTCCAACAATTGATCCGTCTTCTCTGTTCCCAACTTTTGCATTTCAGTCACCCATTATTATTAATGCATCTTGATTGCATGTTTGATTGATCTCTTACTGTAAAAGTTGGTAGAAATTTTCTATTTCCTCTTCTTTGGCTCTGGTTGTTGGTGCTTACATCTGAATGGTAGTGGTAGTCATCAGACTTCCTTGTATGCATATGGATATTATCCTGTCACTTACAATATGTATTTCAAGACATATCTAGGAAAATCACTTTTTTAACTATGAAAGCAACCCCATTTTTCCTCACCTTTTCATCTCCAGGGTAACAGCTCATGTGATCATCTGACTCAAAATGCTCCATGCCAGTACATCTCATCTTCGCAATACCTCGTATGTCAATATTTATGCGTTCCATTTCTTCCTTAACAATATCCAATTTTCCTACATTCATGGTTCTCATATTCCATGTTCCAATCACCAGTGTCTGCTTACAATTATTCCTCTTCCTTTGTATTCCCATACTTGAAAGCTCCACCTTAGTTTCCCTATCTGTTAGTCTACATGTGCTCTGTTGTACAAAGGATTTTTCAGAGGCCTTCTATTTTGGAAGTGGATGGTCAATCCTTCTTCCCAGTCTGTCTTAATATGAATGCTCGATTTAGAGAAGTATCTGACAGACAAGCATTTTACAGGAAAAAGCAAATGAAAGCTATTTCCAAACTGTGGAATTAACCATTTATTTTAGTGTTGTCTGCATTCTTGACACAGTGTCTTGACCCACTTATTTTCCTGCTCCACCATCCACTGGCATCCCCTTCGATTCACACCCACTTCCTTCAACACCTATCTCCCATTGTCCAGCCCTTGAGCTTATAGCTTATATCTCAAGCTTTATGGGCTTCTGTGATTCCAAACAAAACACTTGATCATGCTAATGCAAAACTTATACTTGGACCAGGAGGCAGTGGTCAGAAAAGAGCAAGGAAACACTGCATGGTTCAAAATTGGGAAGGGTGTATGTCAGGGATGTGTCTTATCTCCATACCTTTTCAACCTATATGCAGAACCAATCATTATCCGGGAGGCTGGGCTCTGTGAGGAGAGATGTGGCATTAGGATTGGTGGAAAACTCATCAACAATCTGCGTTATGCAGATGACACAACCCTGTGGACTGAAACTGAGGAGGACCTGAAGCACTTGCTGCAGAGGGTCAAGGACTGCAGCCTTCAATATGGATTGAGGCTCAATGTCAAGAAGAAAAAGATTCTCACCACTGGGCCAATTGACAGCATTAGGATGGATGGTGAAGAGATTGAGATTGTTAACAGCTTTAGTTTGCTTGGCTCCAGAGTCAACACTCTTGGCACCAGCAGCCAGGAAATTAAAAGGTGCATTGCCATGGGAAAGTCTGCTGTTAGGGACCTCTCCAAAGTACTGAAGAGCAATGGTGTCTCTCTGGAGACTAAGGTACACCTGATACATGCCATTGTCTTTGCTATCACTTGTTATGCATCAGATAGTTGGACAATGACTAGGGAGGATAGAAAGAGAACTGGTGCCTCTGAGCTGCAGTGTTGGAGAAGAGTATTGAATATACCATGGACTACTAGGAAAACAAACAGATTCATCCTGTAGAAGGTTAAACCAGGCTGCCGTGTTGATTGTATTATTAATTTAGATTATAACTTTTTATCTTGGTTCTGTGAGCTATCACATTGGATTTTGAACCCCGAAAAGCAGTAAGATTGGAGTTGAGATGAGTAGAGAGAAGTATGGGAGTATGGAGGACATGCCTGCCCTCATGGGAATTTGTTTTGTGTTACTGATAGTGTTAAAAGGGGAAGTTTTCCTTTGTCAATTTGGTGGAGTCAAAAATAACTGTCCCCACATAGTTCTTGCTCTTTTTTACAATGTGTATACCACCGACTTCTAGGAGTTCATCCTAGAAAGGGTGAGACCAGTCTCCTCCTTGGAGGCAAGGATTCTGAAGCTTTGTCTGACATACTTTGGACATGCTGCAAGGCAGGACCTGTGTTTAGAGAGGGACGTCATGCTTGGGAGGGTAGAGGTACAGCACAGTAGAAAAAGACCCTCTATGAGGGTGATTGATTCATTGACTGGGCTAATTGGGGTATGTATGTTGGGACAGTGAAATTGGCACAGGACAGAGCAGAATTTAGGGCTCCTGTACATAGGATCGCGATGAGTCATGAGCGACACACATAACAACTATATATATACACACACACACACACACATACACACATTTATATATATATACATAAATATATACATATCATGTATACATACACATTTTAGTAAATATTTAAATAATCTTAATATATATTAATTTTAATATATATTTTCTGTATATATTTATATATATATATAGAGAGAGAGTCTTTCTTTTAATGATTTTTCTAGAATTCTTTGAATGTGGATGAAGGACCATGTGGAATGGTGAGACTATGTACATGGGGAAAGTTGGCTTATCCACAAGGGGAGTGGCATCCATTCTGCAAGGTGGCATACAGTCTCAATATTCCACAGAAGGATTGTCTAGGCTTACCAATAAATTGAACAGTTCTAGCTGCTGAGATAAAAATCTTCCCCTGGGAATGAAGAAGACATAGAATTTCCCCACCCAGGTGAAAAAGCAGCAGGAAAATATAGAACATTCTTTGAGATAGTAACAGCATCCATAGACAAACTAGAAACCTGACATGAGATGGTGATGTGAGATGAGACCTTGAAGAGGAAGGAGGGAAGCCAATATTGGCAAGATTGAGAAATTTTTTTACAATTGTGGAGGGAAGAGCCAATATTGACAGGACTGAGAAACTTGCTTGGACAACAGGAGAGGGAGGAAAAGAATATATTATCAGAACCAAGACTTGGAAGAATGAGCCTCCAGAATGAAGTGCCATCATGCACATCTCAGGAGCTGTGTTGATTATATTGTATTATTAACCTAGATTATAAACTTTTGTCTTGGTTCTATGTAATCTGTGAGCTATCACACTGGATTTTGAACCCAGAAGAGCAGTAAGATTGGTGTTGAGATGAGTAGAGAGAAATATGGGAGTGTGGGGGGACATGTCTGCCCTCACAGGAATTTATTTTGTGTTATTGATGGTGTTGAAAGGGACAATTTTCCTTTGTCAATTTGGTAGATTCAGATACAGCTGTCCCCATATGGTCCTTGCTCTTTTTTACATTGTGTATACCATCGACTTCTAGGAGTTCATCCTAGAAAGGGTGAGACCAGTCTCCTCCGTGGAGGCAAGGATACTGAAGCTTGGTCTGACATACTTTGGACATCTTGCAAGGCAGGACCTGTACTTGGAGAGGGACGTCATGCTTGGGAAAGTGGAGCGACAGTGCAAGATAGGAAGACCGTCAATGAGATAGGTTGATTCAGTGACTGGGGTAATGGGGGTAAGTGTGTCAGAGACAGTGAAATTGGCACAGTATAGAGCAGGGTTTAGGGCTGTTATACAGAGGGTCATTATGAGTCGCAGGGGACTCAACAACACACAACAACAACAATGTACATATATATATGTATATGTGTGTATGTAATATAATAAGCCTTTCAAAACTCTATAAATAATAGAGGAACACAGATAGATATAGTATTTGAGGGAGAGCATAGATTAGAAATAAATTATAACAAGGGGAAACATCTCCAAATATGATATTTTTATTTTATTTTTTTTATTTTGGTTTACTTCCAAAGTTTCTACACATTGTTATACATTTTATACATTCACTGTTTTTCACTCACATTGTGTTTCATACAATCATTCCAATGCTTTATGTTTCAGAAATTAATCACCACTGGACCTTGCCCATCATTACCTTGTCTTGTCAGATCTCTGCGTGATCCTTCCCATTCCCTTCATCCCTTCCCTTCACCAAATTATGAAATCCTATAGTTTTACCCCTACCCATCCTTACTCCTCACGCTCCTTCTCCTCACATCTTTGGCCCCCATACAATTTATGCTTTTAATCAATCTAACTCTTCAGGACAACACTCATGGCTGAGAAAAAAAGTCAACCAATTCCTAAGTAGCTTTTGAAAAAGCCAAGAAACTTCATTTATTAGCCATTACTGACACTTGTGATAGATTCCCTAACTAACTTATGTATTTGATTTCCTTGCCTTCTTTGTCATTGAAACTTAAAACCCACAATAAAAAGTGAGCAGAATGAGAACAGTACGAATATACATTTATCTTTACAAGTTAGCCTAATGATGATGGAGAAACATAAAGGAAAAAAAATGGTGAATAAATAAGCCTAACTGTATTTATTCCCTTATCCATTTTTAGCAGCTTCTGGTCACTGTTGAGTAGATTCCAATCAATGTTTTAAATTAGAACTGCAGCAATTTAAATTAAATTACCATTTTCGGGATAGTATTCTTTTTTTGAAAAAAAATTGCAAACTTAAAAATCACATTGATTTTTCATTCATTCATAGACTTGTAAAATATTAATTACCATTGATTAATTACAGTATCACTTGAATTAAATTCAGTGGCTGTACTCTCATGGAAATAGTTTGCTAGGCCTTTTTTCCATGAAACTACAGAATGAATTGATATTAGGGCTCTTAATGAATGCTTCATTCCCATTTAGTCATGGCCAATGAAGCAATATTTGATTGGTCCAAATTTTCAAAGTATGGATGAACTATAATTTTAACTGTGTATACTTCAAATTATAAAATCAATTGTGGGTAAAAACTTTGTGTCACCTGACAATAAATATATGTAATAATATTATGTTGAAGCTGTATAATGAGCCCATGTAATTTGATAAACCAAATAATTATGGGGGACTTAGGGTGGAATGCAGCACCTTTTAATCACATCACAGTTCTAATATGATAAAAGAGTTTCCTTAAGGTGCGACTTGTAGTGTTGTTGCTGTTGTTGTTGTTATGTGGCGTCGAGTTGTTTCCGACTCATAGAGACCCTATGCACAACAGCCCTAAACCCTGCTCTATCCTGCGCCAACCACACCGGCTCTGACACACCCATCCCGATTATCCCAGTCACCAAATCAATCCATCTCATAGAGGGTCTTCCCCTCCTGCGCTGTCCCTC
>NW_006399940.1:4768022-4791133 GCF_000299155.1 Elephantulus edwardii | reverse complement strand
TTGATTTTACAAAATTCAATCATTCTATCTCCAGCCTCATTCCTGTCACCAAGCCCATGTTTTCTGACTACTGATTCTTCTTCACTATTCCCAACTTTTGCATTCCAGTTACCCATTATTATCAATGCATCTTCATTACATGTTCGATCTATCTCCGACTGTAAAAGTTGGTAGAAAACAACTTGTAGTACCCTTTTATTTTACAAGAGGTAAAAAGGATGGAAAGAGGCAAGGACCTTATTACCCTCAAGAAGAAATGCTGAGAGTAGAATAGGGCCACACTATACAAAGACACTGCTTGATACTGAGGAAGCCAGGACACTTGGAAATCTTTAGGGAACGCTTGACTGATGTATGCTGAAAGAAACAAGCACTTTGTTTCCCAATGAACACATGGAGAAAGACAACACAACTTCCCCTTTGAATTTCTAGCTTCGTAGTAGATATTTTATTTGTGAAAACCAATTGCTGGTAGTATCTCAGGTATAGTAGAATGAATTGATTACCATATTAGCAAACAATGACAATGTATACTTCCAGTAACAACCAAACCTCTTTACTGGCTGAGTTGCAAAGCAACAGATTGAACCACGTTCTATAGTCCCAGAGATAATCTAATGTTATGCACTAACCACCTGATATGGCTCAGTCTGCATAATTTTCAATTTTTCCTATAGCATTTAGTGCTCTGGATTATCCAGATTTTAAAAACTAGAATTTAAAAATTTTGATTAAAATTGCCAAACTTTCATATAGTAGTTTAATCCAACAATTTGTGTTACCCAGTAGTCTAATCCAAACAATTTGTGTTACCCAGAAATTTATGTTAAGGCAGTTATACTCCTCCTGAAATATTTAGAACTTTTGGTTCTAAATGGTTAAGTACTTGATTTATAAAGGAGTAAGTCTTAGTTATGCGAATAATGAACTACTAGAGGTCACCTCAGCCTTCTTTTATACCATTCAAATGAGGTATTATTGAATAGTGAAAGCCTTCCCCCCCCCAATAAGTTGTCCTTTATAGAAACATCAAAGGTTCATCACTTTCTAAAAGCTGAAGGGTCAGATAACATTTGTATTATAAAATATATCTTTCCCCCCCCATTTTCCTGTTTAATATGTGTATAGAAATTAGACATTAGAGATCAGAGAAAGACTACAATCGCCTTTTCCCTTTTATTGTTGTATAAGTCTCCATCTAAGCAGTCCCCGGACTTAGAACTATGCATTAGGAGAAGCATCTGTGGAGTAGAGAGTCATGGGGATGAAAGGTTAAAGATAAGAGAATTCTGAGTGTGGATTTTAATCCACTGGGGAAGCTGTCAGCAGTCTAATTAGAAGAATAAGCTGTGTAGAGACCATGCAGAACACAGCTGCTAAACCACAGCCTATGACAAGGTAGAAAAATCCATCTTTTTAGCATTAAAATAAAAGGCTTTCTCACCTCAAGGACTGTCTGGAGAATATGTCTTCTGTAAACTCTGCATGAAGACTGATTTAGGATTACTGAAAGAGGAACAGAGCATATTTCATTGGGGATTCATTTCCAAATTAGAGTTGCTCTTTTAAATTTATTTTTAAAGTGCTTCAACTTGTTAACTCTTCAGTAGAATGAAGATCATGATTTTATAAGGTTCATGAATTTCTGTGCACTGGTGGCTTAATAGTAAGGAACTGTGCTGCCAACAAAAAGTATAGGTTCAAATCCACCAGCTGCTTTGGGAGAGAAAGATGAGTAATCTCCTCCCGTGTGATTTATTGTCTTTTCAAACCCTGACTCTGAAGGGTCAGTTATGGGTAAGTTTGACTTAAAAGTATACAGCAACAAAAACAACATATATTCCTACTTTTTGAAAAAGATAAAAAGAACAAACAAATATGTCTTGGAGAGATTGAAGCCAGAGTGTTCTTTGGAGGCAAGGATGATGAGGCTTTGCCGCGTATGCTTCGGACATGTTACTAGGAGGGGCTATTCCTTGGAAAGGGACATGATGCTTCAAAAGGTGGAGGGTCAGCGAAAGAGAGGAAGATCCTCAGCCAGGTGAGTTGACATGGTAACTGCCGCAATGAGCTTTCGTGGGTCAGGAAGTGTGAAGATGGCAGCGTATAGGACGGGGTCCATATCTGCTGTTCATAGGGATCACTATGAGTCATACTAGACTCGATGGCACCTAACAACAACAACAATTTTAGTTTAGAATCTCTGAGGGAAATAATCAGAAATGTTGATTTAGTCAGTTCCAATTCCCAAGAGAAAGATAGTACTAGCTCTATACTACATGCGCCATCTTTGTTGTTGTTCTTTATATTTATGATAAACCACACACTACCTGGTCTTCTGCTATCCTCACAATTGTGACTGTACTTGAGGTTATTTGTTACAGATGCAAAGTCAATCCATCCTGCTGAGAGTCTTTAATCAAGGTTATCTTTATCTAAGGATTGAGCCCGCTTGATAATAAGCCTAAACCATGTGAGGGAAGGCTATCTTCTCCTCTTTGGAGCATTCTTATTGCAGTTCTTTCTAACTTTGATTTGTTCTTTTGAAATTCCTTAGTATATTGAATATCCTTCACCAGCATTACAATTCAAAGGTATACATTTTTCTTATTTTTTTTCATTATCTTTTATCTGTATATGATGTAATGAAAATATCACAGCTTGGGAGAAAATACCTTAGTCTTAAGTAAATGATATCCTTGGTCTTAGCCTTTTAAAGAGGTCTTCGGAAGTGGGATTGTCAATGTTAATATATCTATATCGTGGTTGTTGTTAGGTGCCGTTGACACACTTGCAACTCGTAGCAATCTTATGCACAACAGCCTTAAAATTTTGTCTATCCTGTGCCAATCTTATTGTCTCTGACATACCTACCCCCATTACCCCAGTCACGAAATCAATCTATCTCATTGAGGGACTTCCTCTCTTGCACTGTCTCTCTACCCTCCCAAGCATGAAGTCCCTCTCTAAGGACTGGTCCCACCTTGCAAAATGTCCAACGTATGTCAGACAAAGAAAGCCTCAGAATCCTTGCCTCCAATGAGCATCCTGGTCTCACCTGTTTGTTCCCTTCGCAGCCCATGGTATATTCAGTACTCTTCTCCAGCACCACATCTCAAAGACATCAGTTCTCCTTCTATTATCTGTAGTCATTGTCCAGCTTTCTGATGCATATCAAGTAATTGCAAAGACTATGGACTGGATCAGGCACACTTTAGTCTCCAGACTGACATTGTTGCTCTTCATCATTACTTTGGAGAGGTCTCTGACAGCAGACTTTCCCAATGCAGTTTGTCTTTTAATTTCCTGATTGCTGGTGCCAAGAGTGTTGATTGTGGAGCCAAGCAAACTAAAGCTGTTAACAATCTCAATCTCTTCACTGTTTATCAGGATGCTGCCAAGGTCAAAGGATCTTCTACCCTGCTAAAGATAATTGTTTTATCTACTCTTTCTATGCAGAAAAAATAATCTGCATGAATAACATTCATAAAGATTACAACAAAGAACATCCAATAGAACACTCAGACTCTGTTACACATGGGTGACCATGGATTGGAATCAGCTCAATGCTCATGAGTTTAGGGGCTGATTATACATCATGTCAACTCCTCAAATTTTTGTGTGTAAATATAATAGGATAATAGTATATGACATCTCAATATTTAGGCAACAAAAATGATATCAGGCCCAAATTAGCTTTCAATGTCCATTTTCCTTAGCTAATTCTATAAACCTTACAGTTCTATTTACTTTTCTTGGCACACACTCCACAAGTCTCAGATTTGTGCTTTTTTTTTAGCATGTTTTTTTCTTCTAAAATTATTCATAACAACTGGTTTGTAAGTTTGTCATTGTGGCAGCTTGCATGTTCCTGTGACATTAAAAATTACGGTTATAAATGCTCTATTTTTGCTTAAGAAGGATATTTAATCTTTATTTAGTACATCTGAATAATCAATCTTACCTGCACCAATCATACAGTCTAAATGTGTTTTTTTTTAATTTTATACATTCAAGCCATCTTGATTCTTGCAGAGATAAAGAAAAGCACTTCCTTGACATTTTATTTTTAGATCTTTTGGCTTTTGCCAAATAAATTCCAAAATAAAAATTTATTTAAAAAAAGATATACTACTGATATTTCAGCTACTACCGACAGTAGACAGATTTCAATGGAGATTATAGACTAAGACAGACTAGATAGAGGAATCTGCAATCTACTTCTGAAAATAATTGGCTAGTGAAAAATCTTATTAATACTGAGCTAGAAGGTGAGCCTGGAAGTTGGAAGACACTAAGAATATGACTGGGAAAGAGCTGCTTCGTTAAAGCAGAATCAACCTTAATGGTGTAGATGGAGGAAAGCTTTTAGGACTTTCATTTGCTATGTGGCAAATGCAAATTAGAAGACACAGATGAAAACATCTATTAATAGTAGAAACATGGAATGCATGAGTATGAATCAAGGAAAATTAGGCATTGTTGATATTTTAGGTACTGTTGCTGCTATGTGCCATTGAGTTGCTTGCAACTCATAGAAACCCTATGTACAACAACTGTCAACCCTACTACATCCTGAGCCAATCTTATTGTCTCTGACACACCTACCCCTAATACCCCAGTCACTTAATGAATTCATCTCATCAAGAATCTTCAACTCTTGCACTGTCTCCTCACCCTCCCAAGCATGACTTCCCACTGCAAGAACTGGTCCCTCCTTGCAATATGCCCAAAGTACATTAGCTGGTTTCACCCTCTTGTGGATAAATCTGTTTGTTTTCCTTGATTGCTTCTATAGGAAGCTCTGGTGGCCTAGTAATTAAAATCTGCACTTCAATCTTAAAGGCATACAACTCAAATCCACCAGCTGCTTCACAGTAGTTGTTGTTATGTGCAATAGTTTCTAGGCAGTAGTGAACTGAAGAAGATTGGTATTGACTATTTTGGATCTGGAAATAAGATGGTCTCCTATGCTGGAAAGGAAAACAAGTTGAAGAGAAATTACACCATATTCAAACAGAACATTTCAAAATCTGTGCTGCAGTACAATGTTCAGTGACAGGGTAATAACGAAATGTCTACAAGGAAGAGCAGTTAATAGGACTAATACTCAGTTTTAAATGCCAGCCACTAATATCTAAGATTAAGAAATTGAAGATTTTATCTAACTTCTGTAGTCTGAAATTTATCAGACAAGCAATCAATTTATATTGACCAGTACTGGTGATTGAAATGTCAAAGTTAGAAATAAAGAAAGATCAGTAGTTCAGAAATAGGGCATTAGCAATAAAAATAAAGTTGGAGGTCACATCACAGAGTTTTGCAAGACCAATAAAGTATTGATTGGAAACATCATTTTTCAACAAAGTAAACAGTGCCTATACAAATAGACCTTATCATATGAAGCACGCAGGAATCAAATCAACTACATCTATGCAAAGAGTCTATGGACAATCTCAATATTATCAGGCAGAACAAGGTTAGAGGCTAACTGCTAAACAGATAATCAATTGTTCAAGTCCAAGTAGAAGTTGAAGAAAATTAAAACAGATATACAAAAGCCAAAGAACCTGACCTTGTATATGTCCCACCTGAATTTAGAAATCATCCCAAGAATAAATTTGAAACATTGAACAGTAATGTCAAAGACTAGACAACTTGTAGCATGACATCAAGAATATTATATACGAATAAAACAAAATGTAAAATACAGAGGGAAAATCTAAAGACCAAAATATATGTCAGAAGATACTCTGAAACTTATTCTTGCATGTAGAATAGTTAAAGGGAATAAAAGAAATGAAAGGAATGAGCAGAAGATATCAAAGAAAGGCTTGAAAAGGCAAAGTAGAGTTTGCTATTAAAGAACATTGGTTTTAACAGCTCAGGGTCACTACTTACACATGATTTTTTTTTTAAAGTCACCATATAAACATAATCAGTTAACCCCTCAATAAATTGCTTATCACAGATCTCTCAAGATTTTTCATTGTGTTTAGCGCAATATCTTAAATCTTACATGGCAATGTGGAATCCATAAGAAACAACACTGGTAATGTTGGAAGTGCTCTCAAGAAACAGAAAAAAAAATCATGACATTACAAGAAAAGTTGATTGTTTACTGTGTACCACAGATTAAAGCCTACAGCTTCAGTTGCTCACCATCTCAACAAAAGGAAATTTGTGAAGCTGTCACTGCATCTATGCCAGCAGGCACGGAAATGGAGCAATTTTGTAAAATATCTTTTATCTCATGTTGAAAATCTAGCTTTTATGTGGATTAAGTGGATAATACATACAGCAAGCAAAATATGAGTTAATTGACTATTCTTGTTATTGCTAAGTAAAGAGTAGCAAAGTTTTATGCAAGTCAAAAGTTATATGCAGCAGTCTGTGCCCCTGACATCTTTGCTCCAGAAGCAACTGTATTATTAAACGTGCATACACCTGAAGTTAGAAAATCAAAGAGAAGGAAACATTTCTCAAAATGAAAGAATTGAAGAAAAAGCTCAAGCCTTAAGTTACAATAACAAAGGATTCTACAGACTGCATTGACGGGTGTAAGCACTGTGGAGATAGTGAGTCTGGTCCAGGGTCAGGAGAGTTTTGATCTGCTTTACACAAAGTCACCATCAATTAGAGTCAATTCGCCTGCACCTGACAATACAACAACAGCAAGGACAAAAAGCTAAGTGACTCACTGAAGTATCAAAAAAAGAAGAAAAGCACACATTCACTGTCTCCAATTGAATTGGTCAACATTCAAGTATTTTTAGGAGGTAGAATATATCAACAGTTGATAGAATTGAAAGCACTGACGATAAAACAGTGTTCTAGGAATTGAAAAAAATATCTTTGTGATGTTTCAGCAAATTAAGTGACTCTGAAACATAGTAGATGAATTGACTCATCTATGCTAAGAATTTTGGAAGACCGTTACCTAGCCAACTGATTGGAAAAGATTCATATTTGTTCCTTTTTCCAAAGAAAGATGATTCTTTGGATTCAAGAAAATATTGAACATTATTATTCTACTGAAGATAATTAAAAAATAGTATAGCAGCAGTTCATAAACAAGGAAACTACCAGAAATTAAAATGATTTAAAGAAGAGAATATGAAACCGGAATATGAGTACTTATTTGAAAGAGATGTTGGATGAATATAGAGTACCCAAAAGTCGCATACCTATGCTTTACTTGTTATGCAAAAGATTCAACAGTGTGGATAATAACAAGTCACAGATATCATTGAAAAAAGAGAATTCCAGAACACTTAATTGTGCTCGTGTAGAACCTGTACATAGAGGTAATTGTTTGAACAGAAAAATGTGATACTGCATAGTTTAAAATTAGGAAAATTATGTGTCAGAGTTGTATCCTTTCATCATATTTATCCTACATCATATGTATCCTTTCATCATATTTGTTCAAACTGTGTGCACTGAGCAAATGAGATGATTAACTATATAAATATGGATATGGTATTATGAAGACACTTTTACAAGCTACACTATGTACTTAACACTATCTTGTTGCTCAGAGTGAAGAAAATTTGAAGCATTTAGTGACGAAGAGCAAAGACTAAGCCTTCAGCATAGGCTATATTTCAACATAAAGAAACCCCAAATTCTTATAACTGCACCAGTAAAACATGAGAAATGGAGAAAGTAATGAAGTTGTCAAGAAATTAATTCATAATAAAAATTCCTGTGAATAGCAGTCAAAAAATAAAATTATTTGCAGTAGGAAAATCTTCTGCAAAGTTCTTCTTTAAAGTGTTCAAACACAACGATGGCACTTTGAAGACTGAAGTGTGCCTGACTCAAGCCATAAAATTATCAATAAGGAAAGCCTACGTATAATGACTGACTTTGAATCATGATGTTGGAGAAGAATATTGATTAGATCCTAAATTGCCTAAAGAATGAACAAATCTGGATTGGGAAAAATTACAGCCAGGATGCTCTTTAGAAGCAAGGATGTTGAGACTTTGTCTCAGGTACTTTGAATATGTTGTTAAGCTTCAAGTCACTGGAGAAGACATATTTGATAAAGAAGAAGGTCCATGAAAAACAGGTACACACTCAGCAAGAAGGACTCTCCAAGGGGCTGTTAACAATGAACTCAGACGATGATGGTTATGAAGATGGAGAAAGATCAGGAAAGACTTTTATCTTGATCTCTATGAGTTGGAATTGAGTCAGTGGCACATAACAAAAACAAAATGATGATTCTTTCTTGCTTGTTAAGATTTCTTTCATGTTTCATTCACAGCCATGTCAAGTATTTAGCTTCTTAGATATTTTTGTCTCTCATTTGAACATAACGCTTTGATTTTTAGTATAGACCTTTGTTTTTACTCTAGTCAAGTGGTAAGCAAACTTGCATTATTTTTGTCTAAAAAATTATTGAATATGATTTTTAATATATTGTACATCATGTATGCTATGCTTCACACATTCCTTCATTCATATTGTGTTTCCATACAATCATTTATATACATTGTGGTTTCTAAAATTAATCACCATTGATATATGCCTACCATTTACTCAGTCTATTTGGATCTAAAGTGAATCTTTCTCTTTCCTTCACTCCACCATTCAGACCCCCTTCCCTTGCCCATCTGCCCAATGAACTCAGCTATCATAATGATTTCCCCCCTTCCCATTTTCCATATCTTGGGCCCCCTCCTCTTCTCCTTTGGGAATTTTATATACCTCTTATAACTTAGCCTTCTATTTTTGCAATAATGATCTTATGTAGTATGTGTCCTATGAGACTGAGTTGAGTTCACACAGCATAATGCCCTCTACACACTCTATTGAGAGAGTTATACAGTATTTTACAAAATTGTTGCTCATGGTGCTGCATAGTATTTCATTGGGTGAATGCACCTTGGTTTCTCAATTTATTCATTTGTTGATGGATATCTGGGATCTTTCCATTTTTTCCCCTTTTATAAATAACACTGCTGGGAACATTGTTGTTGTTGTTTGATGCCGTCGAGTCGTAGACAACTCATAGCGACCCTATGAACTAACGGCCTGAGCACTGTTCGTACATAGAGTTTCCAGAGGCAAGCCATTTCGGAAGTGGATGCCACTCCTGCTTCCAGGCTTGATTTAGTCAGGAAGCTCCAGCCAATACTGTCCACCATGGTACCCGTTACCATGATTGGCACAACACTGACTGTGAACATAGGTATGTAAATAATAATTTGTGTTTCAATTCTGTTTTCCTCGGAATTTATTCATAGCAGTGGAATAGCTAGGTCATATGTTGTTGTTGTTGTTATTATTATGTGCCACTAAGTCACCTGCGACTTGTAGTGACCCTATGAACAATAGTTCTGAACCCTGCCCTATCCTGAGCCAGTCATTCTGTCTCCTACACACTTAACCCCATTATCCCAGTTACTCTGTCAATCCATATGATCCAGGGACTTCCCCTCTAGTGCTGTCCCTCCACCTTCCTAAACCTGATGTCCTTCTCCAAGGACTGGTCCCTTCTGGCAACATGCCTGAAGTATGTGAAACAGAACTTAAAAATCCTCACCTCTAAGGAGCCACTTGGTTTCACCCTCTCCAGGACAAACCTGTTTGTTCTCTTTGCAGTCCATGGAATGTTCAACACTCAGGATCTCTATTAAAACTTTTTGGTGAAATGCCAAATTGCCTTCCAGCTTAGCTGCCTCATTCTATAATTTTACCAGCAGGGCATGAGAGTTCCAATGTCTCCACATCTTCACTATCTTTTAAACTTTGCCACTGCCACCAGAATGAAATGATCTTATTGTTTTGATTTGCATCTTATTTCCGGTAATTTGAAGCATTTCTTCATGCATCTTTTGGCCATTTGAATGTCTTTCTTTGTGAAGAGTCTTTCCATGTCTTTTGCCCACATGTGATTTAGTTATCAGTATTTTCTTTATGGAGGCTCTGTAATATTCTGCAAACTTTCGTTATATGACCCTTGTCTGACATGTCATTGCCAAATGTTTTTCCCCAGTTTGTAAGTTCTTTTCACTCTATTAGAAAAAAGGTTTTGATTTACAGAGGGACTTAATTTATATAAAGTTCTGCTCATCTATTTGATTCTCTTTTGGCTGTACATTTCTGGCTGTATTTGCAAGCCTAATTATACTATAGGCTTATAAGTTTGGTCCCATTTTGTCTCTTATCATTATGATTTTGATCTTTACTCCTAGGTCTCTGATCCACCTTGAGTTGATTTTTGTGTATGGTGTGAAATATTGATCTTCAGCTTTCTGCAGGTAGAGATCCAGTTTTACCATCACCATTTTCTGAAGAGGTTTTCAATTGTTCATTTGATAGATTTTGTTATCTTGTCAAATACTAATTGACTATAGGTGTTGTTATGTGCCATCAAGTCATATATAACTCATAGTGACCCTATGTACAACAGCTCTGAACTCTATCCTGTGCCATCTTTATTGTCTTTGACACCCTTACCTTCACTACCCCAATCACTGAGTCAATGAATTAATTTCTGGGTTACTGATTCTGTTCTATTGGTCTATATGTCTACCATTGTACCAATACCATGTAGTTTTGGTTGCTATGGCTGGTAGTAGTAGGTTTTGAGAATGAGAAGTGCTATGCTTCCCACTTTTTCTGTTTTAGAAAACTGTGCTTATGGAAGATCTCTTTCTTTTACAAATAAACTTGCCAATTGACTTTTCCATCTCTTTGAAAAATGAGTTTGGTAGACTATAAGCTTCTTGAATAGAGAATAAGTTATAGTCAACCCTTAATACATGCTTTGCATTTTATAAGAGCACAAAATACCTGTTAATTTGAATTGAACTTCCAGTACACAATCTATTTTAATGTTTATAAATTCTTTTAATATTAATATGAAAATATAATTACAAATGTAATTCTGTTATTAGTACTATTACGAATAGCTTTCCTAAATTAAAACTTATAAACTTTTAAACCCAAATTTATAATTAAATTTTTTATAACAGATTCTTTTTTTCTTTTGTTTGTTTCATTATAGGAGTGTCTTGAAGGCTGACTGTAGAGAATTGTAACTGAAGATTTTAGAACAAAATTAATACAGACTTGTCAAATCTGTTAAGTGCAAAAGAAACAAGGATATTCGCTTGTTATTAGAATAACCAAAGATGAAGAAGACATCTGTTTTACAGATATTCTCACTGAAGCAAAATTGAGAGCAAAGATCAGTAGCTTAAGAAGGGAAGAGAGCAGAACTAAGCAGATGATACATCTAGCAGTTTTTCCCCAAGAGGCTTTTCGTATAAAGAAGTGGCACTACCAGTGTACTAAAAGCCCTTCAGGGAATCATGAAGCTTCAGTGCATTGATCTATACCACCAAATAGGATATTCAGAGAAGTGAAGATAGGTCAGGCTCAATAATTTCAGAAGACTCTAGCTTCCTTGAAATCAGCACACATTGTAGTGTAACAAATAGTCTAATTTTCAGACCTTGTGTAACATTATTGAATGATAGTCATTGATTTCTTTATCTTGTTTGCTCCATGACTGCGTCACCAGAGACCAAAATAAATTTTCTCTTTCTGTATACTTTGTGCATGAAAGAATAGTGAAATATCAAAAGGGAAAGTGAAACTAGGGGAAGACATAATAAACATTTTGTTTTTAATTAAGCAAAAGGAGTAGCAGAAAGGCCAATATCTTGGCACATTATAAGCACATAATGAATATTTGAAAATGAGTAATAGGCTTAATCCCTAAAACCTAATCAATGTCATTAAGTATTAATAGTAATAAATAGATATGAAAGAAGCTGTATGAACTAATCTAAATATCTGCTGTACATTGTAGGTAGAAGTTAGCAAATAAAGCTCCCTATAGGGAGCTCTGGTAGCCTTGTGGTAAGAAAGTGTTCCATAATCCCAAAGGCACATGGTTCAAATCCACTAGCTGTTCCATGGGAGAAGGATGGGCCATCTACTTCCATGTGATTAACTGTCTTTGAAAACACACTAGAGCGCCAGTATGGGTCTGTTCCTATTTGATGGTACACAACAACAATGACCTATATTGTGTTACAATGTTGTTGTTGGTAGGTGCCCTTAAGTCTAGTATGACCCATAGTGGCTCTATGAGAGACCGATCTGGATCCTGTCCTATCCTGTGCCATCCTCTTACTTTCTGACACATTTGAGCTCATTGATATAGTCTCTGTGTCAATCTACTTAGTTGAAGGTCTTCCTTTTTTCTCCAACCCTCCACCTTTCCAAACATGATGACCTCCAAGAAATAGTTAGCTTGTTAATTTCTTTAGTATTAAAATTCTCCCTTTATAAAGAGTTATGAGCATTTCTCTCCAATCCTTAATCACCTCAAACAAGTTACTCTCCTTGCTGTTAAGTTCATGTCCCAAGGATTGTTGTCATTATGTGCGATTGAGTTGCCTGCGATTCAGAACAACCCTATGTATAACAGCCCTAAACCCTGCTCTGTCTTGTGCCAATCTCACTGTCTCTGACACACCTAGCCCAATTACCCTAGTCACTGAATCAATCCACCTCATAGAGGGTCTTCCTCTCCTGTGTTGTCTCTCCACCCTCCCAAACATGACTTCATTCTCCAAGGACTGGTCCCTCCTTGTAACATGTCCAAAGTATGTCAGATGAAGCGTCAGAATCTTTGCCTCCAAGGAGCAGCCTGGTTTAACTCTCTCCAGGATCAATCTGTTTGTTTTCTTAGCAGTCTATAGTATATTCAATACTCTTTTCCAACACCACAGCTCAAAGCCATAAATTCTCCTTTTATCCTCTCCAGTCATTGTTCAACTCTCTGACACATAGCAAGTGATTGCAAACATTATGGCCTGTATCCGGCAAAAGCCATAAATTCTCCTTTTATCCTCTCCAGTCATTGTTCAACTCTCTGACACATAGCGCGTGATTGCAAACATTATGGCCTGTATCAGGCACACCTTAGTGACACAATTCCTCTTTAGTACTTTGGAGAGGTCCCTAACAGCAGACTTTCCCATTGAAATACATCTGTTAATTTAATGGCTACTGGTGCCAAGAGTGTTGACTCTGGAGCCAAGCAAACTAAAGCTGTTAACAATCTCAATCTCTGAGCCTCAATCCATATTGAGTCCTATTGCAGTCCTTGACCCTCTTCAGCAAGTGCTTCAAGTCCTCCTCAGTTTCAGCCAGCAGGGTTGTGTCATCACATAGCACAGATTGTTGATGAATCTTCCACCAACCCTGATGCCACATTTCTTATACAGCCCAACATCCCAGATAATCTGTTCTGCATATAGGTTGAAAAGGTATAGAGATAGGACACATCTCTGGCATACACCTTTCCCAATTGTGAACCGTTCAGTGTTTCCTTGCTCTGTCATAAATGATAAAGTTTTCTTTTTTTCTACTTGGAAAAAAAATAGACTTTTCTAGCAACATGCTGCAGTTTTTCCAAGACATATTTTTTGGTTCTTTTGGCAGTCTATGAAAAGTCCATTCAATATTTTTCTCCAAAGACATCTATTCTTTTGTCATCTTATTCATCATCCAGATCTCAGATGCCTAGTAAGTTATTGGAAAGGCATGGCTTGCATCAGACACTCGTTAGTCCTCTAATTGACGTCAGTAGTTTGGAGAGGTCTCAGACTGCTGACTTTCCCAATACAGTATGTTTCCTGTTTTCCTAATTACTCGTATGGAGGGTGTTGATTTTGGATCCAAGTAAAAGGAAATAATTTATACTTCAATCTTTTCTCCGTCTATTATGAGGTTTCCAATTGGTCCACTGATAAGAATTTTTGTTTTCTTGAAATTGAGATGCAATCCATATTGAAGGCTGTATTGTTGGATCTTCTGCAGAAAGTGTTTCAAGTCCTCACTTTCAGTAAGCAAGGTTGTGCCATCTGCATAATGCAGGCTATTGATGAATCTTTCTCTAATTTTGATGTCACATTCTTTTTTATAGATTCCAATTTTTTTAATAACAACATGAACCCTGCAAGCAAAATATTGCTGAGCACTATTAAAAAACAGCTAGTACAGTACATAGATAGGGAACTGCAAGAAGTCCAAGTAGGATTTAGAAGAGGTCATGGCACCAGCGATATCATTGCTGATATTAGATGGATTCTGGTAGAAAATAAAGAATACTGAATTAATGTCTATGTGTTATGATGTTGTTGTTAAGTGCCACCAAGTTGTAGATGACTCATAGTGACCCTATGATCAAAAGACCTGAACACTTGTATAACTTTCATCAGTTTTCCATGTTCATAGAATTTCCAGACGCAAGCTATTTCGGAAGTGGATGCCAATCCTGTTCCAAGCTTGTTTTAATTGGGGAGATCCACCAAACTCTGTCCACCATGGATAACCATTATCGAATTTGACACATCGGTGTCACAGTGTTCAGCGTCACAGCAACCACAAGTTACCTCTGTACAGCAAATGGACAGACCAGTGCTTTACTATTTAAAAGAATGCTTAACCAAAAACAATTAAAAACAGGCTGGATGGCTGTAGATATACTAAATAACTCAAAGTCCCCTTGTGCAGAGAAGAGTCTTGTGCCTGAGATATTTTTTTCTTCTCAAAGCTAAGAACTGAAAATTGCAAGAATTAGAATCCCAAGATTCTGCTAGTTTGGTTCCCTAACCAAGATTTTTTTTTCCTACTAATTTTATTACTAAAAAAGAGCGGAGGTTAGTAAGTAAGAAATAGATTAAAATGGATGAATCAACTAGCCTGATAATTTATGAAAAAACAATTTTTGGTCTTCATTTTTATCATAACAATTTATGTGTGTTTTCAACTTTTGTGTAATGATAGGATGTTGTCCATTTTCCCCTCTGGAGCTGCTGGTGGATTTGAAGTGTGCAGTCTTTGAGTTGGTTCCTATTGACTAGTTGACCAGAGTTCCCCTGAAGGAATGGGTCACCTCATAACTCTTCATTAGTTTATTCAACCAACCTTTACTGTGCCTGCACTATGGATTAGGGAGCTCTGGTACAGGGCCTACTGGGTATAGAGCTGTGCTGCCAACTCAAAGGTAGATGATTCTGACACATCAGCTGCTCTGAGGGAGAAAGGTGGGTAATCTCATCCTATGTGATTCACACCTACTGAAGGGTCAGCTATGAATCAGTTCTGACTTGACAATACTGTGTTTTGTTTTGTTTTAATACTACCTGTTACACTTGACATTATCTATTCTGTTCTTAGTTTATAGAAAACCACCTTAATGAGATTTTTGAAGTCAACAATAACATTCACATTGTTTTAGGTGACCAAGTAAACTTTATACATTTAGGTTCCTGCCAAAAAGTCATTTTCTTTGGCAACCAATCTACTTTCAATAGGTACAAACAGTTATTTTAATCTTATTTGTCCATTTGCCCACCAATGCCCTTAATTATAGAACTATTGAAAGTATGAATGAATTCTTATATAATTAATCTCTCACACAGTAAGCATGTGACAAACTCATATTATTATAGACGGGGTTACAGGGAAACAGGCCCAATCTATTATTACAAATGAGTGTTTTCTACTAAGTATTAAGGGATGTTGTACCAAATACCATTTTTACACAAAAGTAAAACAATCTTAATAGTTATTTGACTCTGTGGCAGGAACTTGAACATTGGATGGGAGTATAGAGGTTTTTTATGGGAATTTGTGGTGGATTTCTTTTTATCGCTTTCATGATTATTAAGCAAAAGCATGTGACAAGAATAGTAAAGCAAGGCCTTTTGCTTTCTGAGCAGGTCTCTGTAAGCGATTTAATATGGTTCACTGAGAGAGGGTATGGTAGCTAGTCCATGTTAAGCCTAAACAAACTGCAGGAGAAATTGAAATGGTTGTTCCTGGCTCAATTCATGCCCCTGGATTAAACTGAAATATTACCTATGTCATGTAAGGATATTGAAGAGAGCTGTAATTCTGTTGGTTTCAAGTAGGTACTGCCAGTAGTAACTGCCATATGAAAAACAGTGGAAATACATTTCTGGAAGAATTATTAGCAAAAGGTGAAGCTCCAACAAGGAGTGCAATACCAAGCAGTAATAAAATAAAGTGTAAGGAAAATAATTTGCTATCTGAAAGAGTAAAATTATGAAAAGCTGTCATCAGTGAAATTACCCTCCTTGTAGAAAAACAACGTTGTTTAGGTTTCTTTTACAGCTTCTGTTAAGTAAGCTGAGTTTACATTGTTTCCAGAGATGTGTGCAATATAATATTTATTTCTGGAACTACTAAAAATTCCTGTATCATAAATAACTTCTTTCCCCACAGCTTATGTGGCTTTATTAAGTGTGTACATATTAATGCCTTAAATTACATTTCTATAGCACATTCATTGAGCATAGTAATAAAATCACGGTCACTTCAATGACCTTGAGTCTGAACTTCAGTCCATCACCTACAGAATTTTAAAAGTACAGAAGTGGAGGAAGCATAAGATAGATGCATAAGTAATTGTGAATTCAAAGCATATGTTTATCTCTGGGAGTATTTGCTCCTCAAATGTTGTTAATATTTAAATATACATTTTCTGAAGGAGCCATATTCTAATAATGAGAACTCTTGCCACCAGCCTAAAATTTCACAGGCTGCCAATCTTTCAGTTAGACCACTTGACTGTGCTGGTCTCTATAATAGTAATTACCAATTTGACAACCCGTTTAATCTCTAAAGCACTTTGCAAATATTAACCAGAAAACTTCACATCACTCCTCTGAGATGTAGTTATCTTCCTTCTTACAGAAGGGGCAGGCATGTTTAAGTGATTTGTCCTAGAACTGTAAAAGAGAGAGTGTCAAGACTAAGATTAAAATTCTGAAACCAACAACTACCATATTTTTACAAATAGCACACCCACATAAATGACATGCATACATGTACAGCAGAGGGAAATGACAAAATATATTAAAATGTCCTGGCATATTGCACCCTTGCGTACACCACATGTGTTTTGTGACATTTGTGCAAGAGAATTTTGGCCTCATTTATGCTCATTTAATCATCTGAAAATGTTACTTCATATTAGTTTTCTATATAGTATAAAAGTATATGCTATTGTCAAGTAAGGGGTGGAGTTCCTTAGTACTTGGCACTTTGATTGTTATAAAATAAACCATTCAAGCTGGATGTTTGCTCAGAAGCAGTCCATGTCTGGATATGCGAATGATGGAGTCCCTTACAGCTGATCCGCACCCAGGTATATTTTGTGGGTTACAGACTAAAGTCATAGATTGTAGTGTCCTGTTTAGTGGGGGCATTGACTGCACTTGCCTGGGTCTTATGGTGCCTGCCCAATGTGAAACCGCATGGCAGGATGGTGGACATGAGCAAACAGTGCCACAGCCCTGGTGAGCCTTGTTTCTTGAATAGCTAATGGAATGTTTTCCTTCATTGGAAAAAAGTAAGTAAGGAATCCTGCCAGGAAGAGTTGCTTTAAATTTGAGGGTAAGTTAGTGATAGACTACTGCTGGAAACCAAACTTACTTTCTTTCTTTTTTTTATCATCAACCGATATAAGACAACAACTTAGAAATTGAAGTCAGCATCAAGTAAAAATATTGGTACTGCGGCATGCTTATGAAAATAACATGCAGGGATTGCTCAGTAGGCAGAAAACGTATAAAATACAGTAACATAAAACGTGTAAAAATATAGTGCTAAAATTAACAATCCGATATCAGCAAAGTCATCTTTGGATTTTGATTACCCAGTGAGGAATGACGTGTAGAGACATAAATATATTAAAGATTGTTAAGTATATTTTGCTTCTGACATGTGAGCTTGTGTTAGTGTTTTAAGAGTAAGATTACAAAAGGAAACAATGGGACTAACAAAAACTCTAAAGCAAGGTTAAGCTTTTGATACAGTGTTTGAACTTGAAGTGATCCCAAAGTTTACCCCTACTCAACCCCCAGAAAGTATTGGGGAAGATTTTCTTCTCTTAGAATATTGATAAAACATTCCAAAGAAGAGATAGATTTTTGTGGTCTATTTTCTGTTTTTCTATTATGAAGCAAACTGAATTATTAATGTCCTTTTCCCACCCTTTATAGCTCCACCTTTACCAAGCTACTTTAAAAAAAAAAAAACAAAACACAAAACCAAACACAGAAAAGTATTTTTAAGAGAGAGTTTTATGCCATCTACTACTCTGAGGACAAATGAAATGAGCAATGTCTTTTTTTCTTAAAGTAATTTAAAAATTACTGTAAGTCAAAAGGATTTTTTAAAAAGTAATTTAAGAATTATTGTAAGTCAAGAGAATTGATACCTTTGAATTGTGGTATTGATGAAGAATATTGACTATACAGTGTACTTCCAAAAGAGTAAACAAATTTGCTTTTGAAGAAGTAGAGCCAGAATATTCCCTTGAAGCAAGCATGGAGGGAGACTTCTTATATACTTTGGGCATATGTTATCAAGAGGAGTCAGTTCTTGCTTTAAAAAGGAGAGGATAATTGAAAAAGAGGAATGTTTTCAATGAGATGGATTGGCTCAGTGACTGTTCCCAAGAATGGTGGAGATTTTAAGGATGGCACAGGGCTGGGCAAGGCTTTGTTGTGTTTTACATGGGGTCACAATGAGTCAGAGCAAACCTGTGGTACCTAAGGACAACATTATAAGTCATCCCAATATATTTCTCTGTTATGAATGTAATTTATACTTATAAAATGATTGAAATGAAAATTTATTTTCATAAATTAATTCTATATATTAATTCTATACACATTTACTTAAAACAGAAGAATAGGCTCTTTAGGTGCTGTCAAGTCAACTGACTTATAGTGATCCTGAAACAGACCAAGACCTTGTTTCCTTATCTCTGTTGTGCTCAAGCTTACTCTGGAGTCATTGGGTCAATCCATTTTCTCAACAGTATTCTTCTGTTGACTTTAGTCACTGTCCAACTTGCAGGTGCATAACAAATAATTGAAGACTATGGTTTGAATCAGGTGCACCTTAGTCCTTTAGCTGACAACATTGCTTCTTAACACCTGGAAGAGGGTCTGGACAGCAGATGTATCTTTTGATTTCTTGACTGCTTGAATGTAAGATTCTTAAATTTGTTCCTATTTTTTTCTTTCTGAAGGACTTTTATAATTTTTGAGTTTACCTGTAGATCTGTGACCCACTTTGAGTTGGGTTGTGTGCATTGTGTGAGGTGTAGCTCTTGTTTCCATTTTTTGCAGATTGACATTCTTACATTTTCTTTTGATGCTTCTTGCACCATTTAATATTTTATTCATAGAATTCTTCATTATTGCAAGTCAAGGCTCAAATTTGTCCTTTAGTTCTTTCAACATGAGAAAGCCTGACTATTTTTCTCCTCTTTTGGTTTTCTAATTCTACTTCTTTGTGCATTTTATGATAATATTTTACTAGCAAAACAAAGTTATAATATTCTAGCATAGCATGGAGCAGAACCTTGTTTCTCAGTTAAAAAAAAAAACCAACAACAACAATATCAACAAAACAAACCTGGATATTCTTACCACTGAACTGATAGGCTACATCATGATGTATGGAGAAGAGATTGGAATTGTCAACAACTTCATCTTATAATTACCATCTTTGGTATCAGCAGTCATCCATAATTAACATCCACAATTAACTCCCTTGGTATCAGCAGTCAGGTTATCTGAAGACAAATTGCATTGGGAAAATCTGCAGTTAGGTACCTCTCCAAATTATTGAGTAGTGATGTCAGTTTGAGGACTAAGGTGAGTCTCATTCAGGCCATGATCATTCTGATCACTTGCTGTGCATCTGAGAGCTGGATAATGAATAAGATAACAGAAGAAGAATGGATACCTTTGAGTTGTGATGTTAGAAAAGAGCACTGAGCATCCCATGGACTTCCAAAAGAACAAACAAATATGTCTTATAGAGGGTGCAGCAAGAGTGCTCATTGGAGGCAAGAATGATGAGGCTTTGCCTCATATACTATGGACATGTTGCTAGAAGAGGCTATTCTTTGGACATGATGCTTGGAAGAGTGAAGTGTCAGTGAAGGAGAGGAAGACTATCAACCAGGTCGACTGACATGGTGATTGCCACAACAGGTTCTAATGTCTCAGAAAGTAGTAAGATGACACAGGAGAGGATGGGGTTCAGATCTGCTGTTCATAGGATTTGAGTAGATGTCACTTATCAATAATAACAACAACAAGAGTTCTAGAGGGCTTTCTGTTAAGAAAAAAATATAATGAAATGTACAGTTTCTTTTTACTAAGAACAAATTTATTTTAATAATATGTAAAATGAAACAACCCTGCTTGCTGAAACTGAGGAGGATCTGAAGTGCTTGCTGTAGAAGGTCAAGGACTGTAGCTTCAATATAGATTGAAAGCTCAATTTCACGAAAACAAAGATTCTCACCACTGGACTGATTCCTATCATTATGATAGATGGTGAAGAAATTGAAATTGTTAATAGCTTTAGTTTGCTTGGCTCCACAATTGACACTCTTGGTACCAGCAGCCAGTACGTCAAAAGATGAATTGCCTTGGGAAAATCTGCTGTCAGGGACCTCTCTAGAGTACTGAAAAGGAACAAGGTCAATCTGGAGACTAAGAGACTCTGATTTAGGCTCTAGTCTTCACAGTTACTTGATATGTGTTGAAAAACTGGACAATGACTAGGGATGCTACAAAGACAATTGATACCTTTAAGTCTTAGTGCTGGAGAAGATTATTATATATCATGGACTGTTCAGAGAACAAACAAGTTCATCCTGTTTAGGGTGAAACCAGGCTGCTTCTTGGAGGCAAAGATTCTGAAGCTTCATCTGACGTATTTTGGACATATTGGAAGGAGGGACCAGTGCTTTGTGAGGCACATCATTGGTAGGAAGAATGGAGGGCCATTGCAAGATATGAAGAACCCTTGATGAGATTGATTGATTCAGTTACTGGGGTAATGTGTCAGAAATAATAAGATTGGAAAAGGATAGAGTGGATTTTAGGGCTATTGGGCTGTGAGTCACAAGTGACTTGATGGCACCTAATAACAACAACAACAATGTAAAATGATCAGTTCTTGACACAGGTATTTCATAGTAGGAAGCATTTAAGAATCAAGTCATTTGATAACCTTGTTCTTTGTTTTGTAACAACCTAAATATTACTATTTTAAAAAAATTTACTGTTTGAAATAAGGATACTTTTAAAAAGTAACTTCAGATTTTAGCGTGTATGTTGGTTCAAATAGTTTTTTTTTTTTAAATAAGAAAATGAAAATATTTTGTTTATCTGGCTTAGTTTTTGAATTTAAATGCTAAATTATATTTTGGATCAGGTTCTGATTCATGTCATAATGTTCTACAAAGGTGCATCTTTGTCTCATATTTCTTTGGTTAAAATATTTACAAACAACTTTATTTATTGAAAATATTCAAACACTGAAAAATTCCAGAAAATACTATTGGGTAGTATTTGACTAACAACATTTGTAATTGCAAATAATGCCAATAGCACTGCTCAGACTCATAGGTTGAAGTAGCTAACCAAGGAATTACTTGGTTTACAAATCTTACTCATTTTTGCAACACCAGTTATAAAATTTGTACAAGTACACTATGCTTAGACATTGCTACCAGTTATTTTCTTTGCAAAAATGACTCCCCATTAACAACAGAAAATTATACAAACAAGAATATATAACATGGTAATAATTAGAAGTGCTGACTCATAAGGGTTGTCTTTTTGTTAACCTTTAATTTTCACAGATAGTTATGACTCTTTTACTATTTGTAACTTTTTCTGTAAAGATTTTGGTTTGGAGTAAATTGTATAAATTTCACAAGGAATTCCACATGGAAACACTGCTGTAAACTAGTCAGTGACACCGTTATTGTTTTCTTTCTCTTTGCAAGTGTCAAAAGCACCACCATCAAAATGTGCAGAATATGTCAGTGACTCAGAGGAAATTTCCAGAGATAATAGTAGACACCTCTTTAACCTTTAAATTAAACTAAGTGGTTTTGAGGAAAGTGCAGAGGAAAAGATATACCAGAACAATATTACTGAAGTTATTTGTCAAAAATAAGATCGTTCTACATAATTGCTAAGTTGGCTTTAAAACTAGCATCAAAGGCTTTTACTTCTCTTATATTCTTTTCTTTTGTACTGCCATTCCAACAATGATTTTGATGTAGCATAATTGTTATAGTATAGGAAAAATGAGTGTCAAATGACTGTGAGTTTGAAAAGTAATTTGAAAGGGTTATCGTTTAAATGTAAAGATCTCTCAAGAAAGTCTTCACAGTTCTATTTTGCTTAAGTTTTCCTTTTCACATAGATATAATGTAACAATAAAATATCATGTATAATCCAACCTAAGAGAATTTGTTCTATAACTGTTAAACACATTTCAAAGTTATAAAGAATTTTTCTCCTAGTTTAATTGACAGTCTTTTTCTTTATTATTGGTATATATAATAATACCACATAAATAATGATTTCAGCATATCTCAACGCATTGCTATTAAGTTGGAACTGACTTAAAGATGACCTTCCATTGAGTTTCTGAGGCTGTAAGATTGTAGACTATTTTCCGTATTTCCTCTGCAGATCTCCTGGTGTACTTAAACCTCTAGAAAGGCATGGATTTGGGGTTAGCAGCAAAGTTTCATGTGGACTAATGATATCTTGTTGTTGTTGTTAAGCGCTGTTGAGTCATAGACGACTCATAGTGACCCTATGAATGAAAGACCTGAGCACTTGTATAACTTTCATAATTTCTCCATGTTCATATAGTTTCCAGAGGCAAAATTTTCGGAAGTGGATGCCACTCCTGCTTCCAAACTTGTTTTAATCGGGAAGCTCCACCAAACACTGTCCACCATTGGTAACCATTATTATATTTGACACATCAGAGTCAGTATATAACATCACAGCAACCACAACTTACCTCTGTACAGCAAATGGACAGAATGATATTATTATGATTTTATTTTTAAAGCTGTAGATACAGAAACTAAAAGATTAGGTTTCCTCCTGTAAAAACCATGGATCATGCAGATGGCTGAGTCTGACCTCACGCTTTAATCTCTAGATTAACATCATTGCTTTTCAGTACTCTGGAAATGTACCTGA
>NW_006399940.1:4765684-4767457 GCF_000299155.1 Elephantulus edwardii | reverse complement strand
TACAGATGGACAGTCTTCTGGTGCTCTTTGCTTTCTTCCAAGATCCATCTGACATAGGTGATAATGTCTCTAGTGCCACAAGCTCTTTTAAACCCAGTTTGTATTTCTGGTAGTTCTATGTCAATGTACTGTTCCAGTCATTTCTGGAAAATCTTCAACATCCATAATACAAATCTGTTTCCCATAAGGTCAGAGAAGGCCTCCATGCTCCCACAACTACACCAATGAACACCAACACCAACTGTACTACTACTATCCAGTAGTACTACCCAGTTTTACAACTGGGTCTGAAGTCCATTGCAATGGCCACACATATATCACAGAACCATACTCAGGTTATGGGGGTTTACTATAGAAGTTAACAAGTTATAATTCAAGTTGGCAACAGGATGTAATTCCTCAGTCAGGAGAGATTCTAAAGTGTTCTTTGACTTTCTGCCTTATAGTTTAGGGTAGTGTTCCAAAGTTTCCTTAGTTCTTCTAATTATAGCATATTCCTTCAATCCTCCATCAAGCTTGATAAAGGCTCCTGGCTCTGGTTCCATAAGGCAGCAGTCTCAAATCAGTCTCTAATGTCAGTCTCCTGAGATTGCTGTGGTTCTTGTATAGGTCCAGGGCTGACTAGTGTAGGAATCCGTGACCCTGAAAAATGTGCATGACATTTTCTGCTTCTTCTATATGAGAGTTCCCTGTTCTGCTGCTAAAGATACTCAATTTAAACTTCATGGAATTGGAATACCAATTTAATAATGATTATTTTTATACATATCTATTTTAAGTTTTTATCCAGTTATGTGGTAAATCTTAAAACCAATGGCTAGGAAAGCTGTTGAGAATAATAAGCAACATGACACCACACCCAAAGATGAAGAAATCCATATTTATTCCCATTCTGAAAAAATGATGATACCACAGAGAGTGGAATTATCAAACAATATCACATGCAAGTAAGATCCTACTGAAGATTATCCAAAAATGATTGGGACAGTACATCAACAGATTCCAGATATACGAATAGGGTTTATAAGAGGCTGTGGCATTAGAAACATTATAGCCAACGTTAAAAAGATCTGAAATCAGAGAGTACTAGTGGAACGTCTATCTGTGTTTCATTGACTATGCAAAGACATTTGACTGTGTGGATCACAGCAAACTGTGGCTAACTCTGAGAAGAAAGGGAGATCCAGAACACATAATTGTGCTTATGCAAAACCTCTACTTGGAGGCAGTCATTAGAACAGAGCAAGGAAACAATGTATGGTTCAAAATCAGGAAAGGTGTGCATTAGGAGTGCATAATTTGTCCAAACCTTTTCAATCTATATGTGAAACAGATTCTCCAGGAGACTTGGCTCTATGAGGAGTCAGGATTGGAGGGAGACTCATCAACAATCTGAATTATGAAGCTGACATAACCTTGCTTGTTGAAACTGAGGAGGACCTGAGGCATTTTCTGCAGCAGGTCAAGGACAGCAGCCTTCAATATGGATTGAAGCTCAGCATGAAGAAAACAAAAATTCTTATGACTGAGCATATTGGTAACATCATGATAGAAAATGAAGAGACTGAGATATTTAACAGCTTCAGCTTGCTTGGCTCTACAATCAACACTCTTGGTACCAGTAACTAGACAAATTCCATTGAGAAAATCTGCTGTCAAGGGACTTCTTCTGAGTACTGAAGAGCAATGATGTCACTCTAGAGACAAAGATGCACCTGATCCCGCCTATTTTCTTAGAAATTACTTGCTATGTATTAGAGAGCTGGACAATGA
>NW_006399940.1:4757164-4762511 GCF_000299155.1 Elephantulus edwardii | reverse complement strand
CACAATCTTGGCACAAGCATTCAGGAAATTGAAAGATTAATTTCATTAGGAAATTCTGTTGTCAGGGATCTCTCCAGAATGCTAAGGAGAATCATTGTCAGTCTAGAGACTAAGGTGCACCTGATCTAGGCCAAGGTCCCACAATTACTTGCTGTGCATCAGAGAGCTGGGCAATGACTAAGGACGATAGAAGAAGACTCAATGCTTTCGAGTTTTGGTCCTGGAGAGGTGTATTGAACATTCCATGAACTGCCAAGAAAACAAACAGGTCTATCCTTATATAAGCTTCTAATATAGGATGACCTATTTTTTATATAATCTCTGAATTATCTTCCCATTTATGTTAAACCTGGTGTCATGCCTGGATTAGATTTTTTGGAGTCAGCTATGAACCTGAGATCAAACTTACCAGTCATTTTTTGGATGAAAGATGTGGTAGTCTGTGTCTGTAAAGATTTTTTTTGTGTGCCATTTAATCAGAAGTGACCCATCTAATGGGTTTTCAGAGGCAGTTATTCACGTGGTGGGAGGTTGCCAATCCTACTCTTAGGGGGAAGTTGGTGCATTTGAACTACTTGCTTTTGGGATTGAGCACAGTTTCTTACCACTAGGCCACCAGAGCTGTGTCTGTAAAATTGTTGTTATGTGCCATCGAGTCATTTGCGACTCATAGTGACCCTATGTACAAGAGCCCTAAACACCGTTCTACCCTGTGCCAACCTCGCTGTCAAACACATTCATTCCCACCACTCCACTCACAGGATCAATCCTTCTCATCGAGGGTCTTCCTCTCCTGTGCCGTCCCTCCACTCTCCCAAACATGATATCCCTCTCCAAGGACCAGTCCCTCCTTACAACATGTCCAAAGTATGTCAGATGAAGCTTCAGAATCCTTGACTCCAGGGAACATTCTGGCTTCACCCTCTCCAGGACAAACCTGTTTATTCTCCTAGCAGTCCATGGTATATTCAACACTCTCCTCCAGCACCGCAACTCAAAAGCATCAATTCTCTTTCTGTCATCCTTATTCACCGTCCAACTCTCCGATGCATAGCATGTAATTGCAAAAACTATAGCCTGGATCAGGTGCACCTTAGTCTCCAGCCTGATGTTGTTTCACTTTAGTACTCTTGAGAGGTCCCTCACACTTTGGAAATTCTTTAGGGAAGTTGTACTCTGTTTTACAGGGTTGAAATAACTCAATGACTATGGACGCACTACTTTTTTATTTTGGTGTATAAAAGTGCTTGTGATGGTTTGAATTGTTGGCTCCAATCCTTTACTTTTGTCATTATTCACATTCTTGCCCTAAACCTTCATGTTTTAACGTAATGAGTTTTATTGATATTTTTTGCAGTATTCCAAGGAGGAAATTCTGTAGCTAATCATAAGAAATTTTCCTACAAATGTTACATCATAAGAAATCTTCCTAAGAGTCAATCCCACTTGCTGAAGGAGGGTCCATTTATTAGGGTGGTTGTTGCTATTATGTACTATCAAGTTGCCTGTGACTCACAGGAACCCTATGTACAATAACTCTGAACCCTGTCCTCTCCTGAGCCAGTCTCACTGACTCCAACATATCTACCCGCATTAGTGTATCATTCCATCTCATCTGGGTTCTTCCTCTCCTGCATTGTCCTTCCACTCTACCAAGGATGATGTCCTTCACCAAGGACTGGTCCCTCCTGTCCACATGCCCAAAAGTATGTGAGATGTAGCTTCAAAATCCTTGCCTTCATGGAGAAACTTGGTTTCACCCTCTTTTGGACAGAATTTTTTGTTCTCTTGGCACTCCTTGGTTTGTTTAAGACTCTACTTCAGCACTACAACTCAATGGCATTGATTCTTGTTCTGTCATCCTTAGTCATTGTCCAACTCTCTGATGTCTAGCAAGTAGCTTTTTATTGTAGTCATTCAAACTGACATTTTTTTTGGCTTTTCCTTTTCTTCCAGATATTAAGCCCTTTTATTCCTATCAATATACTTTCAAGTCTTTTATTAAATAAACTATTACTTTAATTATTTTTCTTCCATATCTTTATTTACTTAACTCTGGTAGTGTTCTTAGGGCGTACTCCTTGAAAGGCTAGGAGCACAGGGAAATATATTTCTCATTTACCTCAAGAATACATAATGTAATGTCACTTGATACTATAAGAAAATTCTTAAATGACAATATAAAATTAAATATTTTTGGAAAGCATAATTCCATAACTGGATTCCTTCAATCTTGAAGACTACAATAAATGACTCACTAACTGATGTATAATGATACAATGCAACTATGAACTCAGAAATTTTTTTTTCACAAAAAAAGCTCATTACTGTTTATTCAGTCATAACTCACTCATCGTTAAACCTCCATGTATTTCTGAAGTTGTATGTTGTACAGAAAGAAACTGTCCATCTTTTTTTCCCTTGGTGCCCCTGGCGGATTCAAATGCCAGAGAAGTACGGCCTCTGGGTTACCAGCACAGCTCCCTCCAGACTACGCCACTAGAATTCTCTCTCTCAACACAAGCAATGTTAAATTTAGAGAAGCTTTTCACATTTTCCTCAATTACAGAACCTCTTGGTAAAGGTATATGATCTTTTCTTTTATTCGTGTTCAACTTTATTCATATTATTATTATTAATTTCAATGAACATCAACATCTACAGAGATTTTGGAATTCCATTCATTCATTGTTGCACTTTTCTTCACTCCTCTCCTGGAAAAGCAAAAGAAAACTCCTTCATTGGTACATAATCCCCCCCTCACACACACACAGAAATTTTTAAACTATGATTCTTTGCTACAAGTACTTTCAAATCTATTTCAGCAAATACTGACATTTAAACTGTGAGTTCACTGTGACAACTACAGCAAAAGCACTGTTAAGTTATGCACATCTGTATTTGTTCAGTTGCATGTACTTACCTAATCCCTTACCCTTCATTAGAGGGATAAGAAAACCTATTAACAGTATCCCCTCACTGACCAACACTGAATTGATCGTCCTTTGTTAAGGACATTTTGAGAAATACCCCTTAGTACCAAGAGCTATTGGAAGCACTTAGGGTATTTTAGACTATAGAATGCATTTTCTAGTTGAAAATTCAAATAATATGAAAAATTATAAAATCCTATTTCATTTCACTAGTTTTTTTTACTGCTGAATTCCTCATTCTGTATTCTTCTGTTCCTTGAAATATGCCATAATTCCCTTTCCCATTCCACTGTATAGGCATAGAATGGTTTCTACTGTTTGCTGTTAAAAATAGCAATGGTATAAATATTCTTGTTTAAGTCTTCTCCATGTTGTGTGTGTGTGTGTGTGTGTGTGTGTGTGTGTACGCACATGTCTGAATTTCTCTGGGCTATATCACAAGAGATAAATTTACTGGTCATAGGACATGCAACAAAGAAAATGTGAAGTAGTTTAATAAAAAATATATAATTTTCAAATGATATCCTTTAAGTTATGAATCAATAGAACTCTCTGAACATTAGCTCTACAGTGGTCCAATCTGATTGACATTCACAAAAATTTCAGAGGAAAAGGAAAGAGATGTAGGAAAAAAAGAAAAAAGAATACAAGTCCTACAGAAGGGCAAGAGAGGTGAGGGGACGAGAAAAGAGGAAAAAGGAAAAGTGGATAACAGTGAGAAATGGACAGCAAGGAAAAAAGGAGAATTTATGTTAGGAAATAAAGCATTACAAATTCTGAAATCTCCTGGAGATAGATAAAATACTGAGTTGTTTTAGTTTCTGCGGGTAGGAAAGACTTCGTTAACTTTTTTTAAACTGCTGAAAGTGTTATTTTATTGGCATTGTAGTAGTTTGATTGTTAACATCCACTTCTGAATTTTAAACATTTTTATCTAGTTCTGAAAACTTGGATATAGGCATACACTTGCTCCTTGGAAGCAAAGATGACAAACCTTCATCACTCACATTTTGGGCATGTTGCTAGGAGAAGGTATTCTTTGGAAGGAGACATCATGATTGGAAAGGTACAGAGTCAGAGAAAGAGAGGAAGTCCCTCAATAAAATTGATAGACACAATGATTGCAACAATGGGTGCATCAGAGTTGATGAGAATGGCACAGGATAGGACATGGCTCAGATCTGTTGTTCATAGGGTTATGATGAGTCGTTCTCAACTCAATAGCGTCTAACAACACGACAAAGATTTTGACCTCAAGCCCACTGTTGCAGTCAGCATGTTATCTGTCTTGTTGAGAGCATCTTCCTGTCTGTGGCTGGTTCTCTACTTTTCTAAGTGTTGTTTTCCAAGGACTAGCCCCTCCTGATAAGATGCACAAAATATTTGAGACCAAAGTCTTACCATTTTTAATTACAAGACATATACTAATTGCACTTAGTCCAAGATAATTTTGTTTGTTTGGCAGACCATGCTATCATACATTCAATACTTTTTGTTAACATCACAATACAAAGGTGATAAGGATTTGGGTATGGCTTTGTTTTGTTGTATATAGGGTTAGGAATTAGAGTCAACAAAAGCAATAGTTAAAATACAGGCAGAGAAAATATCCAGAACCATTTAGGAGCATGGTAAACATTAGCAATGCCACTCGGAACTCTCTTCAGGAAAACAAATGTCCCAGTTGCTAGATGACCAATCAAAAGACACTTTCAGCTCCTTTGGGGTCTGCTTCAGCTGCAGAGAGCTATCTCAGTTAAGGTCATGGTCTTCCTCAAATTACCTATATCCAGTGTCTAATTCTGGTGAGGACATGGGAGTACCATTATTTTTATTCTATAGAAGAGCGACACTGATGGGTGTAAGCTCCAGAGCCTGCTGGGGTGTTGTCTGAAGCTTTTCCAGGTCTGCACCACAGTTCTACCTCCCTATTCATTTCATTCAGCTTTCTCCCTCTCCTTTCCAAATGTTGATCCTTAATCAATATCCTGAGCCCACACTCTGACTCAGTGCCTGCTTCCAAAGAACCCAACCTATAACAATTGGCCAAGGAGTATTGTAATTGACTTGTGATATTTGTCATGTGAAAGGACAAGCCTGATTTTTGCAGGCCTTTGTCATTCCTATTAAGGAGGAAAGCTATTCCTCAAGCTTCAAACAATAAAGACACAAAAATCATTCATTCTCCAGTACTGACAATTAAAACGAAAAGAAACATTGTACAATAGTAAACATTATATTAAGATATTATTTACACACAGAGAGAATAAATCTTGAATAACTAACAATGATGAGAATCTAGGGACAGGGAATTAAATAAATAATACTGAAGAGCAATGGTGCCTCTCTGTAGACTAAGGTGCATCTGATACAGGCCATGGTCTTTGCTCTCACTTGTTATGCATCAGAGAGTT
>NW_006399940.1:4753804-4756429 GCF_000299155.1 Elephantulus edwardii | reverse complement strand
AGTTTAAAAGTGACATATGATAGGATATTACAGTTATCACAAGAATCCAGAATTAAGGTTACATAGTGTAGTGCATTTAGGGTGGGGGGACTGCATACCAAGGAAGGAGTTTATCTTTTGCTTTTTGAAGAGAGGAGTGAACTGGGGTGGGGAGGAGGGGAGGTAGAGAGAAAGGTGCAATAATGAATGAATGGAAATCCAAAATATCTGTAAATGTTCATTAAAATTAATAAAATAAATTTAAAACAAACAAACAAACAAAAACATGTCAAAAGTATGTCAGACAAAGCTTCAGAATCCTTGCTTCCAAGGAGCAGCCTGGTTTCATGCTCTCTAAGATGAACCTGTTTGTTCTCCTACCAGTCTATGGTATATTCAATACTTTTCTCTAGAACCACAGCTAAAAGGCATCAATTCTCCTTCTATCATCCCAAATCATTGTCTAACTCTCTGATGCATAGCAAGTAATTGCAAAGACCATGGCCTGATTCAGAAGCACCTTAGTCTCCAGACTGACATCACTCTCTTCAGTACTTTGGAGAGGTCTCTGACAGCAAACTTTCTCATTGCAATTCATCTTTTAATTTCCTGGCTGCTGGTACTAAGCAAACTGAATCTATTAACTATCTCAATCCCTTCATCAACTATCATGATGTTGTCAATTGGCCCAGTGGTGAGAATCTTTGTTTTCTTTATATTGAGTTTCAATCCATATTGAAGGCTGTAGTCCTTGACCTTCTGCAGCAAGAGCTTCAGGTCCTTCTCTGTTTTGACAAGCAGGTTTTTGTCATTTGCATAACGCAGATTGTTAATGAATCTTCCTTCAACACTGATGATACATTTCTCCTCATATAGCCTAGCCTCTGGGATAATCTGTTCTGCTTATAGATTGAAAAAGTATGGAAATAAGACACATCCCTGGTGTATACCCTTCCCAATTTTGAACCATGCAATGTTTCCTTGCTCTGTTCTGACGACTGCCTCCTGGTCCATATATAAGTTTTGCATAAGCATGATCAAGTGTTCTGCGTTTCCCATTCTTCTCAGAGTTAGTCACAGTTTGTTGTGATCCACACAGTCAAATGCCCTTGCATAGTTAATGAAACACAGATAGACATTCCTCTAGCACTCTCTGCGCTCAGTCAAGATCTATCTGACATTAGCTATAATATCCCTATTACCATGACCTCTTCTAAACCCCGCCTACACTTCTAATAGTTCTCTGTTGATGTGCTGTTCCAGTCATTTTTTATAATCTTCAGCAGAATCCTGCTTGCATGTGATATTAATGATATTGTTTGATAATTTCTGCACTCTGTCAGGTCATCTCTCTTTGGAATTTGAACAAATGTTAATATATTCCTGTCAGTTGACGAGGTGGGTTGACTTCAGACTTTTTTGATAGAACTTGGTGAGCACATCCAAGGCAGCATCTGTTTGTTGAAATATGTCAATTGTTATGCCGTCAGTTCCTGGGGCCTTGATCTTGTCAGTTCTTTTAGAGCAGCTTGAATTTCTTCTTTCATCACCATAGACTCTTTCTCATGCATTGTTTCACGAAATTATTCTGTGTCCGCCAATTCTTTTGCTACAACGACTCTGTATACTCTTTCCATCTTCTTTTAATACTTCCTGGATCACTTAATATTCTTTCCAAAGCATCCTTAAGTATTGCTACTCGAGGCTTGAATTTGTTCTTCAGTTTCTTCAGCTTAAGAAATGCTTAGTGAGTTCAGTCTCTTTGGCTCTATGATATTTGACTTGTCTTCTCAACTGCCCTTTGAAATCTTCTGTTCAGCTCCTTTATTTTGATTTCTTCCCATTGTTTTGGCTTTTCAGTGCTCTAGTGCAGTATTCAGAATTTCTTCTGGAATTCATCTTGGTCTTTTCTTTCTCTTTATAATTACCCCCTGCATTCTTCCTGGATGATATTTTTTATATCCTCCCACAGCTCGTCTGATCTTTGCTCATTATTGTTCAAGGCCTCAGACTGTTTCTGAGATGGTTTTGAAATTCAGGCGGGATAGACTTAAGGTCAAATTTTGGTTCCCATATACTTGATTTCATTTTCCTTAGCTTCAGCTTAAACTTGCATATGGGTAGTTGGTGGTCTGTTCCACAATCAGCACCTAGCCTAGTTTTCACAGCTGGTACTGAGCTTCTCCAGTGAGTCTTTCCATAGATGTCATCAATCTGATTCCTGCTCATACCTTTGGATGAAATTCATGTGCATTGCTGACATTTATGTTTCTTATAAGATGTATTTGTAAGATTATATATATCTTTAAAGAGAACACACCTCTCTATTCTTTTCATCACTGTTGATTAGCCATAAGTTAGGGGGAGGATGGAGAAATAAAAAGAAATATCAGCATTTCAAAAGAAGTAACAGGAATGATTTGCTCATTTATTCATTCTTATTGACATTAAATCCATACCAAGTAGAGGCTAGGAGTTCATACAAAGAATTAAAATTGTGTGTAACAAATATATTAAGCTGCTAACAGAAAGGTTGGAAGGCATTTTTTTATTATTATTATTATTAAATTTTATTACTTTTAATGAACTTTTATTACTTTTAATGAACTTTTAATGAACATTTACAGAGATTTTGGGTTTTCATTC
>NW_006399940.1:4748286-4751813 GCF_000299155.1 Elephantulus edwardii | reverse complement strand
CTTTATTGGGGAAATGCCAAATTGTCTTCCAGAGTGGTGGTACTTTTACAAGTGGATTTGAATTTTACTTTAGGATTGTTTGGAGCTTTTAAGAGATAATAAAGTAGGTATTGGGTTTTGTTGTGTTTTTTTTTTAATATTTTATTTTTTTTTTACTTTTAGAGTGATTTAAGTGAGAGTTAATAGGGCAAATTTGCTTTAAATCCAACAATTTATACACATTTTTATAACATTGATTGCAATCCCTATAATGTAATAGCACTCTTCCCACTGCTTCTGCGTTGTTCTCATTTCCATTATTTCTTATTTTTATCCTTCCTTCTTTTCCCTGAGCCTTATATTCTGACATATGTAGGGTTTTGGTATTGTATGGTTGATAATTCTAATGTGTGTGTCCCTGCCTCATGTTACTGATCACTGAAAGGTCTGCCCATTATCTGGCTGAAAGTTGAGGCGCTCAGGTGATATCAGTTCCAGGCTGGAAGGGTGACTAAGAGTCATAATGTTAGGGATTCAACCATTATCTATCATCTCAGTAATCCTGATTTTTTTATGATGAATCTAGATTTTATCTGAAGATTGATATATGTTGAGGATACTGCAGAATGCTATTGCGTTAGTCATAGCAAGAAGATGACCTTTAAGCTTTGGAAGTAGACTAGAAAATGGGAGAGATCTATAATGACTGAAAATAAGAGTAAAACATGGCTGAGGAATCTGATTTTGAATTCATTTCCTTTTATGTTATCACTGAGCTTTAGGGAAATCATGTGTAACAGTGTGTACCTGGACTGAACTAGAGGTACCTCCCTGGTGTGCTGGGAAGTGAAATTGGGAAACACCCTCTGGAAGTCTTCCAACTACTATGGGCAGGCTCTCTCCTTAACTGTAATAGGCTGCTCAGGGACACAAGCAGATGTCCAGTCACATTCCTTGATTTGTCTAGGTCTCAGGTGTCCCACAAGAAAGTCCATAAACTCATCTATAATTAGAGTTCATTACAGATGCAGCTGATAGGCCCAGAGAAGTGGTGAGTATTCAAGACAGTAGGAGGAAGGGGATAGACTGTGGGAAGTACAAATGCAGGTGAATGAACAAGATCCTTGGATAAAACAATTCACATTTTTAAGCATAGGCTAAATTTAGCAAGTAGGCTAAATGTAGCAAATGATAAGCAGTTCTTTGGTAGAGCAAGAAGTTGTACTTGAATCTCTTTGCCTTACCATGTTCATGAGAGGCAAAAATGTTCCATGAAAATGAGATGACTGTGATAAGTCAGATGGAATAGTTGTGTTGGGGCTGAAGTAGATTTTTCATAAAATTTCATCAAAAAAGCTGAATTGGCAATACCATTTCAGACAAAGGTCTCATATCAGAAGTCTACAGAATCTTACAGGGCCTCCATAAGAAAAAGACTGAACACACAATTACAAAATGGGCAAAAGACATGGAATGAATTTTCACAGAGGAAGACATTCAGATGGCCAACAGACACATGAAGAAATGCTCAAAATCATTAGCTATAACAGAGATGCAAATCAAAATTACAATGAGATACCATCTTACTCCAGTAGCTGTGGCAAAGTTTAACAGGACAGCAAGTAATAAATGTTGGAGAAGATGTGGAGAGATAGGAGCTCTTATACATTGTTGGTGGGATTGTAAAATGGTACAACCACTCTGGAAGGCAATTTGATATTTTCTCAGAAAGCTGAACATAGAAATTCCATGTGACCCAGCTATTCTATTGCTGACATCCCAAAAAATGAGAACTGAGGCACAAACAGAGACTTGTACACCAATGTTCATAGTAGCATTATTCACCATCACAAGAAGATGGAAACAACTCAAATTTCCAACCACAATCAAATGGATTGAGAAATTATGGCACATACACATGATGGAATACTATGGAGCATGGAGGAGCAATGATTTAGTAAATCACTACCTAATTTGGGAGGGACTGGAGAGCATTATGCTAAGTGAACTAACTCAGTCTTATAAAGGAAAATGCTTTTTAAGACCATTATTGTAAAAATAGATAACTAGTAAAACATGTATGAGTTTCTAAGGGGAGGAGGGTGGGAGAACAGGGGTGACGATGAGTGGAGAGAGTAAACATAGGGTCACACAATTTGATGGATGGAGGGAGGAGTGGGTTAAGGAAATTGGAAAGATCTGGCTTAAAAATCAATGTACACAGAGTTTGTAAGTAAAGCATTATAAAATAGAAAGTCTTAAAAAAAAAAAAGAAGGCGGTATTGGAAAAGACTTGAGTATGGTTCCCAGCTAGAGAAACAAATGTACTTCAGAGATCTGGAGGCAGGAATTGATGACATTTCACTTACATCAACAGAGAGCTTGATTATATTCTATGTCTAAAATGTGACACTCACCAGTGGTATAAAGATTATTGTTATTAGGTTCCATTGAGTCAGTTTCAATTCATAATGACCCTATGTACAGCACAACAAAACACTGTCTGGTCCTGTGCCAAACATACAATCTCTGGTGCATTTAAGCCCATTGTTGCAGCTACTGTGTCAATTCATATTTTTTTTTTCTGTTGCTGCTGTTTTGTCTTATTTATTTGTTCACAAAGTTCATACACATTGTTTCACACTATTCATTATTCATATTGTGTTTCATACAATCATTTTCATGCATATTAAGTTTTATAAACTAATTGCCATTGGACCTTGCCCATCACTACCCTGTCTTTTCACCTGGGTCCTTTCCATTTCCTTCTCCCCCCAACCCTACCCCACACCAAACTGCAGAACCATGTGATTTCATCCCTACTCATCCTCAGCCCTCCCCTTCTTGAGTTTCCATACATGTTTTACCAGTTATCCTTCTATTTTTACAATAATGGTCATATGCAGTATTTGTCCTTATGTGACCGACTGTATTAGTCACTCAGCATAATGCTCTCCAACCTCTCCTAAGTTAAGTATTAGTTTCTAAATCATTACTTCTGAGTGTTGCATAGTATTTCATTGTGTGAATGTACCACAATTTCTCAATCCATCTGGTTTTGTTTGGACATTTGGGCTGTTTCCATATTCTTGCAATGTAGAATAATACTGCTGTGAACAATGGTGTACAAGTCTCTGTGCCTCAGTTCTCATTTTTTTTGGGTGTATTCCAGTGGAATAGCTGTGTCATATGGAATTTCTACGTTAAGCTTACTGAGAAAACATCAAATTGCCTTCCAGAGTGGTTGTACCATTTTGTAGTCCCACAAACAGTGTATAAGAGCTCTTATCTCTCCACATCCTTGTCAACATTTATTACTTGCTGTTCTGTTAAACTTTGCCACAGCTACTGAAGTAAGATGGTGTCTAATTGTAGTTTTTATTTGCATCTTTCTTATTGCCAGCAATTTTGAGCATTTCTTCATGTGTCTGTTGGCCATCTGAATGTCTTCCTCTGTGAAAATTCCTTACATGTATTTTGCCCAATTTGTAACTGGGTATCAGTCTTTTTCTTCTGAAAGCCCTTTAGGATTCTGTAACCTTTTTAAA
>NW_006399940.1:4746106-4747701 GCF_000299155.1 Elephantulus edwardii | reverse complement strand
TGAACAATCTCAATCTCTTCACCATCCATTATGATGTTGCCAATCAGCCCAGTGCTGCAAATCTTTGTTTTCTTGATATTGAGTCTCAATCCATACTGAAGACTGCAGTCCCTGACCTTCCACAGCAAGTGCTCCAGGCCCTTGTTCATTTCAGCAGGCAGGGTTGTGTCATGTACATAAAGCAGATTGTTGATGATTCTTTCTCCATTCCTGATGCTGCATTTCTCCTCATAGAGCCCAGCCTCCCGGATAACCTGTTCTGCATAAAGATTGAAAAGGTGTGGAGACAGGACACAGCCCTGGTGTACACTTTTCCCAATTTTGTTTCCTTCCTCTGTTCTGACGACCGCCTCCTAGTCCAAGCATAGGTTTTGCATTAGCATAATCAAGTGTTCTGGCATTCCCATTCTTCTCAGAGTTAGCTACAGTTTGTTATGATCCATGCAGTCAAATGCCTTTGTTTAATCAATGAAACAAAGAAAAACATTCTTCTGGTACTCCCTGCTTTCAGCCAAGATTAATCTAACATTAGTTACAATGTTGTTCCCCCCCCCCCCCCAATAAGTAGGCTTTCTTTTTCACTCTATTGGAAAATGTTTTTAATGTACAGAGGAATATCATCCTTAGGAGGTCCCATTTATCAATTTTTTCTTTTCCAGATTGTGCATTTCTGGTTGTATTTGGTAGTCTCTTTAAACCATAGACTAGGCTTTCTAAGCTTGATCCCAGTTAGTCTCTGATGAAGTTTATGGTTTGGGGCTTTGCTTTCAGATATCTCTGATCCACACTGTGTTGCTTTTTGTGTATGGCGTGAGATAGGGATTCTGTTTCAGCTTTCTGCAGATAGCAGTCCAGTTTTGCCAACATTATTTGTTGGAGAGGTTGTCATTTCCTCATTTGTTAGGTTTTTATCTCCTTGTTGAAAATCAATTGATCATAGATAGATGGGTTCATTTCTCAGCTTTCAATTCTTTTCCATTGGTCTGTGTGCTTATCATAGTAACGGTATCATGCTGTTTTTTGTTACTACTGCTATGTAGTAGGTTTTGAGGTCAAGGAGTGCTGTTTCCCACTTAATTTTTGTTTTTCAGAAGTGCTTTGCTTATTTGGGGTCTCTTTCCTGTCCAAATAAGCTTGTTCATTTTCCTTTCAATCTCCTTGAAAAATTAATTTGATATCTGTGCTGGTATTGAATTTAACATGTTGGGGGTTTTTTGTTTGTTTGGGTTTTGGGGTTTTTATTGTTGTTGTTTTTTTGTTTGTTAGTTTTGTTTTTGAGGATTGTCATTTTCACAATATTGAGTCTGCCTATCTATGACCAGGGAACATATTTCCAGTTATTTAGGTTTTTAATTGTATCTCACAGAAATGTTCTGTTGTTTTCTTTATACAGGTCTTTTGTGTTTTTATTTAATTTCACTCCCAAGTATCTCAGTTTGTGGTTGGCTATTGTAAATGGTGCTGCTTTCTTGGTTTCCTTCTCTGAGTTCTCTTTGTTAGTGTAGAGAAATCTCATTGATTTTTGGGTATTGCTCTCATATCCTGCCACTTTACTAAATTGGTCTGTTAGCTCTAACAGGTTTTGTTGTTGTTGT
>NW_006399940.1:4740955-4745676 GCF_000299155.1 Elephantulus edwardii | reverse complement strand
CGTTGAACTGTCTTTGAATGATTTTTATGAACCTCACCTGGTTTTGATGTGCTTTTAGATTCTGTTGCTTAGGATTTTGTTAAGGATTTTTGTGTCTGTGTTCCTGAGATATATTGGTCTGTAGTTTCCTTTTTTAGTAATATCTTTTTCTGGTATTGGTATTAAAATTATGCTTGTTTCACAGAATGACTCTGGGAGTGTTCCTTCTTTTTCTATTTTTGAAATAATTTAAGTGGAATTGGTGATAAATCTTCTCTGAATATTTGGTAGAATTTATCTGTGAAACCATCTAGTCCAGGACTTTTTTTTTGTGCAGAAGTCATTTTATGACCTGCTCAGTTTCTTCATTTTTAGGTCTGTTCAAATATTCTACATCTGACTCTGTCAGTCTGGGTAGGACATGAGTTTCAAGGAATTTGTCCATTTCTCCTAGGTTTTCAAATGTATCCGAGTATAGATTTTCATAAAATTTGATATTATACACTTAACTTTCTATAGTTCTGTTATGATACTTCCTCTATCATTATTTAATCAAGTTATTAGTCTCTTCTTTTTTTTTTTGTTGTTGTTGTTGTTAAGTTTGCCAATGGTTTGTCAATTTTATTGACCCATTCCAAAAACCAGTTCCTGGTTTTGTCGAGGGTTTCAATTGTTTTTGTTTTTTTCCCCCATCTTGTTAATTTCAGCTCCTGTTCTTATAATTTCCTTTCTTCCAGAGGCTGGGGTGAGATAGTTGTTCTTTTTCTATTTGATGAAAGTGTTGAATTAGATCATTAATTTTGCTTCTTTCTTCATTTCTTATGTGTTTGCTTATTGCTATATATTGGCCCCTGAGGACTGCCATAGCTGTAATCACAAATGTTTTGGTATGTTGTATTTTCATTATCATTTGCTTTGAGGAATTTTTAAAATTTATTTCTTTATTTCTTCCTAAATCCCAAATGTGTTCTAGCAGGGTGTTATTTAACTTTCACGGTGGTTTTATAAGCTTTATCATCCTGTTGCTAATTTCTATTTCTATGGCATTGTGGTCTGAGTAGATACTTTGTATAATTGCAACGTTTTTCATTTTTGACCCTTAATTTTTTGCCCTATTATGTGATTGATTCTGGGAAATGTGCCATACACACTTTAGAAGAAAGTGAATTGAGTTTTAGTTGGTTACAGTGCTTAGAATTACATCCACAAGGTTGAGTTGGCTGGATATATAATTTAGATCTTCTACATCTTTGTTTAGTTTCTTTTGAGTTGACTTATCTTTTGGCGAGAGTGTTTTATTAAAGTCTCCTACCATGACTGTGGTGCTATTTCTTTTTTCAATTCTGTTAACAGTTGCTTTATGTACTTACGAGGTCTATCATTTGGTGCATAGAAGTTGATCAGTGTTCTATCTTCTCAATCTACTGTGCCTTTAATCCATATATAGTGACTTTCCTTATCTTTTATAATGGCTTTCATTCTGAAGTCTATTTTATCAGAGATTAGTATTGATTCTTCTGCTTTTTGGTGGATGCAATTTGCTTCATATATTTTTCTTCCAGCCTTTGATTTTGCATTTACCTTTCTCTTTATTTCTTAGTTATGTCTCTTGTAGACAACATATTGATAGATTTTTTTTTTTAATCTATTCTACTACTCTTTCTTAATGATTGTTGCATTTAGTCCAATCAGGTTAAGTGTGGTTATTTACAGGCCAGCTTATATAGTTGCCATTTTTCTATGTTTCTTTTTATTATTATTTTTTTTAAATTTTATTAATTTTGTGTGAGTGTACCGTCAAATCTGATCTGACTGGTACAGGAGGAGATTGTCCCTCCTTCCCCAGCAGAGCATCTGGTGGATTCGTATGTGTCTTTTTTCTGTTGTTTCTTGATACTATGGTCCATCCACTTTCTTTTGGTGTTTCTGTGTAAAGGACTTACCTTAAAAGTTCTTGTAGATTTGGTCTTGTTTTCACAAATTACTAAAGTTTCTTCTTTTCTACAAAGAATGTGATTTCTTCTTCCTTGTATTTGATGGAGAGCATTGCTGGGTTCAGTATCCTCAGTTGACAATTGTTTTCTTTCAACTTTCTCTATATGCCATCCCCTATTCTTCTTGATCTTATGGTTTCTGCTGAAAATTCAAAACTTAATCTAATTGCTCTTTCTTTGAAGGTGTCTCTGTTTTTCTCATGCTGCTGTCCATATTCTTTCCTTATATTTTGCTTTAGAGAATTTGACTATGATATTTCTTGATATTTTCCTTTTTTGGGTCTAGGGATTTGTTTAGTTTTGTTGGTTGGGGTGTGTGTGTGTGTGTGTGTGTGTGTGTGTGCATGTGCGCTGAGCTTCCTGAATGTAGATTTCCTTATTCCTCATAATACCTGGGAAGTTTTCTTCTAGTACCTCTTCTGCAATTTTCTCAGTGATTTTCCTAATCCTCTCATATTCTGGAATTCTAATCATATATATTATTCCTTTTGATGTCATCCCACATGATTCTAATGTTTTCTTCATTTTCTTTATTCCTCATCTCTTGATTTTTCTTCTAGTATGTTTTCTTTAAGGTTCTTGTCTTCCAGCTCACTGACTCTCTGCTCCCTTTCTTCTGTTCTACTTTTTTGTCTTACCAGCATATTGGACACTTCTGCCATTTCATTCTTAATGTTCTGAATTGCATTTTCATGCATTTCTGTTATTTCAAGTTCTGCGTTGGCTGTACATTATCTACCTTGTGATGGTTTTTTTAAGTTCTTATACCTCATTATCTATATTTTCAATTCTCTCTTCCATCATTTGCATTTTCTTTCATTGTTGTTTCACCTTCTACCATAGCTGTTCAAATAATTCCACATCACTATAATTCTTCTGTTTCTTTATCTCTAACTTATTCCCTTTATGTGTGCTTCCATTGTTTTTTCTTTCATTTGTATTTTCATTCACAGCTTTTTGAATGTCTCCATATTAACATATATTGGCCTTCTTGATTGAGGAATGTTCACAAGGTCTGCAAAATTCTATTAATTTTTTTTTCACAGTGTATGAAGCTTTCTGCTGCTATTTCAACATTATGTGATGTTTTTCTTGTTAAGTGTTAGGCTGTTCCTGTTGTATCTGTGTAAATTGTTTGTGGTTCTTATCTTTATGATGTTACTGATTAGTTGTCAAGTTAAAATGTTCAATCTGTGGAGTGAGCCACTCACTCTACTGAAAGTCCTTTCTGGGATAATTTGCCTTTCTAAACTTCTTAAGGTTCTCTCTGTTCAGCACTGAAGACCTGCAGGAATCTCGTCTTGCTGTATTGCGCTTCTTTGTATATAAGATGGCTGTGTGGTGTGAGACCAGGTACTTGCTCTACTCTAGTAGTTTCTCATGCACCTTTTCTCCTGAAGCTTAAAGTCTTACTTTGTCTCTAGAGTGGCAGAACATCAAAGATCAGTGCTGTCATCTCAAGCAGCTTGTGTGTAGGCAGGGATGGGGTGGGTCTCAAGTCAACTTTCTCTCTTGCAGTGAGCTGAGAAAGTCTTCCTCTGCTTGTAACTCTTTGTCCCAAAGTTTCTTGTTCTATTTGACCCCTGGGTTGCCCCCACAGTCGTAGAGGCAAGGATCCCCAAATGGTGGGACCTATATCCCCAGGGAAGCCTCAGTCCTGTCTTCCCACAAGCAATAGAGAGTTCTCATACATGCCACAGAGCCTAGCTCTCTCACATTTGTCCTGCAGCTTAATATCTTTATCTCTGGAATGACGTAAGATCAGAGCCGCAAGCTCAAGTAGCTTGTGTATGTGGGGTCTCAAATTAGCCCTCCCACTCTCAGAGAGTGGAGAAAATCTTTCTTCTGCCTTTAGATCTGTGTCTCAAAGTTTTGTGTCCTGTTTGGCCCCTGGAATGGCCCCCCAGACACGGAAGAAAAGACCCCAAATGGAGGAACCTGTGTCCCCAGGGAAGCCTCAGTCCCATCTCTCCATGTGCCAATCCATCTTGTTGAGGGTTTTTCTTTCCCTATAATAATGTCTTTTTCTAAGGACTGGCCCTTTTTGATCACATGCACAGAGTGTTCGAGATGAAGTTTCATTATTCTTACCTCAAATGAACAGTCAGATTTAAAGAGACATAATGTACAGACAGATTTGTTTGTTCTATTGGCAATCCTTGGGATATTTAATGTTTTTTGCTAACACCACACTTGAAAGGCTTTTAAAAATGACACTTCAAAGGTGATTCTTATCCATTCTTCCTTATTCATTGTCTATCTTTCATATGAATATAAAGCAACTAAAAATACCATGGCTTGAGTCATGTTCACTTTAGTCTTTAAGGTGATATCATTGTTCTTTGGTATTTGTAAAGACTTCCCATGGCAGAAAAATTCCCCATTGCAATATGTTATTTAATTTCCTGATGGCTATTTATATGAGTGTTTATGAATCTAAGTAAAATGAAATAATTGATAACTTTAATCATGTCTTCATTTATCATGACATTGTTTCTTGATCTAGTCATGGGAATTTATTTTTTTTTATGTTGGAGTATATTCCACAGTGAAAGTTATAATCTTTAATGTTCTTAAGTAAGTCCTTCAAATACTTTTCATTTTTAACACTTAGGGTTGTACTATCTGACTAACATAGGTTGTTGAGTCTTACTTCAATCCTAATGTAATTTTCTTCATCATACAGTCCATGTTTTCAGCTTATTTGCCCATCCTACAGATTCACTAATCTATGTTGTTGTTGTTGTT
>NW_006399940.1:4737500-4739048 GCF_000299155.1 Elephantulus edwardii | reverse complement strand
ATAAGTATGATAATTGGATACTTTTATGCACTCATTTTCTGATTTCAAACCATGCAATATCCCTTTGTTCAGCATTTCTAAACTTAAAGTAATTAAATAAATTATTCAGTCCTTTAGTGACAATTCTCCAATGTTACTTAGTAATTTTACTGACTAATCCAGGTACTATCAAAAGAAGACAATGGGAATACACAGAGTCACTACGTCAAGAACTAATCAATAATGGATTATTTCAGAAAATACATATGATCAAGTGAATTTTTTTTTAAAAAACTTTTCAAAGAGTAGCGAACTGGGGGAAGGGAAAGTTGGGCAGGAAGGAAACAGGAACACGGAATGAATGGAAAGTCAAAGTCTCTGTAAACTTTCATTAAAATTAAAAAAATAGAGTGTATGGAACTGAAGGAAGAATTTCAAACTTCAGTGACAGCACTGACAAAAGAATGAGGCTCTAGGAATCGATGGTACACCAATTATATGTTTCAATAAACATATTAAGCCCTGGATATGCTGGCTCTCTATGCTAAAAAATTGCAAGACAGCTACTTGTCCAGCAAACTTGAAGCAATCCGTATTTGTACCAATTCAAAAAGAAGTTATCCAACAGAAAGCAAAAATTATCAAATAATATCATTAATATCACATGCAAGTACAGTCTTACAGAAGATTATTTAAACATTTCTTGAGAACTACGTTAACAGAGAAGCACAGGATGTCTTTAACAAAGTCATATGCATCTAAGATGAAAGAAAAAAATTCCAGAAAGATGTTTACTTGTGGTTTTCATGACTGTACAAATGACTGTATGGATCTTAATAAATTACGTATAACATTGAGAAGAATGAGAACTCCAGAGCAAACGTTGTTATGTGCCTTTGGCTTGGAAATGATGCAAAGCTAACCCTCTAATGAGTTTCAAGAGGCAATCAATCGAAAGGGAGGAGATTGTCCTTCTGCCTCCTGTACAGTAGCTGGTAGAGACAAACCTCAAGTCTTTGGGTTGGCAGTACAACTCCTTACCAACAAGGCAGTAAAATTAGTAAGACATTGTAGGATTAATGTGATGTGGAGGATGAGAGAAAGAAAAGATTTAACAGAGTTTCTGTAGCTATTCAGGTTGAGATGGCATGACTATTTCGTAACGGACGCAGGGGGAAAGATCAGAATGATGAAAACTTATTGTTATTATAGGTGACAGCGAGTCAAGCATGACTCATAGTGACCCTGTGAACAAAAGATCTGAACCCTATTCAATCCTGCATCATCCTCACACTTCCTGAGACACAAGAGTCCATTGCAGCAGTCACTGTATCAATCTACCCGATTAAGGATCTTACTATTCATGTCCTTCTCCAAGGAATATAACCTTCTAGCAACGTTTGCAGTCAGAAGTTGATCAAACATGCAATCAAGATGCACTGATAATAATGGGCAACTGGAATGCAAAGGTTGGGAACAGGGAAGAAGAATCAGTAGCTGGAAAACATGGGCTCGGAGAAAGAAATGAGGCTGGAGATAGAATGATACAGTTCTGCACATTCAATGATT
>NW_006399940.1:4717148-4736935 GCF_000299155.1 Elephantulus edwardii | reverse complement strand
GACAAAGCAAGATACTACACTGAAATGTGCAGAGAGCTGGAGTCAGAAAATCAAAAGGGCCATACTTGCTCAGCATTTCTTAAGCTGAAGCTGCTGAAAAAGAAAAATTCAAGCCACAGGTGGCAATACTTAAGGACACTTTGGGTAGAATGTTAAATATCCTGGAAGTATCAAGAGAAGATGGAAGGAGTACACCGAGTTACTGTATCAGAAAGAATTGGCTGACACAGAAGAATTTAATGAAATAACATATAAGCAAGAGCCTATGGTGATGAAGGAGGAAGTTCAAATTGATCTGAAGGAATTGGCAAAAATCAAGGCTCCAGGAGTTGATGGCATACCAATTGACATATTTCAACAAACAGACACTGCCCTGGATGTACTCACTAAGTTGTGCCAAACTGACATACTCCTTAATTATTCAGAAAAGTCCCTAACTGTGGATTTTCCCAGTACAATGCACCTCCTTATTTCCCAAGTCTGGCCCCATGGGTGTTAATTGTGGATCCAAGCAAGATGAAGCTATCGACAATTCCAATCTTCTCTCCTTCCATCATGATGCTGCCTATCAATTCAGTAGTCAGAATTTTTGTTTTCCTGACATTGAGATGCAATCCATACTAAGGTCTGCATTCCTCGACCTTCAGCAACAAGTGCTTCAAGCCCTCCTCCCTTTCAGCAAGCAAGGTTGTGTCATCTGCCTAACACAGGATATTGATGAGTCTCCCCCCAATCCTGATGCCACAGTGCACCTCACAGCGTCCAGCTTCTCTGATAATTTGCTCAGCATACAGATTGAATTTGTATGGAGAGAAAATACAACCCTGACACACTTACAGAAAGAATACATTTGGTTTGGAGAAAGTTTACAAATATTGAATTATATTGATTGATCCTCTGGTATAGTATTTAGGTGGGAAATAATGCCAGCTTGTTAATTTGCATGTGGGACTATTCAGAGAGGTGAAGGTGATATATTAATATTAAAGAAGATGCTATATAATAGTTTGTAAAAATATTACATTTTACAAATGCTTAGAAATATTATCTGGACAAGGATGCAGAGAACCCTAACCAACAAACATGGGGACAAAGGTACAGATTGAATTATGAGTATTTTGTGAGAATATGAAATAGAGATCCAGAGATGTAAGACACTTTGGAAAGAAGATGAGACCTAAAACTACTGATCTCTGGTCCTATAACTGAAGAAATTCCTGGAAGTATCAAAGCTATGAAATGTAAAGATACAGGCATTGTAACTATCTGGCCTAAATTACCATGGATTAAAGATACTAAAAGAGCATCTTGGGCACAAGAGCTAAATAAGAATTTTGACCTTAAGAAATAATCACTTACTCATTCATTGCTGTCAAGTTGGAACCAACCAACTTATTGTTGACTCTCCAGCAGATTTTTAGGGGCTATAAATCACATGGAAGGAGATCACTCATCTTTCTCCTGTGGAATCACTAGTGGCTTCATACAGCTAGAGAAGTACCACCTTTGGGTTAACAGCAAAACTACCTATGGTCTCTGCCACAAGAGTTTCCAACCTTGAGAAGCAAATGCAATTATTAACATTAGGAGTAAAGTTAGCACAAGCAGTTGGTCATTCTATTTTCTCCCCTTGTCTGTTCTCCTTATGTTGCTTATAATCGTGCCTAAATTAATTACATCAGAATCTTGAGAGAGTAGGTGTGACAAGAGACCATAACAAATTTACTAGGAGATTTTAATATGAAACCTCTTAGTTGAGAAATATCTAGAGTATGAAATGTAACCACTTCTGAGGTCCCAAGTTAAATAAATAATTTACTAGTAGGAGAAGCCAAGTGATCTACCAGTGAAGATTTTAGTGGCTAGGCAGGAACTGTGTTTTAAATAGCTATCAGTTTTCCACTCTTTAGCAATGTTGGGTAGATGACGTTTTCAAATTTTTTCTTTGCTTCAAATGTATTCCTGGTTGAAGGTAAGAATAAAATAACTCGCTTTGTTACCTCTTGCAAGCCCTGCCATGGTACATATATAGAAGTCTCATCCTGTACCTGGGGTCTTGCCACCTTCCACCCCATCTTCCATTCTATGTCTTCTTTTCTGACTTCCAGAAATACAGGTAATGCCACACCTGAGTATAGCACTGATAAATAGCATTCTGTTTTTCTCCAAAAAAGGATGTGTTTTTAGTTTTTAGAATTAGGGCAATATTACTTAATGTTTTCTCATTTTATGAATGGAAAATGAGTAAATAAATTATTTACTGAAGAAGAATATAGGTATTTGCTGTTTCTAATGTGGAAACTTATAATTGGACCAGGAAGCAGCCCTCAGGACAGAGCAAGAAAATAGTGCATCACTAAAAATCACGAAAGGTGTGTGTCAGGGATACATCCTATCTCCACACTTTTTCAATCTATATGCAGAATGGATCATTTGGGAGACTGGGCTTTATGAGGAGGAATGTGGCATCAGGATTGGAAGAAGACTCAACAAAAACCTATGGATTGAAGCTAAACATTGAGAAAACAAAGATTCTCACCACTGGGCCAATTGGCAGCACCATGATTGATAAAGTGTTTGCGATTGTTAACAATTATAACTTGCTCGGCTCCATAATCAACACTCTTGGCACCAGCAGTCAGGAAATCAAAAGGTGAGCTGCACTGATAAAATCTGCTGTCAGGGACCTTCATCTTACTTGGTTCCAGAATCGATACCCCTGGTGCCAGCAATCAAGAGATCAGAATATGTATTGCATTGGGAAAGTCCAAATTATTGAGGAGCAAGGTGGCTATGCATCTGAGAGCCAGAGAATGAATAAGAATGACATAGGAAAAATTGATGCCTTTGAGTTTTGTTGTTGGAGAAGAGAACTGAATATCCTTAAACTGCCAAAAGAACAAACAAATGCATCTTTGAGTAGATACAGCCATAGTGCTCTTGGAGGCAAGGATGGAAGAGCTTCATATCACATAATTTGAGCATATTGGTAGGAGAGGCTGTTCCTTGGAAAAAGAAATCCTGCTTGGAAAGGTGAGGAGACCATTAAGTCAAGGAAGACCCTCAACCTGGTGGATTGAAACATGGGACTTCAACAATAGGCTTGAATGTGTGAGAGATTGTGAGGTTGGCACATTGATAAGTCAGGCTTCAGATATGTATTCATCGGGTTACTCTGACTTGCACTTGACTTGATGGTACTTAATAGTAATGCAGAAAGCAAGTTAAAGCAACTTCTACAATTTTGGTGGAATCCACCAACAAGCATTCACTTTTCTTATAACTGTTAATTGTTTAACTTTAGTCTGGGTTTTAGACCTCATAAAAACAGAATTTATTAGCATTCCTGTCTTTTTTAATTAGAGCTTTTTTTTTTCAAACAGAAACGAGACTTCTCAATATGTTAATAACTAAAAATGTAAATGTTATTAGCATGAACTAAGAAAGAGTGAAACTCCTTTTCTGAAAGATACTACTTAAAGGTGCAAGAGAGTTGTCTAGTAAAATTAATCAAAATAAGTCCAGAAATATTTTTTCTTGTTCTTAAGAAAAAATATTGTAATTGGTAATTACAAAGTCAGACTAGAGGATAATAGCTATTCTTTATATGGTTGATTAAGGTTCAATGAGTGTCTCTATAGTGATTTTATTTTTCTAATGACTATTTAGTAAGTAAAGAGAAGACTTTCTCTTTTAAACAAATTGATTTAGGTAAGATTTTCTCATTTATATTCAGAGGAGGGGGAAAAAAACCCTCGTCCTGTAATGAAAAGCCACTCACATTACAAATTAGTTTAATTAAAGGATTAAACTAAATTCAATATTTACAAAGATTTCATGTTTCAGATAATTTTTTTCCTCAAAGATTACTTTTTTTCATATCAACTCATTAACTTGGGAGCAAAAAAAATCTGTTAAAATTTTTTAAAAATCATACTTAAGGGACTAATACTCAGCTTCAGCAGTTTTTCTAATACTTTTAAAAATTCTTTCATTTATTCTATAAATATGCACTAAGTACATGTAATTTTTTTAGATATTGTAGTTTTCAACCCATAAGCAAAAAGTACACATTTTTTTTATGAAAAAGAAATAAAAATGAAGAAAGCTTTCCTGTTATAATCAACAGAGTATGTAAGTCCTTTGATCATTCATGTTGGAGAAAATTTTGGCACGAACATATTTTCACTTTTGAAAAAATAAAAGAAGTTTCATTCTCACCTTTGACAAGAAGTCTAAAGTCAGCTTTTAGAGTTCTTGTCTTAAATTTGATTATCATTTCCTTTGCATTACAGGGTGTTTAGCACTAAAAAAGAAATATACTTATCTTTGTTGTCTCTCACTGTTCCATAAATGCTTCCTACTGTTCTCTTTTTAAGAAACTTTGTAAGAATTCTTACCCTGTTAAATACAAGCAATTGATACTATTGACAAATACAAACTGAAAGCCTAGTTAAATATGCAAGTTTGTCTAGGATATTTGTTAAACTTTGTAAATGCAGCCAAAGTGCTCATTTGAAGCAAGGAAACTTCACTTCATATACTTTGGACATGTTAACTGGAGGAACGAGTACCTAGAAAAGGGTTTTGTGATCAGAAAAGTAAAGAGTCAGCAAAAGAGAAGCACTCACATTGAAATGGATTAACACAGTATGGAATAACAGGGTGACCACAACAACGAGTATAAGAACAACAGAAATTTTAAGTCTCATTCAGAACAAAGTAACTGTCTAGTTACTTACTATACATGGAGTCATTATGACTAGGATTTGACTTAATAGAGCCCAACAAGATGGCAGAGATTATATTAACATGTTTTCAGACAACTGGAAACCACTAAATTATTATTTTTTTTTAACTGAGAGAAAATATAAAGTCAAAGAATCACAATGGAAAGGCAAATCAACAACTAAACCAACAAATAAACCAAATTTAAACGATGCTGCAATTGAAAAAGGCATTAGAGTTCATAAACCAGAGACTTAATACATGAATAAACTAAGTAGACACAAATTTCATTCTTGTAATCAGCTTTTGCAGATCAGCTGTGATGAGGACTCCTGGACATAAACACTCGGCTGCTAACTGAAATGTTATCAAATCAAAATAGTGAGTCAGAAGTGACTGCATGGCAACTAACAAGAATCATATGGAAAAGGAAAACAAAAGAATTTGTGCAGCATTAATGTTGGTGAAGAATTGAATAGATGCCAGAAGAAGAATAAGAAGTTCAGTCTTTAAAAAAAAAGCAACTGAAACGTTCCTTAGAAACATGAATTGCAAGACTTGTACTCATTTACTTTGAATACATTACTAGAAAAGACCAAATGCAAGAAGAGGTTATCAAGAGGTTATCATGATTGGAAGTTGTTTGTTGTTATGTGCTGTCAAGTTGCCTGTGACTCACAGTGACCCTATGTATAACAGCCCTAAACCCCGCTCTATCCCTTGCCAATGTTATTGTCTGACATGCCTACCCTCATTACCCCAGTCACTGAATCAATCCATCTCATTGAGGGTCTTCCTCTCCTGGGCTGTCCCTCCACCCTCCCAAGCATTACGTCCCTCCCCAAGGACTGATCTGCCTTTCAACATGTCCAAAGTATGTCACATGAAGCTTCAGAATCCTTGCTTCCAAGGAGCAGCAGTGAAAACAAGAGAAACCTTCCATGAGTTGTACTGACACAAGAGCTACAATGAAAGATTCAAACATAATGATAATCATGAAGATGGCACAAGTGTACGCAACATTTTACTCTGTTATGCATAAGGTTGTGAGTTGGAGCTGACTCAAAGGTAACTAACAACTCTATTAACCTAGGTAAAAATCACCAGTGGATATTCTAAATAGTAAAAACTTCACAGAATTTATTACAGAAATTTATCATAGTTCAGTCTGTTTGTTATTTCTATAAGGTACACAGGATTGATTTTAGTTGGCAAGATTATAGTTAAAAACTACTAGTATACTCAATGCTTATTAATGGTTTTTGAGTTTTGTTTTCAGATATTCTTATCCATTGATATTTATTTTTCTTATGTTTAAAATTCCAATGGCATTGTGAAGAAATGGTGATACACAGAGAAAATATGTTTAGTATCTGCCTCTATATAAATACTCAGTAAATTCTAATTATTAATCTTGGTATCATTAAAGTGATCTTGTTAGAGGAATTTGGCAAAACTAAGTAATATTATTCATATATAATGTTTTAAATTTATAAATGTGTCGCTAGAGATATTATCACCAATGTCAGGTGAATCTTGGCACAGAGCAAAGTGTACTAGAAGAATGTCTACTTGTGTTTCATAGACTATGCAAAGACATTTGACTGTGTAGATCGGATCACAACAAATTGTGGCTAACCTTGAGGAGAATGGAAATTTAGAATATTTGATTTTGTTCATGTGAAACCTATGCTCAGACCAGAAAGCAGTCCTCGGAACAGAGCAAGGAAACACTGCATTATCTAAAATTGGGAAAGGAGTATGTCAGGGATACTTTCTGCCTCCATACTTTTTCAATCTATATATAGAACAGATCATTCAGGAGGTTGGGCTTTATGAAGAAGAATGTGGCATCAGATTGGAGGAAGACTCATCAACAACCTACGTTATGCAGTTGATACGACCTTGCTTGTTGAAATTGAGGAAGACTTGAAGCACTTGCTGTTGAAGGTCAAGCACTGTAGTCTTCACTACATCAAGAAAACAAATATTTTCACATTGGGTCAATTAGCAATATCAGGATAAATGGAGAAGAGTTTGAGGTTTTTAACAATTATAGCTTGCTCAGCTCTACAATCAACATTCTTGGCACTAGCAGTTGGGAAATAAAAAGATGAATTACACTGGGAAAAACTTTTGTCAAGGCCCTCTCCAGAGTACTGAGAAGCAACAATGTCAAGGATAAGGTGTGCTTGATCCAGGACACGGTCTTGCAATGCATCATAGAGCTGAGCAATGGCTAAGGATAACAGAAGAGTTGATGCCTTTGAGTTGTGGTGCTGGAGCAAAGTCTTGAATTCTTGTTACATGGACCACCAGAAAAACATATAAATCTTTCTTGGAGACGGTGAAACCAAGTTTTTCCTTAGAGGCTGGGATTTTGAACCTTTGTCTCACATACTTTGGGCACAGGGCCAGGAGGAACAGGTCCTTGGAGAAGGACATCATTCTTGGAAGGGTGGAGGAACAGCAGAGGAGAGCAAAACATTAGATGAGATGGATCTCTGTAGTAAATGGGGTTTTGGGAGTATGTGTGTCAGAGTCAGTGAGACTGGATCAGGATAGGGAAGGCTTCAGAATTGTGCATAGAGTTGTTATGAGTTACAGGTGACTCAACACACTTAACAACAGAAGTTACCTGGAATTATAAGGGAAGTAGATATTCTAGCTAACTGACTTCTGTGGGCTAGCCAGAAAATAAATTTTAATGTAATTATCATGACTAAAAATATTTCTCAAATCTAATGGTCTTTTCTGCACTAAAAAAGTAATGTTATGATCGTTTTTTGGGTCAGTGGATTGGTGGAAGATCTATAAATAATCTGTATTATGCAGATGACACAACCCTGCTTGCTGAAACTGAGGAGGACATAAAATGCTTGCTGCACAGGGACAAGGACTGCAGCCTTCAGTATGGACTGAGGCTCAATGTCAAGAAGACAAAGATTCTCACCACTGGACCAATCGGCAGCATCAGGATGGATGGTGAAGAGATTGAGATTGTACACAGCTTTAGTTTGCTTGGCTCCATAGTCAACAGTCTTGGCACCAGCAGCCAGGAAATTAAAAGGCGCATTGCCATGGGAAAGTCTGCTGTTAGGGACCTCTCCAAAGTGTGAAGAGCAGTGGTGTCTCTCTGGAGACTAAGGTGCGTCTGATACAGGCCATGGTCTTCGCAATCACCTGTTATGCATCAGAGAGTTGGACAATGACCAAGGAGGATAGAAGGAGAACTGATGCCTTTGAGCTGTGGTGCTGGAGAAGAGTATTGAGAATACCATGGACTGCTAGGAAAACAAACAGATTTGTCCTGGAGAGGGTTAAACCGGGTGGCTCCTTGGAGGCAAGGATTCTGAGGCTCCGTCTAACTTACTTCGGACATGTAGTGAGGTGAGACCGGTCCTTAGAGAGGGACATCATGCTTGGGAGGGTGGAGGGATGGCGCAGGAGAGGAAGGCCCTCTATGAGGTGGATTGATTCAGTGACTGGGATAATTGGGATGGGAGTGTCAGAGACAGTGCGATTGGCACAGGACAGAGCGGAGTTTAGGGCTGTTGTACATAGGGTCGCTATGAGTCGCAGGCGACTTGACGGCACATTAACAACAACAACAACAACAATAGACCATTAACGAGCTCTGGTGACCTAGTGGTAAGAAGTTGCACTGCAATTTAAGAGGCATATGGTTCAAATTCATGAGCTGCTCTGTGGGAGTTGGATGGGTAATCTCCTCCTATGTGATTTGTTGTTGTCATGTGCCATGGAGTTGCCTGTGACTCATAGTAACTTCATGTACAGTAGTTCTGAAGCCTGCCCTGTCTGGAGCCAATCTCACTGACTCTGATATATGTATCCCCATTACTCTAGTCATTGTATCAGTCCATCTTATCTGGGGTCTTCCTCTCCTGCCCTGTCACTCTACCCTTCTGAGCATGATGTCCTTCCTTCTCCAAGGATCAGTCCCTTTGGCCACATGCCCAAAGTATCTAACACAGAGCTTCAGAATCCTAGCCTCCAAAGAAAAACCTGGTTTCACCCTCTCCAAACCTATTTTTTTTCCCCTTGGTGATCCATGGTATGTGCAAGACTCTTTTCCAGCACTACAACTCAAAGGCTTCAATTATTTTTCTATCATCCTTAGTCATTATTCAACTCTCTGATACATAGCAAGTAATTGCAAAGACCATGGACTGGATCAGGTGCACCTTAGTCTCTAGAGTGACTGACATCATTGCTTCTTAGTACTCTGGAAAGGTCCCTAACAGCAGATTTATCTAATGTAATTTGTCTTTTTATTTTCTGACTATTAATGCCAAGGGTGTTGAATGTGGAGCTGAGCAAGCTGTAAACTGTTAATAACCTCACTCTCTTCTCCATCCATCATTTGCTCAATTGGCCCAGTGGTGAGAATCTTTGTGTTCTTGATGTTGAGCTTCAATCCATATTGAAAACTGCAGTCCTTGACCTTCTGCAGCAAGCACTTCAGGTCTTCCTCAGTCAGTTTCAACAAGCAAGGCTGTATCATCTGCATAATGTAGGTTGTTGATGAGTTTTCCTCCAGTCTGATGCCACATTCCTCTTCACAAAGCCCAACCTCCCAAATGATCTATTCTGCATATAGATTGAAAAGGTTTGGAGACAGTGTGCATCCCTGACGCATTTCCTTCCTGATTTTGAACAATGCAATGTTTTCTTGCTCTGTTCTGAGGACTGCTTCCTGGTCCAAGTGTAGGTTTTATGTAAGTACAACCAAGTGTTCTGGTATTCCCATTCTTCTCAAGGTTAACCACAATTTGTTGCGGTCAACACAGTCAAATGCCTCTGCATAGTCAATGAAACACAAATATCCCTCCAGTATTCTTTGCTTTGTGCCAGAATCCATCTGACATTGGTGATAATGTCTCTAGTGCCACAGCCTCTTCTAAACCCAGCTTGTATTTCTGGTAGTTCTCTGTCAGTGTACTCTTCCAGTCATTTCTGGATAATCTTCAGCTGCATTTTGCTTACATATGGTATGAGTGATATTATATGATAATTTTCACACTCTGTAGGGTCTTGTGATTTTGGAATGGGAATAAATATTCATCTTTTCCAGTCAGTTGGCCAAGCAATTGTCTTCTAGGTTTCTTGAAACAACCTGGTAAGCATGTCCAGTGCAGCATTTATTTGTTGAAATATGTCAGTGGTTTCCCATCAATTCCTTGGGCTTTACTTTTTTTGCCAAGTCTTTCAGAGCAGCCTGAACTTCCTCCTTCTTCGCCATTGCCTCTTGATCTTATGTATTTTCTTGAAATTTTTGCATTAGTCAGTTACTTTTGGTACAGTGACTCTGTATACTCCTCCGATCTTCTTTTAATACTTCCTGGATCATTCAATATTCTGCTCATAGCATCCTTACTGCCTCTGAAAACCTGCTGGATGGTCAGCTATGAGTTGGTTCTGACTCGACAGAACACAACAAAATTTTAGGTTGACTAATATTCTTTTGAAAAATACTAGTTTTAATGTTTGGAGTTTATCAGTGTTAGTGTAAGTATATAGGGAGCTCTAGTGACTTAGTGCAGGAGAATGATTGACGATCTCCTTCCATGTGATTAAATGCCTCTGAAAACCCACTGGAGAGTCAGCTAAGGATCAATTCCAATTCAATAGTACACACAATAACACCACATATTATCATTAAATATTCTGATAATACCAAGTGGTTTGGGCAATGATGAATTTAATAAAACATTTTATCAAAACTATATATGTAATATGGAATACTTATTCAATTAAATTTGAAATAGTTTTTTGAAATTATACAATTTGACTCATTTTTCTTTATTATACACCATATATTTATCAATTTGCTCTTTTCAAACGACTGCCTCTTGTTTGATACAGGTTCCCTTTGAACACAATGAAATTCTCTGATATTTCCCTTCTTTGTAATGCTATCCATAGTTTGTAACGATAAAAAAATCAAATACTATATAGTATTTGCCATTTTGTGAGATATTTCACTGAGCGTGATGTGTTCCTGGGTCCCCCATGTTGTGTAATGCTTTACACGTTCATTGTTTTTCAGTGCTGAATAGTATTTCCATTGTATGAATATTCCATAGTTTTTCTATTTGTTGATGGGCATTTGTGATGTTTCCATATCTTTGCTATTGTAAATAATACAGTAATATATATTATTGTGCCTATATCTGTTTAGATAGCAGTTATGGTTTCTTTAGTCTATATTCCAAGTACGGGCATTGATGGGTCAAATGGTATTTCTGTTTCCAACTTTTTGTGAAAGCACCAAACCTTCACCCATAGTGGCATAGCACCATTACTATAAAGCAGGTCTGACATGGGGAATTGGGGGAGAAGAGTAAAAGAGTGGATAGATAATGAGCATTGCATTGGAATATGTGAAAGTAAGTACTGCCCAAATGAATATATTAGGCATTATATGCATGGCATCAGTCCAGAATAAGAGATATATAATTGCAAAAAGGACTCAGGGAAGGGGAATATAGGTAATTGTGCAACAGTAAACAAATTTTTTTTTAAAAAAGTAAACTGGAAGATGGAGAAGGAAGGAAGAGGGGATAAAATGTGCAACAGGGAATGAATGAAAATCTAACTTTTCTGTAAATGTTCAATAAAACCACAAGTAAAATAAAATTTAAAATAAGTTTTAAAAAATTAAATACCTTTACATAATAAAACAGATAAACATCTTCTAGTCTTAATTCTCTGTTTTCAATTGAGATTTTTGTAGATCAGCAATGATGTTCTTCATTCCACTGCCTCTTCTGAATCTAATTACAGTATCAGGAGTAAAATATACATTTTTGTAATAAAGAACATGTACCATATATTACTAATTCTCGAAGATGTTTTATTTGTTTATAATCAATAAGTGTTAAATGTACTCAAATATTTTTCCTTAATTAATATTTTAGGTATTCTTAATATAATGGAAAAGAATATTGCACCAGCCTTATATACCTGAACTTGGTTATGATGTATGCTTCTTCCTACACGTTGCTGGATTAAGCATGCTGAGATTTTTGGAGTTTTTCATATAGATCCTTGAGAGATATTCAACTCTAACTCTGTGTTTTTTGTGGTTTCTTTATATAATATTTTGTAGAGAGATGAGATTCATATTTGGTAAATCTGTAGGGAAAGAGTCAGAGAAGTAAATATTGTGATTTTTACTTTCCTTTTGTCCTGTAATCTCCTGCTGTTGCCTTCTAAAGCCTAAACGCTACTGGAATATTTTGGTGGAAAAATAACAATTCCCTTGGGACAGAGCAGGGTAGATTTAGAGAAGAATGATTGAAAAAGAGACTAAATCTTTTTGACTTAAGATTCTAAGTTTTAAAGTTTTTCAATGTTCAATTGGAATTGAATAGATTGCAAAGAGAAGGATTACCTAAAATAAAATTTCCAAACTGGAACAAATAATCAGAATTGTCTTGGTAGAATTAAAGATTCTGAAGAATGTTTTATTGTTCTAGACCACACGTCTCTGGCAGTCTTATGGAATACAAAATAAGTGGTGTGAAGGAAACTCAGGAGGCAGGACATTCAAACTCCAGGCATTTAGAGTGAAAATATTTGGGTTTGCATATGGTTGAACAATGTCTAATTCTCTTCTCAGGCACTTTGAAGAGTACAGTTGTCTATTAAGGGATCTATTAGTGTCAAAAGTGTGGATGGTGATAAGAATAGAGGGATGGACTCTAGATGTATCTCTTTGGAAAAGTGAAGTTTTCAGTTGCCTTGAGACATTTTTTTTTTTTTTTGCTTTACTCTCAGAAGTCATAGCATATCTTTTAGCTGTCCAATTTTTAAGTACCAATACCAGACTCCAGGCCACATGCTTTCTTACCTTTAAATTTTAAATATGGTGACAATATCAGTGACATCTAAGATATGTCAATTGAGTGTTTCAAGTTTTACCTCAACCAAAAGTGAGAGTACATTATAGTAATCCTTTGATATATGTTAACATACTTGTCTCTGTAATTATCATATTATTATTAGATGCAATTGAGTTGAGTGAGTCCATGAACAAGATGTGAACTCTGTCCTATCCCGTGTCATCCTTACACTTCCTGATACATTAGAGCTCATTGCGGTAGTCACTATGTCAATCCACCCGGTCTAGAGTCTGCTGACTCTCCACTTTTCTGAGCATCGTGTCCCTCTGCAAAAAATAGCCCCTCCTAGGAGCATGACCGAAGTATAGGAGGTGAAGCCCCATTATCTTTGCCTCCAAAGAAACACTCTTGTTGCACCCTTTCCAAGACATATTTGTTCTTTGTCATGTTTAACACTCTTCTCCAACATCACAGCTCAAAGGCATCAATTCCTCTTCTGTCATCCTTATTCATTGTTCAGCTCTTAGATGCATACCAAGTATAGGCAAAACCATGACCTCAAATCAAATGCACATTAGTCCTCAAATTCATTACTCCTCAATAATATGGACAGGTTCCTAATTGCATTCTTTCCAAGTGCAATAAGTCTCCTGATTTTCTGACTGCTGGTATTTTAGCTCATAACAGTGTTCACTGTGTTAATCTATCTGGTTGAAGTTCTTCACTTATTTCTCCAACCCTCCACCTTTCCAAGAATGATGTTCCTTTCTAAGGAATAGCTCCTAGAAGCTTTTAAAACCATGTCTCCAAGGAGCACTCTGCTGCACCTTCTCCAAGACATAATTTTTTGTTCTTTTAATAGTCCGTGGATATTCAGTACTCTTCTCCAACACCACAACTCAAAGGCTTCAATCCTTCTTTCATCCTTATTCATTGTTCAGCTTTAAGATGTATAGCAAGTGAAAAGGGTGTTAATTTTGGATATAAGCCAGATGAAATTATTGAGTTTCACTCTTTTCTCTATCTGTCATGATGTTGCCCAGTGGTGAGAGTATTTATTTTCTCTCTCTCTCTTTTTTTTTAAAATCTGAAATGACATGTTACATTGGATAAATAGGCACTTCTTTCTTTTAATTCTGATTTTTATAAGAGTTTACAGAAAGTTTGGATTTTTGTTCATTCCTTGATGGGCATTTTCCTCCCTCTTCTTCCTTTTGCCCTCTTCCAATTCACTTTGTAGTATACTTTTTATTCCAAATTGTTATCTATCATATATATAATGCCTCATTTTATATTCCTTTCAGATATTTTTTTCCTTCACCTTTCCCACTGCAGTGTTTATTGTTGTTGTTAGGTGCTGTTGAGTCACCTGTGACTCATAGGGACCCTATGTAAAAACAGGCCTAAAACCTTTTCTTGTGTCTCTGACAGATTTACCCCCATTATCCCAGTAACTGAATCAATCCATCTCATTGAGGGTCTTCATCTCTTTCACTGTCCCTCTAGTCTCTCAAGTATGATGTCCCTCTCTAAGGACTGGTCCCGCCTTGCAACTGTATGTCAGATGAAGCTTCACAATCCTTGCCACCAATGAGCAGCCAGGCATCACCCTCTCGACAACAAACCTGTTTGTTCTTCTAGTAATCCAAGGAATTTTCAACACTTTTCTCCAGCACCACAGCTCAAAGGCCTCAATCTCCTTCTGTCATCCCTAGTCATTGCCCAGCTTTCTGATGCATAGCAAGTAATTGCAAAGACTGTTGCCTGAATCAGGCACACCTTAGTCTCAAGACTGACGTAGTTACTCTTTGGTACTTTGGAGTGGTTTCTGACAGCAGACTTTCCCAATGCAATTTGTCTTTCAATTTCCTGGGTGCTGGTGCCAAGAGTGTTGATTGTAGAGCCAAGCAAACTAAAGCTGGTAACCATCTCAATCTCTTCACCATCTATCATGATGCTGCCTATTGGCCCCGTAGAGAATCTTTGTTTTCTTGATGCTGAGCTTCAATCCATATTGACGGCTGTAGTCCTTGACCTTCCGCAGCAAGCACTTTAGGTCCTTCTCAGTTTCAGCAAGCAGGGTTGTATGCAATTTGTATAATGCAGATTGTTGATGAGTCAATCTCCAATCCTGATGCCATACTTCTCCTCATAGAGCCCAGCCTCCTGGATAACTTTTTCTGTATCTAGATTGAAAAGGTATGGAGACAGGACATCTGTGGCACACACCCTTTCCAATTTTAAACCATGCAGTTTTTCTTTGTTGTGTTCTAATGACGGCCTCCTGGTCCAAGTGTAGGCTTCACATTGTCTATTATCTACTATTTTTCTCTTCTTCTCCCTCCTTTCCATGTCAATCCCATTTTATAACAGTAGTCTTATTTTCCCTTTTGTGATTGAGATATTTCATTCAGCATAATGCCTCCAAACTTATCCATATTACATGATGTTTTACAACTTCATTGTTTTTAATATTGTGTAATATTTCATTATGTGACTGTACCACAGTTTATCTATCTACTTGTTTCTCGATAAGCACTTAGGCTGCTTCCATCTTTTCATTCTTGTGAATCACTATTTTTACAATAAACATGGGTCTGCATACATTTATTTGTATCACAGCTCTGATTTCTTTAGGGTATATTCCCAGGAATATGATGTTGTTGTGTGCCATGGAGTTGGATCCAATTGCTGACCTTCCAGTGGGTTTTCAGAGGCAGGGAATTGCACAGGAGATGGCCCATTCTTCTCCTGCATAGCAGTTGGTAGATTTAAACTATGTGCCTTTGGGATTGGGGTACTGCTTCTTACAAGTAGGCCTCCAGAGGTCTCTAGTAGTGTGATATTGGACCAAATGTTATTTATATTTCTAATTTTTTTTAATGAGCATTTACAGAGATTTTGAGTTTCCATTCATTCATTGCTGTACTTCTCTCCCTGCCCAGCCCTTCCCCCCACCCCAGTTTGCTCCTCTCTTTGAAAAGTAAAAGAAACACTCTCTCCCTGGTACACAAGCCCCCCACCCCCGCACCCCTCCCACTGCCCCACTATGCAACCTTAATTGTGGACTCTCGTGATAACCATAATACCCTATCATACATCGCTTTTAAATTATTCTCTCCCTCATCTGTTTCAGTGCAGTATACACAATTTATCCAGTTTTTCTCAGTCTTTTTGATAAAGTGCTATACCACTTTCTATAGTGGTAGTACCATGATACATTACCACATGGAATGAATCAGAGTTCTAATCTCTTCATATCCTCATTAACATTTGTTGTTTTCTTCTGTGGTAAACCTTGCTATTGTTAGTAGAGTGATATGATGCCTCATTTTCTTTTGTCTTACATCTCTCTGACAGCTAGGGATTTTAAATATTTCTTCATGTGTTTGTTAGATATCTGAAGTTCTTCTTTGGTGGAGTGTTTATTCATATCTTGAGCAGATTGTTTTTATTAAGTTGTTTGCCTTTGTAGAAGACCATAGGATGTGAAGGAATGCATCCTTAGAATATGGCTGTGCACCTTGCCTACAGAAGGAGTCTAATTTAGGAAGAAGACTGCAAACAGAGCTCACAAGGCGCTCTGAGAAGAAAGATTGCAAATGGTTCTCATACATCTTTAGACACTGACTTTCATTATTATTCCTGCTCTTGATAAGGTTGTTGCAAGATGAGAGAAAGCAGAGTTTATGAATACAAAGAAGTCTTGGTTGAATGTATCTAACTATGTACCCAACCCATCCGAGCCCTATATTCATCTTGATGTTTCTACTTGTACCCGGCCTGCCTGGGCTCTATGGTGTAACCCTTAAAATTTCTATTTCCCTGTGAACCATCTCTTTGTTTTGCTGATAGCATCTCTTACCATTGCCACTCAAGGCTTGAATTTATTGTTATTTCAGCTTAAGAAACGTTGGGCAAAGGCTTCCCTTTGTATTTTTCAAATCCAACTCTCTGCATATTCTAATACATTACTTTGCCTTCTTGAGCTGCCTTTTGAAATCTTCTGGTTAGCTCTTTTATTTCAGCATCTCTTCCCTTTGTTTTGGCTTCTCATTGTTCTAGTATAACTTTTGTCATCTCTTCAGACTTCCATTGGGTTTTTCTTTTTTTCCTTTTTCTTCTCTGTCTTTGTAATGACCACTTGCTCTCTTCCTGGGTAATAGACTTGATGTCATCCCACTACGTATCTGGTCATCAATCATTAGTTTTCAATGTCTTAAACCTACTCTTCTTTTTTCAGTCATGTAAAGTACTTTATGGTTTTTGCTTTTTTGTTATTTTTTTCCTTGTGTGTATCTTTGAGTCAGATACAACTGGCAAAGAAGGAGATTGCGCCTCCTCCTCCAGTGGGGAATCTGGCAGATTCGAACTGTGTGCCTTCAGAATTGCAACACAGATTCTTGGCACAAGGTCACCAGAGCTCCCTTCAAACCTATTCTTAAAATAAATTTTAATTTGTGTGGGATAGGTCTATTCCACTCTCACTGCCTGATATGATTTTGCTGTTGATATTGAGATTCTCCAAATGATTCCTTCCACGGAAATAGTCAATATAGTTCCTAAGCAGTCCAGCTGGTGAGGTCATTGTGTAAAGTCACCATTTGTGGTGGGTTTTTGTTTGTTTGTTTTGTTTTGTTTTTGAAAAGTATTTACAAGAAATAAGAACTTAAGCGTACAAAATTTCAACATCTATTTCTAGCCTCACTTCTGTCACCAAGTCTATATTTTCTATTATTCTTTCTTTAATGTTTTCAAGTTTTGAATTCCAGTCACCAATTTTCATGAACACATTTTGAATGCACGTTTGGTCAGTTTTGTACTGTAAAAGTTGATAAAAATCTTCAGTCTTCTTCTTTGGCTTTATTAACAGTCATATTAGCAGGTCTCCCTTGTATGTTATGGATAATATCTTATCACTCCCATCATTGTACTTCATGTTAGAACTTGAAATTATCTTTTAAAGTAGGAATGTAACACCATTCTTCTTGCTTTTCATTTGTGCTATAGTACACCATACGATTATCTGATTCAAAGTGGTCAAAGCCTGTCTATCTCATCTCATTAATACCTAAAATGTTGCCTTCCAAGCATTCCATATTTTCACATTTTCTAAATTTTCAAATTTCATACTTCATACACTCCATGTTCCAGCTCTTAAAGGATGTTTGTAAATGTTACTCCTCTTTTTAATTGATTTCCAGTTTGGGCTTTACCTCTAACCCTGTAACTATCAGTGTTCCCCTATTGTTAATAGGATTTTCAGAGGCCTGCTATTTGAGAATTGGATGGGTAATCCTGTTTATTAATCTATCTTAATCTGAGAGCTCTACTAAAATTTATCTAAAATCATGGGTGACTCTTCTGGCATTTGACACTATTTTATATTATTATACTACAAACAGTAAGAGTCTTCCTTTAATAATATGTATCATACCAATTTCTCATGAAGATAAATTGTGTGCAATTTGTAACAGTATAAAACAGCTGAGTCCTTCACTTTTTAAATTCCCAATGTATTGTCAATGCCTAAAAGAGACTTTGAGGAGATATTTGTTGAGTTAATGAATATCACCACTTGAGCTACCATAGCATTTTTATAAGTCCTTCCTGAAGGCAATGATAATTTTCCATGTTGTAGTCTAGTTATAATATAATGACATAGGATTCTTTAGGTTCTTTAATGATATATAAATGATTAATTGCTTTACAATTACTTTAAAAATTGGTAATTTGAACTCAACTGAAGGCACCTTGACAGATGATGGTTCAATGATATGGTTCTGAAAGGCATGAGTTTGAAAAGTCTATGAAACAGCTTTACTTTGCATGCATGGAGTTTACATGACTTGGAAATAATAGCACCTTATACTAAAAAGGCACCTAGTTAGTTATATAATTGTTTGCGTAATGAGCTCCTTTGGAATAGGATTCATGTCTATTGCAACTTTGTTCCTCTACAAAACACAGCATATTTTCTGACATGTATATCATAAAAGCTCAATAAATATTTCTTGTAAGGATATCCAGCTACATAAATAGTATATACAATGAATGCTTATCTTGTTCTCTTCAAAAGCAGCTGCTGACTGGTAATATAAATGCTCCATTACAAATCTTCCCAGTGTACTTAGCAAGAAGAGAATTATGGACACTACCTTGTATTTCTCTTTTAACATTCCACACTGGATAACACTGCTCGGTTTGAAAACATTTAACACCTATGGAAACTTCTTTAGTACTATTTGAAGTCACATAGATATTTTAATAGCATTACATGAGGTTTGAAAAACATTTGAAGTAGGGTAGTTCTTGGGTTCCCCCCCATTATTTAATTTGAAGATTGCCACAAACGTTAAGCTCAATGGGAAAGAAGCAAAATTAGGTTGATTCCTTATTTTTAGCCTCTGTTAGACAACTGTAATTCATTATTCACTAGGTTACCTGAGGGTATACTTCATCAACTCTGATGCATTTAGAATGCAGCTGCTTTAAGTCTCTTGGGATCTAGGTTTTTTCAGTGTATCTTTCCTCTCGAACTCCCCCAACCGATTGGACAAAGGCAGTGTGTCAATGTAATGTTCTTACTGATAGGCACACAATCCATGTTCTGCTGCTTTTTTTGTTTTCATTTTGTGATTGCATCTGCTGGCTCAGTTCTTTCATGGCAGCCGTTTGTTTTGCCTGCAAGCATCTAGCCTTTAAAAATACGATGCCTCTTACTGACTTATTGCACAACTGTGGTTGTAGTCAGGCCTGCTTATGCTTACACAATCTAAGTCTTACCAAAATTCCTCAGCTTTCACTGTATTCTCTACTTTTTATAACAGTCTTCTGGATTTTATTATAATTTAATTAGTAATCAGTAATCTCATGTGTAAGAAAACCTAAAATAGAGGCACTTACTTGGCATGGCTAACATGGCTACTCCTGCTCTAAACAAATTCCATCATTAATTAAATCACATTCACTCACTCTTTGTTGCTGGGATTGAACCAACATATATAGTTGATCTTCCACAGACATTCCAGAGACTGTAAACCACTTGGATGAGCTCCTGCAGAGTAGCTGGTGGATTCAAACCACCTACCTTTGAATTATTTTTTGTGTGAGTGTACCGTCAAATCAGATCTGACTGGTACAGGAGGAGATTGTCCCTCCTTCCCCGGCAGAGCATCTGGTGGATTCGAA
>NW_006399940.1:4714307-4715023 GCF_000299155.1 Elephantulus edwardii | reverse complement strand
ACCTTTGAATTGGCAGCTTGACTCCTTAATGAGTAGGGTGCTAGTGAGTAAGGATATTGGTTCTCTATTGCTTGTCTATTGGTTCTAAGATGAAAAATAGCTTTTAAATAGATTTAAAAAAATGTTAGCTGAGAATTTTTTATGAAAATATCTTAGTGATAATAAAATACTGTTATTCAGACCATTACTGCTCCCTCTAACCTAAACTACTTCCGTTTTGAATGAAGCCATTAACTAAGACTATATTAGGATTGACTCGAAGAGCCAATGTTTTGTAAAAGTTGAACTGTGTGTGTCTCAAAAGGAGCAAGAATAAAGATTCTAGCTTGTGTAAAGAGATGTGTGTTAAAGATGTTTGTAAAGAGTGTTTGAGTGGCTTAATCTAAGAATATCTTGGTCAACATATACCAGGAGGTTAGAAAGATGTCATTCAACAACACTTTTCTAATTTTTTGTGCCTCCTCATGCCTCTAAGAACATCTCCCATTGTTAACTTCATTTGATAAGAATCTCACTCTCTTCTTGCAATTTGAAACTATTGTACCCTGCCTTGTATGCCTCCCTTTTCTCTACTCTCTACCTTTCAATGAAACTCTGCTTTAACTTCTAAAAGTGCTTCAAAATGGCATTTCTACTTCAGTTTTAGATTGTGTAAGTATGTTGTTGTTGTTGTTTAATGCCGTCGAGTCGTAGACGACTCATAGCGACCCTATGAA
>NW_006399940.1:4709728-4711195 GCF_000299155.1 Elephantulus edwardii | reverse complement strand
GCTGGGATTTTGAAGCTCCATCTCACATCCTTTGGGCACATGGACAGGAGAGACAGGTCCTTGGAGAAGGACATCATGCTTGGAAGGGTGGAGGGACAGCACAGAAGAGGAAGTCCCTGGATGTGATGAATTGATATAGTAACTGGGGAAAATGGAGGTTAATGTGTTTGAATTAGTGAGACTGGCTGAAGACAGGGCAGGGTTCAGATCTGCTGTACGTAGATTATGGTTGCAGGTGACTCAATGGTACATAACAATAACAGCAGATTTATTGTACACTGAACTAATCATTTTAGAAGCTGGACTCTAAGAAGAAAAGGTGGCAGCAGAATAGGAGGAAGACTCTTCAACAACCTATGTTATGCACATGACCACAGCCTTCCTTGCTGACAGTGAGGAGGTCTTGGAACAGTTGTTACAAAAGATCAAAGCCTTCAGTATGGATTATATCTCAACATGAAGAAAACAAAAATCCTCACTACTTGGCTTGTAGGCAACATCATGATAGATAGAGAAAAGATGGAAATCTTTTAACTACTTCATGTTAGTTGGACCCATAATCAACACCGTTGGCTCCAGCAGTCAAGCAATCAAAAGATGTATTGCATTGGGAAAGTCTGCTGTCAGAGACCTCTCCAATGTACTGAGGAGCAATGATATCAATTTGAAGACTAAAGTGCACATAGTCTTTTGAATCACTTGCCTTGCATCTGAGTACTGAATAAGTTGACAAAAGAAACATCATTGCCTTTTGGTTGTGGTGTACTGACTGTTCAATGGATGGCCAAAAGAACAAACAGTTATGTCTTGGAGAAAGTGTAGCCAGAGTGCTTTTTAGAGGCAAAAATGGTAGCACTTCATCTCATATAGTTTGGGCCTGTTGCTAGAAGAGGATGTTCCTTGTGAAGGTGCATCAAAGTCAGTGAAAGAGAGGAAGATCCTCAATGAGGCAGATAGACACAGTGACGGCAGCAATGAGTCGAGCATGTCAGAGATGATGAAGATGCTGCAGGTTAAAATAGGGTTCAGATCTGTTTATAGGGTGCTATGAGTCATACTAAACTTGACAGCAAATGACAACAGTAAAACTGGTCTCAGAGTTCTGCTTCCTGTCCTATTGACTTTTTGTGCATCTTAGTAATATCCACATAACTAAAAATAGTACATTTGGGGCGGGGGGAAGACTATCATCCTGAGATATTCCTTAAAGTTGGACCATTATCTACACCTAGAAAATATCTTTGAGGCAAAGACTAGATTTTGTCCTAAAAGAAATATTATCACCTATGAGTACATTTTTGCTTTAAATAATTGTTCCCATGAAGCTAAATAGTCAATATTTACCCAAAATAAAGGTAAGGAAAGGGGATAGAAAAACTAATTAATAGAGATAGAACACCCAGAGTAGAAATAAGGGGAACGAGAATAGACTGTGAAAAACAGAACCAATATCACTCACACACACAC
>NW_006399940.1:4705362-4709098 GCF_000299155.1 Elephantulus edwardii | reverse complement strand
TAGAGTGACAGTATTAAAGAGGAATCATCAGATGGTAGTAGAATATAAACCCCAATTGCCACTTTACTACTTTAGTATTAGCATATTGTACTGTTTATCATGGCGTGTGGTATAATTTATGTGCTCATTTTCCCTGTTAAACTGTGAGCTCCTTTAGTGAATACAACAGTGACACTCATCATTATATAGCAGTGTCTAATCCAGTTCTTAGCATGTGGCATTTACACTAAAATTTTAAAAAACAACTCACAGATGTGTTAAGAGAATAATAAAATAAAAAAATAGAAAAAAAAATCTGTGCACCATAATTAGCATCTTTTAGCAGGATCTTTTAAAGTTTGGATTCAAATTCAGTTTGTAGAAATAACAGGGAACATTTTATGGGTTAGAAAAAGAAAACATACCTGGAGGAAGGAAAATTGAATTCTTAACAAATCTCTAAATGTATTGGGCAAACTACCATAAAGTTTTACTATAAACCACTTCCATGGAGTTGATTTTTACTCATAACAGTCCTATAGAACAGAATAGAACTGTAATCAGATTGACTCATCTTTTTTTCCACAAGGTGGCTAGTGATTCAATCGGCTGACCTTTTTTATTAACAGCTAGAAAATCTTAAGAATTTAACAAAAAGAGAAGACACTCATTCTAAATTGCCACAGATCTGACCACCAGTTTTTGTTATTGTTAGGTGTCTTTGAGTTTACTACAACTCACAGCAACCCTGTGGACAACAGGCCAAAGTTCTGCCCTTTTCTGTGCCACCTCTAACATATTAAAGCTCACTGTTGCAGTTACTGTGGCAATTTATCTGGCTGAGAGTTGTCTTTTCTTTCTCTGACCCTCTGATATCTTGTTCCAAGAACGACATGCCCAAAGTATGTGGGTAAGTTTACCCTATCTTTGCCTTTAAGAAGTACCTTGCTTGCATTTCTTCCAAAACAGATTTTTTTTTTCACAGTTTACTGGGATATTCAATACTCTCCATCAACACTACAGCTCAAAGTACAGATGTACCTTCCATCCATTTACTTGTTGTTAAACCACATCATTGTTCTTAAAGTTGAACCACATCATTGTTCTTAAAGTTGAGTTTTTAGTAGATTTAACAAAGATGAAACAATACATGTAAAATATCTAGTTCCTACTTGTTGAACCCTTAATTAGACTACCATTAAAGGCAAGAACGGCAAAAACAAGAGAAGAGAAGAGAAGAGAAGGGAAGGGAAGGGAAGGGAAGGGAAGGAAAGGAAAGAAAAGGAGAGAAAAAGAATGGCAAAAACAAACTCCTAAAAGTGACTTAAACAAGATGGACTTTATTTCCCTCTCATGTAAAATATGTGTATAGATAGTTTGCAGAGGAGTAACTACATTACTGGCTAGTTCTAACAAGGAGGTGTAGGCCTTTTAAGACTATTTAGCATAAAGGCTCTCACTAGAATTTCTTCTGATTTTTTTTTTTGTTGTTGTTGATGTTTGATTTTTTTTTATCAATTTTAACTAAAGTTTACAGAGACTTTGGATTTCTGTTCATTCACTGTTGCACTTTTCTCCCTGCCCACCTCTCCCCCACCCCAATTCTCTCTTCTGTTTGAAAAGTAAAAGAAAAATTCTTTCATTGTTATACAATCCCTCCCCACAAGTTCACTCCACTATGCAGCCTTTATTATAAACTCCTGTCATGACAATGATACCTAGTCATATATCCCTCTTAAACAGTTCTCTCCCTTATCTGTTTCAATGCAGTATATATTATTTATCCCCTTTTACTCAGTCTTCCTTCCATACTAATGTCAGTCCCAATTTATAACAGTAGCACTATACAATATTTGTCTTTTTGTGAGTGAGATATTTCACTCAGCATAATATATCCAGGTTCACCCATTTTGTGTAATATTTGATGAGTTCCTTGTTTTTCAGTGCAGCATAGTATTCCGTTGTGTGAATATACCACAGCTTCTCTGTCCATTTGTTTGTTGATGGGCACTTGTTTCCAACTCTGTTATTGTGAACAAAGAACAATAAACATGGGTGTGCATCATCTGCTTTGGGGGCAGTTATGGTTTCTTTGGGCTGTATTCCCAGTAGTGGATTTCCTGAGTCAAATGGTATTTCTATTTGCAACTTTTTGAGAAAGTGCCATACAGCCTTCTATAATTGTACCATTTTACACTCTCATCAGCAGTGAATAAGGGTTGCCATTTTCCCACAACTAACAAGCATTTGATGTTTGCTGTTCTGTTAAATTTGACTATTCTGACTGTGATGAGATGATATCTCATAGCTCATTTGATTTGCATTTCTCTTAGAGCTAGGGATTTTGAACATTTGTTCATGTGTTTGTTGGCCATCTGAATGACTTTTTTGGTGAAGTGTCTGTTCATATCCTGTGCCCATTTTTCTTCAATTGGGTTGTTTACCTTTATTTGTTGTAGTACTCAGTATTTTGTAAATTCTAGATATAAGTCCCTTATCTGATATGTCATTACCAAATATTTTCTTCCCAGTCTGTGGCTTCCCTTTTTACCCTGTTGGAGAAAGTTTTGAATGTGCATAGGGATTTGATTCTTAGAAGGTCCTGTTCATCTATTTTATCCTCTCCTGCTTGTAGATTTTTCAGGATACTTGGAAGACGGTTTATGTCTTGGATTAGGATTTCTGGAGTTCTTCCAAGCTTTTCTTTAATGAATTTATAGTCCTTGGTTTTTGTCCTAGGTCTATGATCCACTTTGAGTTGGTTTTTATGTATGGAGTGAGGTGTGGATCTTGCTTGAGTTTTTTACAGATAGTTTTCCAATTTTGCCAGCACGATATGTTAAAAAGGCTGTCATTTCCTCACTTAACAGATTTCATCTCCCTGTGAAAAATCAGTTGACTATAGGTAGATGGGTTGATTTCTGGATTCTCAGTTCTATTGCATTGATCTCTATGTCTGTCACTGTTCACAACAGCTAATTACAAGATAAAATACTTGGGAATAAATCTAACTAGAAGCACAAATGATCTGTTCAAAGAAAATTACAAAACATTACTATAAGAAACAAAAAGAGACCTGGAGAAGTGGAAGAATATTCCTTGCTCATGGATAGGAAAACTCAATATTGTGAAAATAAAAATACTACCAAAGGCAATTTACATATTCAATGCAATCCCAATACAAACACCAGTTCCATTCTTCAATGAGATGGAAAAGGCAATCTCCAAATTCATTTGGAATGGAAAGAGGCCCTGAATAGGCAAAGCAGGATTCCTTAAAAAGAGAAACAAGGTAGGAGGCATCTCACTCCCTAATTTCAAATTCTACTACACTGCCATGGTGGTCTCACTAGATTTTCAAGACAGTCTTTTAAAAAATCAAGAATTGCAGATAGATCTGGAACAACATATGATCACAGTCTGTGATCAGAGTCCCCTTAAACTACTCTACAATTCATTTCCTTGCCCATCAAGATAATTGCTACCTTGAATTTGATGTTAACATTTCCTTGAACTTACTGGGGTTTTTTAAGCCCATGGATATTTAACAACCTTATTTTTAAATTGCTGATTATGAATATGCAAAACAATATTTAAAAGAAGAATGTCTCTTTATTTTTCTTTCTTTTTTTTATTAAATTTTATTAGTTTTAATGAACCTTTACAGAGATTTTGGGTTTTCATTCATTCATTGTTGCACTGTTTTCTCCACCCTCATCCCCAGTTCGTTCTTCTTCCCCGCCCATGTCTGTTTTAA
>NW_006399940.1:4697525-4704317 GCF_000299155.1 Elephantulus edwardii | reverse complement strand
GTCAAATGGTATCTCTATTTGCAACTTTTTGAGAAAGTGCCATATTGCTTTCCACAGGGGTTGCACCATTTTACACTCCCTCCAACAATGAATAAGGGTTCCAGTTTCTCCACAACCTCGCCAGCATTTATTGCTTGCTGTTCTGTTAAATTTTGCTATTTTGACTGGGGTGAGATGATATCTCATAGTTGTTTTAGGAAGAATGTTTCTAAATCATTCAACACAACTGGATCTGCTTTAATTTTAGATTATGTACTTCAGACTTGTTTGCTATTTGCACCAAATTTACCTGTAGATACAATTTTAAAATCATATTCTTAATCTAATTGCACAATTGCTTAACACTTTTGAAAACATTTTTTTAAAGTATTACCACATTTTATATGAATGACAATTTTTAGAATTCAGGTATTTCTACTCTGAACAGCTTACATTTATTAAAATGTATTTTCCCTCATAGTAAATATACTGTTTTCTTTGTGTATTCCTGATCACATATCTCTGGGAGAGAAGAAACATTTAACAAGCAAATCACAATAGAGGTCATCTTCAGTACACCCACTGAATACAATACAGAATTGTAGAAAACAGTAGTATTTTACAGTTTGCAAATGTTATAGATTTTACTTCTAAAATCAGTACATGCTTCATAAAGGCTGTATGTTGCTTGAGGTTTCAAGTTGTTAAAATGTTCAATGCTTCCCACAGTAATTCCCTTTAAGTGTTAAACATCGCTTTGAAAATACGGCATGCTGACCCTCTTTGTATCCAGAGATGCAATTAAAAATAATGACCTAAATATTCAAGAAGTAGAGAATGTTAGCAATATGACACTGAGGCTTCTCATGTGACCTCCTTTTGTGGCTTGCAGGCATGCAGTTTGTTTTTAAATGGATGGCATGTTAAAGATCTGTAGTCATGCCATTTTTTCCCCCTGACAATTAGTAAGATATAGAAGGAGAAAATTTTCATAAAGAGAGATTCCAACTAGGCTGTTGCTCACAAATCAATAAAATCGAGTATTTCTGTAAAATAAATATCCTCTCAGACCACCTCTGGGGATTGAGGAAGAGATTAGCTTTGTATAAACAGGTGTTTTATTTGATGAGTAGACAAAACATGAAGGACCAAAAATGTCTGTGGAGTTGAAGATGATTTATAGATAGAAACAATTAAGAGACAAAGTACTTTAGTTATAAAGTATATATTCTGACTTCAAGAATTGCTCCAATCTCAATTTAAATGTTGGAGAAGTCTTCTCAGACCATCTAGATTAAATTAAGAAAGAGAATCAAGCTTCTTGCTATCAATTTGCTTATGACTCCCAGCCATCTATTCTATTGGACAGGACCAAACTGTTACATATGGTTTCCAATGCTGAGAATACACGTGGAAGCAGATTGCCAAAGTGAACCGATGTGTTGGACAGCTGACCACTTGTCTGAGAGCTGAGCACCACCAGAGTTCTTTAGATGAAATTAAGTGGCTTATTTTATGCTCACAAGATTGTGCACTTTACAGTTTACCATTTATTCATTTTAATTTTAGTTTTTAAAAACGTGAGGACTTTTTGTTGTTGTTGTTAAAATTTCATCCACTGGATAATTTTAAGCTTCATGAAAGCAGAAACAATTTTATCTTTTACACTAATATAGCCCAGAAAATAGCACAAAGATTGCTTATTAAACGTAATAAGATAATAAATAAATGATAAAGAAAGTAATTGTTATTGCTAAAAAGAACAGACATTATCTGTCTTTGCTTGCAACAGTACAAACTTTTGAGCTAATATAGGAACAAAAGGAATTCCTGATACGGATATTATGTAGCTAATATATTCATTCAAATGCTCTGGCCATCAGTCACACTTCCTAGGTTATAAATCTTAGCAAGGAGGAGACATCACAGAGTTCAAACCTCTCCAGAACAGGGGCAGCTCTGGATTAGCAGCCCAACATGCTAAGGAAGGACAACACATCAAAGGAAATACTGAGGCAGCAATCATAGCAGCTTTAGGAGCTTAAGATACAAAATTAAAGGACAATCTCCAAAAGGCACTGTGTCAAAATGAATTAACCAGTTTCGTGTCACTCAAAACAAGATTAATATCTGTGGAGAATAAAAAGAAAAAGAATTCAATTTCTCTATCCATCTTTAGTTCTTTTTCATTTTAACTCTTTCCTTTTTCCTCTCTAATCCTTCACTTAGTCTTTCACATTTATACATTTACTTATAATTTCCTCTACGTTTACCTGCACTGTTTACGTCTGCTACATTTCCTTTCAGTCTGAAGAGCTGCTCTTTCTTGTAGGTAAGATAACAGTAACATTTTTTGTTTGTGTTTATTTTGTCATTGTTATGTGCTATTAATTTGGAAGCATCTCAGAATGGACCTTCCAGCAGGATTTTTAAGAGGCTATAAATCACACAGGGGAAGATTGCCCCTCTTTACTCAACAGAGCAACTGTTGGATTTGAACAGTGTATCTTTGGCAGCACAATTCCTTACCACTAGACCACCAGTGCTCCAGTTGTCCTTATTTAAATCTTATTTTTAATAAGAGTTCTATTAGATGTGGAATTCTTGATTGCTTCTTTCTTTCTTTTAGCACTTTGAACACATTTTCGCACTACCTGTCAGTTCCTTTTTTGTGTTAGGATGAGTGAGGCTTCGTGTTACTACTGTTCCTGTGTATATGGTTTTTTGTGTTTTTCCTTATGTTGAAAGCATATCTCTGGAGAACAGAAAGAAAAAGAAAGACTTTTCTTTGTCCTTTAGCTTGGTTATACTGCTACATGTCTAGTCACACATGAGTTTTCTTTTCCCTACTGAGGCTCATTGAGGTTTTTGTCTCTGCGGATATATGTTTTTCATCAAATTTGGTGGTACGTTTTCTCCCGTTATTATTATTATTATTATTACTATTATTGTTCATTTTTAGGGATGTGGGTCTCAATCTCTCTACCTTTATTTTAGAACTATCATTAAGGAGCTCTAGTGACATGGTGTGTATGGAACATATCTGACTGTTAACCAAAGCAAATCCTCTAGCTGCTTCACAAGGAAAAGATGGGTGATCTCCTTCCATAAAATTTATATCCTCAAAAACATGATGGAGGGTCACTCTAAGTTAGAATTCATGTCACAGTAGTGAATTAGTTTTGTTTGTTATTTTTTTTTAAAGAAATGGAAGTCTTTATTGAGATAAAAATATTTTTGGACTTACTTATTTTCATAGATAAAGACCAGCCTCCTAAGAATATTTCAAGATAATCAATGATTTCATAACTGTTGGATATAGAGCATCCCTACTTGAAAGTCATAATCATCTATGTGACGTATTTCAAGGTATCCTTAAGAGAAAGACACTAAATAACAACTTGTTCTCCTCTGTAAATTGATTATCCTGGACAAGTAGCTACTTAGGAAAGAGCTATTATGACTATTGCAGAACTAGAGAGATCTCTTATGTGAATCCATCCTTTTGATTTAGGATAATTTTTAAACATATCAGAAAGTAAAAGATTCATAGTAAACTACATGCCAGGTTTTCTATAGTTGCTTATAATGCTAATGTTATATAAATGCTAATTCTCTTAGTTAGAAAAATCCAGAAAAGACCTCTATATTAGTGATTGTAGGAGATGCTTGGTGGCTGAAGATTTCACACCACTCTTATGGTTTTCTTTATGATTTTTTCTCAGACATTTTCATCGTGACTGTCTTGACCTCAGTATATTCATAAATTCCATATTCTCCCATTTCTCGTCCATGTCCAGACATCTTGAATCCTCCAGCAGGACTCTGAGCAGACACTGCCAAATAGCAGTTCATCCACACTGTCGCAGCCTGCAGAGCAGAGGACACTGCCACAGCTTTATCAAGATCCTTGGTAAAGACTCCCCCCACTAAGCCATAGTAAGTGTTGTTTACTGTCTTAATCACTTCATCTAAAGATTTAAACTTCATGATTTGCTGGACTGGTCCAAATATTTCCTCCTTGGCAATTTGCATATCATCTGTCACATTGAAGAAAACTGTGGGCTGGATAAAGTAGCCTTTATTTCACCTACAGACCTCCTCCACATTCCAGCTTGGCCCCTATTTTCTTACCACTCTCAATGAGTTCCATTATTTTGTGTTGGGCCTTGTTAATCTGTGGGCCATGATTTACTCCTGGGGTCAGACAATTGGCAAAAATGCACTTCTAGATCCAAGATGGCGGCAGAGGCAGAGACAGCGTGGTGAGCTGCGGGAGCAAACCTAGAGAGAACCCAGTGCCAGTGACAAAAAGGAAATATAACTGCCAGCTAAAGAAGCAAAGGAGGATGGAGCCTCTGGGTTCAACCAACCATCCCCACTGGACCCACCTGGGAAAACACTTTGCAGTCCAGAGGGGAGCAAATGACAGGAAAATATCTTCTAACAGAGCAAGAAGGCAAGCAGCTTTAACCCAAGACCACCAGTAAGGTGATAAAGCGTCCTCCCTTTCCCCCTTTACATCTATGTCCCTGTTCAGCATGAAGAAGCCAGAGAGTCGGCATCCAATTCCCTAATCAATAAGACAGTTGGTTTAATTACTATTGGAAAATGCTTGTCATTCCTCTGTAGCATCTGGTCCCACTGGACCCTCATAATTTCCTTCACCTGCTCCCCCCACTGACCAAACTGTGCAGCTCTGCAACTGCATCCTGGCCCATCCTCACCCTTCTTCCCCCAACCCTCACCTCCTTGTATCCCCAATATGCTTTTCCCAATAAAAAAAACAAACAAACCAGAAAAAAAGTACTTCTTTGCTCGCTCAACACTCCTTTGAACAAATTCATCATAAATTGTTTCTTCTACAAAAAGCTTTGAAGCAGCGATACAACTTTGGCTCTGGTGGGCGAAGACTCCTTGATGTGCAAACTCAACTGCACTGTCTAAGTCAGTGTCCACAAACACGATGCAGGGATCCTTAGCACCCAACTCCAAGGTCACCCTTTTCAGATTGCTTTTTGCAGCAGCTTCTTGGATTATTTTACCAACCTCAGTTGATCCTGTGAACGCCACTTTTGCTGACTCCATGTGAGAAGAGATGGCTGCACCTGTCATAAGGATGACTTTGAGCATGTGGCCAGGAGAGACCAGTTCTTGGAGAAGGATATCATGCTTCAAAGGGTGGATTGACAGCATATATGAAAATATATGCTATATATCCTATAGGAGAAAAACCCAGGATGAGATGGATTGATAGAGTAACTAGGGCAATGGATGTAGGTGTATCGGGATTAGTGAGACTAGTTCAGAACAGGGGAAGCTTCAGAGCTGCTGTACATAGGGTTGCTATGCGTCACAGGCAACTTGATGGCACATAACCATAAAAGAAATGGGAAAAAAACCCCCAAACCTATAAAAATAACAAACAAGAGAAAGCTCAAACAAATCTCTGAGCCTGTCTGTCACCTGTATCCCAGGAGTCCTAGCAGGGATATCATCCTTGGGCATGCCAGACCTACCTGCCCCACTCACCAATATTAAGATTCAACACACTAAGTTATTCATAAAAATGCTCAAAGTATGTGAGACAGAACTTCAAAACCCTAGCCTCAAAGGAGAAACTTGGTTTCACCCTCTCCAAGGCAGACTTACTTGTTTTCTTGGTGCTCCATGATATGTTCAAGACTTTTCTCCAGCACCACAATTTGAAAGCATCCGTCCTTCTTCTGTTATCCTTAGTCATTGTTCAGCTCTCTGATGCAGAGCAATCGGTTGCAAAGATCATGGCCTGGATTAGGTGCATCTAAGTCTCTAGATTGACATCATTACTTCTCAGTATTCTAGAGAGGTCCCTGACTGTGGATTTTCCCAATGCAATTTATCTTTTGATTTTGACTGCTGGTGCTAAGAATGTTGGAATTGAAGGAATAAAAATGGATATATTTCAAGCAAAAGGTGCTGTCCTGGATGTGCTCACCAGGTTGTACCAAGAAATCTGGAGGACACTTACCTGGCTAACTGACTGGAAGAGATCCATATTTATTTTCATTCCAAAAAATAGGTGACCCAACAGAGTGCGAAAATTACTGAACAATATCATTAATCATATGCAAGCAAAATCCTGCTGGAGATTATCCAGAAATGACTGGAAACTACAAGAAAGAAGTACAAACTGGGTTTAGAAGAAGTTGTGGCTCTAGAGACATTATTACCAATATCAGATGGATCTTGGCAGAAAGCAAAGAGTACCAGAGGAATGTCTATCTGTGTTTCATTGACTATGTAAAGGCATTTAACTGTATGGACCACAACAAATTGTTGTTAATCTTGAGGAATGTGGAAATCCAAGAACAATTGATTGTACTTATCTGAAGTCTTTTAATTGTATGTATGTTTATATTTTTCATTGATCTCTAAGGCTTAGTTCATTTTTCTTCCGTAATTTTCCCCTTTGTTCTTAATGTTAGACAATTTCTGTTAACATTTTTAAAAGTTCTTGATTGTTCTACTATGTCAAAATTGTTACCATATCACAACATCATTTTGAAGTATAGGTGATAATTTTATCTAGCTATAGATGATGTTACTTGGATATAACTTCCTAACTGAAGTTCTTTTATTGCAATTCTACTGGATCTGAAAACATGTGAAGTTATCTTCCAACCTCTTTCCCAAAATATCCATTATATCAAGGAGGACAGAGATAAGTGTTATAAACATTTTTGTTTAAATTGAGAGAAATGAGGCATATAGAAATCATGAATTCATAGGGATTCTGTTGTTGTTATTGTTGTTGTTAGGTGCCATTGAGTC
>NW_006399940.1:4688687-4697170 GCF_000299155.1 Elephantulus edwardii | reverse complement strand
CAACACCATAGCTCAAAGGCATCAATTATTTTCCTGTCATCCTTATTTATTGTCCAGCTCTCAAATGCATGGCTAGTAATCTGAAAGACCATGGCCAGAATCAGACACACCTTAGTCTTCAAACTGACATCACTATTTCTCAATGATTTGTAAAGGTCCCTAATTACAGATTGTCCCAGTGCAATGCATCTGCTTATTTCCTGACTGCTGGTAGATACCAAGGGTGTTATTTGTGGATCCAAGAAAGATGAAGCTGTTGACAGTTTCAATCTCCTCTTCATCCATCATGATGCTGCCAATGGTAAGAATCTATTTTCCTGGCACTGAGATGCAATCCATGATGAAAGCTGCATTCTTTGATCTTCTACAACAAATGCTTCAAGCCCTCCTCAATTTGAGCAAGCAAAGTTTTGTCAACTGCATAATGCAGGTTATTGATGAGCCTCCCTCCAATACTGATTCACAGTCGTTCTCATAGAGTCCAGCTTCTCTGATAATTTGCTCAGCATACAGATTGAATAAGTATGGAGAAAGAATACAACCCTGGTGCACTCCCTTCCCATTTCTAAACCATGCAATGCTCCTCTGTTCTGTTCACACATCAGACTCCTGGTCCAGGTATAGGTTCTGTATGAACACAATCAAGTGCTCTGGGATTTCCATCTCAATGTCAACCACAACTTGTCATAATCCACAGAGTCAAATGCCTTTGAATAGTCAATAAAGCACAAATAGACCTTCTTCTGGTATTCTCTCCTTTCAGGAAGGATTGATCTGACATCAGCAATGATAGTCTTTGTGCATGGCCTCTTCTAAATCCTGCTTGAACTTCTGGCAGTTCCTGATCTATGTTCTGTTCCAGCTGTTTTTGAATAATCTTCAGCAGTATTTTACTGCATGGGATATCAATGATATTGTTCAATAATTTCAGTTAGATCATATTTCTCAGGAATAGGAACAAATATGGACCTCCATATGGCCAGACCACTGTCCTTCAAATTTCCTGGCACAGACTGGTGAGTGTATCCAAGGCTGCATCTGTTAACTGAAAAAAAGTCAATTTTTATTCATCCATCAATTCCAGGGGCCTTATTTTTTTTGCCAATGCCTTCAATGCAGCTTCTACTTCCTCCTTCATTACCATTGGCTCCTTTTGATATGATACGTCCTTAGATTTTTCAGTGTCAGCCAGTTCTTCCTTGTACAGTGACTCGTGTATTCCCTCTTCTTTTGATTCTTTCTGGGTCACTCAATATATTGGAAGATTCTTGATAAGTTCTCACCCTAGGAAGGAATCTTCATGGTTTTTGGTTCAACACACTGGACATCTTAAGAATGTAGAAACAATCCAAATGTCCAACTACAAATGAATGGGTTGAGAAATTATGGTACATTCACACAATATAATACTACACAGCACAAAGGACAATGGTTTTGTAAATTATTACCTAACTTGGGAGGGACTGGAAAGCATTATGCTGAGTAAATGAACTCAGCCCACAAGGACAACAATTGTGTAAAACTATTATTGTAGAATGAATATAAGGACCCAAGGGGGTTGGGGGAGGGTGTAAGCAGAGGGATGAAGATGTGCAAGGGAGGTGTGGCTTAATCATGGCGTTGTACTATTTGATGGGTGAGGGAAATGAAGGGAAATTGGAAAAATCTATTCTTGAAAACAATGTATTTGAATTTTGTAAATAAACTAGTATTTTTTAAAAGTCAACTTGGGGAGGGGAAAGGGAGGGAGAAGACATAAAATGTGTAACAGTGAATTCATGAAAGAAAATCTAACTTTTCTGTAAATTTTTGTTAAAATCACAATTGAAAAATGTTAAAAAATGAATTAGAACTGTGTTTGAAGTGTCCATACTTTTCAGCATCTTAATCGGTAGCCTCTAAAAATTTTCTGGAGGAGTCAACTATGAGTCAATCATGATTCAATGGCAATAAGGTTCTTTTTGTTGTTGTTGTTGCTGTTATTTGACTGTAGCATTTTTGAGGTCAATGAACCTCTTAAGTTTAATATTAAAGCTGTCAAGTTTGGAGTTTTTCTACTAAAATAATTCTTGTAGAAATTTTACTTTTTTCCTCCATGCCTTAGTGAGATTCACATCACTAGACAAAAGAATTGCTCAAAAACCCAATTGATGGAAAGAATTTTCACAGAGGAAGACATTTAGATGGCCAACAGAGACAAGAAGAAATATTCAAAATGCAAAGCAAAACTACAATGAGATTCCATCTCACCCCTGTAGCAGTGGCAAAGTTTAACAGAACAGAAAACAATAAATGTTGGAGAAGATATGGAAAGATAGGAACTCTCATACACTGTTGGTTGTTGTTAAGTGCCGTTGAGTCGCCTGCAACTCATAGTGATCTGATGTGCATCAACTCTAAACTCTGCTCTATCCTGTGCCAATCTTATTGTCTCTGATACACATACCCCCATTTCCCAGTCACTGAATCAATCTCGACACTGTTGGTGGGATTGTAAAATTGTACAACCACTCTGGAGGGCAGTTTGGCATTTCTTAAAAAAGCTGAACATAGAAATTCCATGACCCCGCTAATCTACTGCTAAAAACATACAAGGAAATTAAAACTGAGACAAAAACAGAGATTTGTACACCAATGAATAGCAGTGCTATTTATAATTGCAAGAACATGGAAACAGACAAAATGTACAAGCATAATTGAATGGATTGAGAAATTGTGATACTTTCACATGTTGGAATACTATGCATCACTAAGGAACAACGATTTCAAAAATAGTTACATAATTTGAGAGAGAGTGAAATAATTGAGTCTCATAAGGACAAATACTGAATAAGACTAGTTCAAAGGGGTGGGGTGGAAACAGAGGGGTAAGGATGGAAAGAGGGCAAATCATGGGTTCACACAAGGGTGGAAACAGAGGGGTAAGGATGGAAAGAGGGCAAATCATGGGTTCACACAATTTGGTCAGTGGATGGAAAGGGTAAAGGAAAGGAGAAAGATCTGGTGGGAACCTGGAAAGAGACTAATGGTGGACATAGTTCAATGGTGATTAATTTTATAAAACACAATGAATGGCAATGATTGTATGAAACAATGTGAATGAAGATTAGTGTCAAACACAATGTATATATATATATATATATTTGACAGGCAAAACAATATAAAATGACTTTTTAAAAAAAGATTATTAAACATTCCTAAGATAAAACAAAACAAAGCAAAATCTGCTTGATATTTTGTCTGTAGCTTGGCATTCTACTGAGACTTCAATGAAAAAACTTTTAAATTTCTTAGAAATTCTGTTGTTTGACTACACGGCTCTTTGATGCCTATCTTAGATTTTCTGAGAAAAGCATTATTGCTCATTTTCTCTTTAAATTATATTTTTTTTGGTACCAATAGATTGCCCTGGATGTGATTATTGCTTAGAAGTCATTTTTTTAAATGACTGTTAAAGTCTATTGTCATCAAATTTATTGGTGCTAAAGAGGTTAGAGATTTTCATAAATACTGTTTGTTCAAGAGTGCTTTTCTTTTCTCTCTGACATTTTACTATTAGTAGCATAGGTTGCTGAGTACAATCGTGTTGGAACTGACCCATATCTGACCCTCCAGTGGGCTTTCAGAGGTTGTTAATCACATGGTAGGAGATTGTCCATCTTTCTCCCATGGAGTAGCTGGTGATTTCAAACTTTGTGCCTTTGGGATTGCAGTGCAATTTCTTACCACTACACCACCAGACCTCCCTTATAGCACTTTAAACTTTTTCCTTAAAAGATTCTTCTTGCACTGCAATCCCAGAGGTATATGGTTTGAATCCACCAGATGCTCTGCTGGAGAAGGAGGGGCAATCTCCTCCTGTACCTGTCAGATCTGATTTGATGGTACATACACACAAAATAATAAAGTAAAATAAATAAAATAAAAAAAATCTTCTTAACTTGATAATCTAATTTATTACATTTATCCTCACTTTATACATTGTTGTTATTGTTAGTTGCCACCTTGTCAAGTATGACTCATAGTGACACTATCCTGTACTGTCTTCATCTTTGACATATCAGAACCTATTTCTGAAGTTACTATGTCAATTCACCTTGTTAGAGATCTTCCTCTCCTTTGCTAACCTTCTATCTTTTCAAGCATGATGGCCCTTTCCAAGAATAGCCTCGCCTAGCTATGCGCCCAAAGTCTGAAAGATGAAGTTTCACCCTCTGTCTTCCAAGGAGCACTCTGGCTGTACTTTTCCCAAGACCTAACTATTTGTTCTTTTGCAGTCCATGAGATTCTTCTTCTGTCATCCTTATTCATTGTCCATATTTCTGGTGCATAGCAGGTGATTAAGAAGACCATAACCAGAATCAGGCACATCTTTTTCTTCATATTTACATCATTGTTCCTCAGCTTTCTGGAGAGGTCACTGATAGAACTTGCCCCATGCAATGTATCTCCTGAGGCAATAATATTGCTAAATTTTCTGACACTACGTAAAATGAATGTTTATCCTATAACTTCCAGCTTGTTTTATAACCATCCCTTAATTTTATTCAAAAGCAGCATGCTTCCTCAATTCCTGCAAGATTCTTCATATTTTTTCTAAAATGGTAGCTGAATTCTTAAACTTTCTGCCCTCTGCTCAGCAGCAAAAATTAGTTTTAGTTATCTCATTGTTATTGTTAGGTGCTGTTGAGTTGAATATGACTCAGACTGATGCTAGAAACAATAGTTCTGAACCCTGCCCTATCCTGTGTCATTCTCATCATCTTTGACACACTTAAGCCTAAATTGCAGTCACTGTGCCAATTCATCTCATAAAAAAAAAGATGTCAAAAATTTGCATTATGTAATCGGAGACAATGCGATTGGCATAGGACAGAGCAGAGTTTAGGGCTGTTGTACATAGGGTCACTATGATTTGCATGCGACTCGATGGCATATAACAACAACGCTAATGAATGTTGTAGTTGCTGTATGCGATCAAGTTGCCTGCAACTCATAGCAACTCTATGTATAACAACTCTGAAGCCTGCCCTGTCCTGAGCCTGACTCTAACATACCTACCCTTATTGCCCCAGTTACTGTTTCAATCCATCTCATAGGGGGTCTTCCTCTCCCGTGCTGACCCTCCACCCTTTTGAGCATGATGTCCTTCTACATGGACCAGTCCTTCCTGGCCATGCCCAAAGTGTGTAAGATAGAGTGCTAGGTAATAAATGCTCTATAACTTAAGTGTTTAATACATCAGAAATATATTCTCATATTGTTAGAATCTTATCCAGCATGCATATAGAGAACAACACTGAATCTTTGAAATCCTGTTGGTGAAAAGCAGTAAGTATCTTTTGAGGCAGTGAGAGGACCTTTATTCATGAATTATTGCAGTATTTTTCCTAGTAGTATATGGTAGTATTTTTTCTGCTTTTTCATCTAAAGTCTGGAAAATAATGCTGAAATATCTTTTGAGGTAATTGGATTACCTTTAATCATCAATTACAACAGAATTTATTTCTAGATCTACTTTTTCCTCAAAATGCAAGTAAGAAAACATAAAAGGTATACACATGCATCTTAGTATAGAAACTGTAGAGTACAGAGAATGTGATTGAGAATTTTATATTAGGATAATTTTTCAATTAGTCAATATTTTTATATATTAGTTGCAATTCATTAGTTGTGCTTTATTTAAATATACAGATAGCTGACAGAAAAATACTAATGACTGTCTTATAAGACATAATCTACTCTTTGTTAAAAGAAATAACAGAAGTTCACCTTAGAGTTTGGAGTTTTGAAATGGGAGTGGTGAGTGAAAGTACTGATGAGAGAGCAAGGGGAGAAAAATCTCTTAGAAATTTCTTGGAATTTTCAGTAACTTAAATGATGTGCAACTAATCAAAATTAATTAAATTTAGTGTGATAACACACCTCTTTGAAGAGTTAGTCAAATGCTTTTCTTTTGAACGTCTCCTAACTGCTGAAATGCAGTACATTAAAATGAATAACAACAATAGTTTCTACTAATCTCATCTGCAACTCCATCTGATCAAATGAGAAGATTTAATTAAAGCTGGACTTCTCTAAAAAAAGAAAAAAAATCCCTATTGTAACAAACCATAATTAAGTTGATTTTACCATTGTTTATAGGTCATGAATTCATTTTTCTTGTATTTGATTTACTGAGGGATATGTTTCTACCTTTAACTTTCCTATTGTGTATTCATAACAATCTTTTTACATATATAGCACACATTATTCGCTGGCCTCAATGATAATCTATTCAATACTATACTATCTTAAGAAACTTTAAGAACTTTAATAAATACTTTTATGTAATAAATATGAAAACATTCCTTCTAAGAAATCTGTTAGAACGTTATAAATATGCATAGTGCAAATCTCAGTGCACTGTTCATATTTTTTATTTTTCTTTTTTATTGATTTTCATACAATTATTCATATACATTCTGCTTCATATAATCTTTCATTACATTGTATCTTTCACCAAGAACTGGTCCTTCCTGGCAACATGCTCAAAGTATGTGAGCCCGAGCTTCACAATCCTTGCCTCCAAGGAGCAGCCTGATTTCACCCAATCCAGGAAAGACTTGTTTGATCTCTTAATAGTCCATGCTGTGTTCTGTACTCTTCTCCAGCACCACAACCCAAAGGCATCAATTCTTCTCCTATCATCTGCATTCACTTTTCAACTCTCTGATACACAGCAAGTAATTGTAAAGACCATGGGCTGGATCAGGTGCACCTTAGTCTCTAGACTGATATGGTTGCTCTTCAGTACTCTGGAGAGATCCATGACAGAAGATACTTTCAATGTAATTAATATTTTGATTTCCTGATACTGGCGCCAAGTGTGTTGATTGTGGAACCAAGAAAGAGGAAATTCTTAACAATTTCAATCTGCTGTGTATCATAATGCTGTCAATTGGCCCAGTGGTGAAAATATTTGTTTTCTTGATGTTGAACTTCAATCTATATTGAAGACTACAGTCCCTGACCTTCAACAGTAAATGCCTCAGGTCCTCCTAGTTTCAGCAAGCAAGGTTGTGTCATCTGCATAACACAAGTTAAGAGCTTTCCTCCAATTCTGATGCCAAATTCCTCCTCATAAAGTCCATCCTTCTGAAGAATCTGTTTTTCATATAGATTGAAAAGATTTGGAGATAAGATACACCCCTGACACATAACCTTTTACATTTTGAACTAAATACAGTGTTTTCTTGTCTCTGTACTCATGATTACTTACTGGTCCAATTATAGGTTTCACATGAGCACAACTAAGTGTTCTGTAATTCCCATCCTTCTCAAGGTTAGCCGCAATTTGTCTTGATCCACACAGGCAAATACCTTTGTATAGTCAAGGAAACACAGATAGACATTCCTCTGGTATTCTCTGCTTTCAGCCAAGATCCATCTAACATTGGCTGTAATGCCTCCAGTTCCATAGCGTCTTCTAAACCAAGCCTGCACATTTGGCAACTCTCTGCACATGTGCTGTTCCAGTCACTTTTGAGTTTTCTTCAGTAGGATCTTGCTTGCATGCAATATTAATGATATTTTTCCATAATTTCCATAATCTTTAGGATCACCATTTTTTTAAAATTGGAATAAATATGGACCTTTTCCAATCAGTTTGCCAGGTAGTTGTCTTCCAGATTTCTTGACATAACCTAGTGAGCACAACCAGAGTAGCATCTGTTTGTTGAAATATGTCAATCAGTATGTCACTAATTCTGGGGCCTTTGTTTTTTACAATTTACTTCAGAGCAGCTTGAATTTCCTCCTGCATCACCACTGCCTCTTGATCATATGTTCTTTCATGAAATTCTTGTTTGTCAGCCTATTTTTTTTTTGTACAGTGACTTTGTGTTTTCTTTCCATCTTCTTTTGATGATTCCTGGCTCATTCAACATTCTGTCCACAGCATTGTTGAAAATTGCAACTTGACTATTGAATTTGTTCTTCAGTTCTTTCAGCTTAAGAAATGTTGAGCAAGTTCAACCCTTTTGATTTTCCAATGCCAATGCTTTGCACATTTTATTATAATATTTTGCTTTGTTTTCCCATGCTGCTCTTTGAAATCTTCTGTTCAGCTCCATATGATTCCTTCCTTTTGCTTTGGCTTCTTGGCACTTTATATTCGGAGTCTCTTCTGACATCCATCTTGGTCTTTTCTTCCTCCCCTATCTTTGAAATAACCTTTTGTATTCATCGTGGGTGATGTTCTTGATTTCCTCTCACAGCTCATCAGGTTTTCGCTCATTAGTGTTCAAGGCCTCAAAACTGTTCATGAGATGGTCTTTAAATTCCATTAGGACAGGCTCAAAGGCACACTTTTGTTCATGTTGATTGATTTTACCCTGCTTGCTGAAACTGAAGAAGACCTGAAGCGCCTGCTGCAGAGTGTTAAGGACTGCAGCCTACAATATGGATTGAGGCTCAATGTCAAGAAGACAAAGATTCTCACC
>NW_006399940.1:4687395-4687897 GCF_000299155.1 Elephantulus edwardii | reverse complement strand
ATTGGCACAGGACAGAGCGGAGTTTAGGGCTGTTGTACATAGGGTCGCTATGAGTCGCAAGTGACTGGACGGCACATAACAACAACAACAACAGGCCAGGCTCAAAGGCATACTTTTGGTCATGTTGATTTATTTGATTTTCCTTAGCTTCAGTTTGAACTTGCAGATGAGTAGTTGATGGTCTGTTCCACAATCAGCACCTGACTTGTTTTCACAGCTTCTATTGAGCTTCGCCTATATTTTTTCTCTATAATTAATTTGCTATGTAAGAGTTGGTACTCTGTAGTCTCAGAAAGCAAACTGTGGTCATTACTTCTTTCTATCATTTCCCTTCTATGCTCTTAAAATATATCCAACATGAGCTCTTTTTTATAAGAAAAGTTCTCACATTGAGAACTTTTCATGTTAATTCTTCACATAGAATTTCCACAAAAATAATGTTCATCAATATAGAGCACTCAAGGAATTGAAGAACAAATTCAAGCCTCAAGTTGCTATAATC
>NW_006399940.1:4663127-4675016 GCF_000299155.1 Elephantulus edwardii | reverse complement strand
TAAGCATTAGTTACAGTGTTGACCCCACCCTTAGCCCAGTGCCTTGACCCACTTACTTACTTCCCAGCTCCACCCTCAAACTGATAGTCAAGATAAATGTGAAGCAACTGTATGAATACCAGAGATGAAGAAGTTATTTTATGATGAGGAAGGGATTGCTCTGTAAAGCAAGTTGTCATTGCTGTTAGGTATGATTGAGTTAATTTCAATTTATAGTGATGCCACATGACAGAATTTGGGATTTCTTTCATTTCCTAATGTGGGATCTCATGGGTTTTCCTAAACTGTAATCTTTTTGGAAACAAATGGCCAGGTTTCTCCTACATCAAGTACAGTGGAATGCTTAACTGTTGCACATCCACAACTATCTTAAATGTTTGTACATTTAACAACAAAATTTCAAAATGCTTTTAAAAATCTGCATACTCCCAAGTGGAAAAATAATAAAACTCAGCTTCAGATCAAAGCCCTCAATTATTCCTACACAGAAAGTCACAGAGAAGTCATAAACAACATTATCAACAAACATTATTTCATGATACATATTTTTTAAATTTTGCACCCAATGAGCAAATACTACACACCGTTTTTAATTAATACAAAATATGTTTCAATGAAATACTATTAAGAGTCATAAAATAAGTGTGACTGAATTTAAAAGGATTCTTATCAAGTGCCACTGAATTTAGAACAATTCAGATCTTTCAGTATATGCAAGGAAATTAAATTAAAATAAGTTGAAAAATCTAGAAAATAACCAAATATTTGGAATTTGAATAACACACTTTTTAGTAGCTGTCTTAATTTCCTAAGACAACAAAATAGCACATGAGGTTGTTGTTGTTGATTGCCGTTGAGTCAAGCACAACTCATAGAGACCCTATGAACGAAAGACCTGATGCCTTTGTATAACTGTCATAATTTCACCAAGTTCATAGAGTTTCCAGAGGCATGTGATTTAGGAAGTGACTGCCCCTCCTGCTTCCAAGCCTGTTTTATATCCAAACACTTTCCACATTGGGAAGCCATTCTGGTATTTGATACCTCAATGGGACAAGGTTCAGCATCACAGCAACACAGGTTACTTCATACTGCACATTGACAAAGAGTGATGAACAAAGTGGAAGACTGTTCCTCCAGATATAACAGAACTAGTTTCACTTAGCAATGGTTAAGTGTGGTCAAGTCAAATATAACTGAGAGTAAGTTTTACACAAAATTTCTAAAGTCTGTTCTATGACTAACTTTATTTCTGTGCAGAACTCTTTTCTATAACTAACATTATTTTTGTACATTTATAGAGTTTAGAGAGTCTGTAGAGTTTAGAGAGTTTGTAAAGTTTCCAGGGCCATTTCGTTTTAGAAAGTGGATGCCACTCCTGCTTCCCAGCATAAATCAGTCTGGAAGCTTATACAAACACTGTACATAATAGGCAAACATTATGATATTTGCGCCACAACAACACCAAGTTTTATTTATTTGAAATAGCACATAGTAACATAGTAATACTAAAGAAATAGCACATAGTAAGTGACTTTAAAGAAAAGACATTAACTGTTTCATTGTTCTGGAGACTGGAAGTTCAATTAAGGTGTATCTATTGGTCATTTTGTTTCCTTCTAAGGTTTCTGAGAGCAGAATTGTGTGCTCTAAACATCCAATTTCTGCCAAGTATCTTGATGTAGATTTCCTGCTTGTAAATTTATAGTCACCTGATTTCTTTCTTATTTTTTGTACATTTTATTGGCACAAGTGTTAAAGATCGATGATGGCCAGTATGGTGTGGGAAAATGAGCCCCCCTCAACACATCTAGTAGGACTGTAAATTAGTAGGGGAATAGCCAAGTTAGCAAGTGGAAATGGAAATGCACGGTACAGTAGCTTCTAGAAAGCAAAACGACTCATTGCTGCACCTCACAGATGACCCTCCGGGAGTTTTCTGAAGCTGTAAATTGCATGGGAGGAGATTGAGCATTTTTCTCTCATGGAGCAAATGGTGGCTTTGAATTGCTTGCCTTTTGGCTGGCAATGAAACTCCTTACCTGCTAGGTCGCCAGAGCTCTCTAGCCTTTGCAAGGTTGTTTCAAGTTGGTCTCTTAAAAAATGCTCTCCTAACATACTTGATTGCTTTAAGCCAATACTACCCTCCTCATCCCACTACACTCAGCAGCCCTCTTTCCTGCCCCTACTCTCACCCAAAGAAGGAAGTTCCAGCCCTCAGCCATCCAGGCATTGGACCCTCTGTCCAGTGTCTGGTCACTTTATAAAGCAAATGATAAACAGTCAGAGTGAATCAGACAAAATGTATAAGGATATGCCATGTACCTGGCAGGTAGGTACTCTTCCTTGAGTTTGTATGTTACCTCAGTGAGGAAGGAAAACCCTTCATTTAGTAGTTGAAGAAATAGATTCAGTTTGGTCAGTGACTTACCAAAATCTGTAGTAGATAAATAGCAAATTCCATTGATTTCGACCATATCAAAATATAAAGATATTTTTGTGACTGTACACCAAATTGTTTTTAACTCCCATATAACTCTATCTATGTCTGTCTTTTTCTTTCATGAGAAATTAGTGATATAAAGTTAGTATCCATGCTATTACAGTGTGACCTTGTTAACGTAATAATTATTGTCACAAGAGACTGCAATTTATCTAACAGAAGGTAATATTCAGTATACTTTTAGACCTCGAGATATCTTTGGGATATATGAGGAACAGCCCACAACTCAACCAATATTGTTGTTAGGTGCCATCATGTCAACCATAACTATTAGTGACCCAAATGATAACAGTTAACAACTCTGCCCTAACCTGCACCATAATCACAATTTCCACTCTGTGCAAGTCCATTTTGCAATCACTAGGTCAATCTATCCTGTGGAGAGTTGAGCTCTATTCCATTGACCCTCTGCCTTTTCCTCTTCTGATAACATGTCCAAATTATTTGAGACAAAGTTTTGCTATCCTTGCCTCCTTAAAGCATCCTGGTTACTTCCTCCAAGACATACTTGCTTACATCCTTTTGGAAGAGCATGGTTCAATACTCTTTGCAAATACCACACAACTTGAAAGTCCTATACTATCTATAGTAATAGCTCAGAAAATAAATGTAAACTAGAAATTATTTTTATCAGAATAAAAGTGAAAGTAGAGCATATCTAAATTTATGTAATGTAATTAAAAGAACACATAAGGATAAAAATATAACACTAAACCTAAAAATTAAAACAAATTACAGAAGGATACATTTGTATCCTTAGTTTAGGCAAAAAATGCTTACACGTGATATCAAAGAAAGGCATGATTCATAACAGAACATGTTAATAAATTGGGCTTTCTCCACATTGAAAATTTTTGTTCTTTCAAAGACAATGAAAAAGAATCACAGATCTGCATATGTGCAAATCAAGTATTTGATAAATGACTCTCCCTAGAATGTATAAGAATCTCAATTTCATTAAAAGGAAAATAAGCTAGACCAAAAATATGGACAAAAGATTTAACTGAAACTTCACCCAAGAAGACAAATGGATGGGAAATAAACACACAAATAATATTCTATAGCATTAGTAATTAAGGAAACGCAAGTTAACATGGCAAAGAGACAACGCTTCTCAGATTTTAGAGTCATCAAAGATAAGAATACTAATCATATCTTGGTAAGATTCTGGAAGAACAGGAATGTCCACACTTTGCTGCTTAACTTTCTGATTTTTTAAAAGATTATTAATGTCTCTTATTGTAGTAAGGAATTTTTTTTCCTTCTTTGCTTAAAAAATTTTTAGGCTTTGTTACTTATATGTATATATGCTTAAATTGGTTATTATTGTTTAATGTGTTAATAATGATTTTTGTTTTGAGGCTTATTTTGCCTGATGCTAATACTCTATCAGCTTTTTTTAAATTAATATCTAACAATATTTTTTATTCTTTTACTTTGAGCTTTTCTGAGTTCTTATATTTTTTATGTACTTCTTTTAGTTGGTATAGAGTTGTTGTTGTTGTTGCTATTGTGTACCATAGAGTTTGAACCAATTAATAGCAGACCCTCTGGCTGTTTTCAGAGACAATTAATCACACAGGAGGAGATAGCTCATTGTTCTCCCAAGGCGCAAATGGTGGCCACAAACTGCATGCCTTAGGAATTGCAGCGCAGCTTCTCGCCATTAGGTCACCAGTATAGAGCAGAATGATTAAAAGTTAATAGAAAATTCTTGTTCTTTTGGAAGGGAAGACATTTAATTAATTTGCATTTTGGACAATTAATGTTAGGTTTTAATTCTTAGAATCTTAAATTCATCAATTGTTTTCTATCTTTATTCTTGCCTTATATCTAATTAAGTTTCAAAATAAAATTCAACTATATCTATCTATCTATCTATTCTACCAAGTGAAATGTGGGTGATTTTAATCTGTGACCCTCAGGCCTTGTTTTAATTGATTTTGGTAAAACATTCTTCTGAGTGATATAGCACTGGTCTGCCCATTTGCTGTACAGAGGTAACTTGTGGTTGCTGTGATGCTAAACATGTGACACTTGTGTCAAATGTGATAATAGCTACCCATGGTGGACAGAGATCCCGATTAGAACAAGCTGGGAAGCAGAAGGGGCATCTGCTTCTTAGCTTGCCTCCAGAAATTCTATGAACTTGGAGAAATTATTAAAGTTATACAAGTGTTTAGGTCTTTTATTCATAGGGTCACTATGAGTCATCTATGACTTAACAATAACAACATCTATCTATCTATCTATCTATCTATCTATCTATCTATCTATCTATCATCTATCTATCTATAAAGTTGGTCAATGACTAGGGATGATAGAAGAATTGATGCCTTTGAACTGTGATGCTGGAGAAGAGTATTGAATATGCTGTGGACTGCTAAGAGAACAAACAGGTTACTCCTAGAGACGGTGAGGTCAGGCTGCTCCTTAGAGGTAAGAATTTTGACTCTTTGACATACTTTGGACATATTGCATATTTGGACCAGTCCCTGGAGAGGGACATCATGCTTGGGAGAGTAAAGGGATAGAGCAAGAGAGGAAGACCCTAGATGAGACAGATTGATTCAGTGAGTGGAGGAATGGGGGTAGGAGTTGTCAGCCAGTAAGATTGAGATAGAGCAGGGTTTAGGGCTGTTGTACATAGTATCTCTATGAGTTGCAGGTGACTCAATGGCACATAACAATGACATAGGAGTGGCATCCACTTCCTAAAGAACTTACCTCTGGAGAATATGAACTTTAAAAAAAATTTTTTTAATTATTATCTATTATTTGACTAGAGAGCTCCTAAGTTTGGGCCAGTTTTCTTTTATGATCCTGTGGAGTATATCTTTCAGTATGACTTTTTTCCCTACCTAGTATTTGACTTTGCTATGAAAATGGATGGGTGTTAGACAATCCACAGCGGATTGACTATCCTCACCATAGGATTGAGCAAGACAACAGTGAAAGGCAGACAGATCTTCTGGGACTATTGAAGAAGCAGCAAAAGAATGAAGGAGGCCCTTTTTGCTCACACTACACCTACAGCAGTAACACTTATGGCAGAAATGTAGACTTAATGTGAGATGGGGTATTGGGGTTGGGGGAGCCAATATTGGGAGAGCTGAGAAGTTTGTTGGAAAACTGGGAATGGGAAGTCAATATTTGCAGGGAGAATTTGGGAATACTGGCCTAAACCTGCCACATTTGAAGCTTAGGTGCCTGTGTGCACTTTTTAGGAGAAGCCTTGACTACATTCTGCTATTAATCTGGATTATAACCTTTTGGCTTCCCCAAATGGTTTTTGAATATCTGTGAGCTATCACATGGGATTTTGGATCCAACAAAGCAGAATTATCGGTGTTGAGATCAGAAGAAAGATGGGTGGGAGCGTGGGGGACATGTCTTGTCTAACATCATGGGAATTGGTTTTGTGTTATTGATGATGTTGTCAGCTTCCCTTTGTGAAGTTGGTAAAAGTCAGATATAGCCATACCCACATGGCCATTACTCTTTTTTACAGTTCCTTAAGGTTTTGGACTTTACATTTAGGTTTCTCATCCACCATGAGATTGTTGTTGTTGTTGTTAAGTGCCCTCTGGTTGTAGACAACTCGTAGCGATCCTATGAATGAAAGACCTGAACACTTGTATAGCTTTCTTCATTTCTATAAGTTCATAGAGTTTCCAGAGGCAAGCTATTTTGGAAGTGAATACCACTTCTGCTTCCATGCCTGTTTTAATCTGGGAGCTTCACCATACACTGTCTACCATGGGTAACCACACATTTGACACATTGATGTCACAGTGTTTAGCATTACAGTAACCACGAGTTACCTCTGTACAGCAAATTGACAGACCAGTGCTATACCACTTAGAAGACTTGAGTTTATTTTTGTATATAATGTGAGATACGGATTTTGTTTCTGTTTTCTGCAGAAGATGTCTAATTTTTCCAATCTCATTTGTAGAAGATGTTTCCCTATTGATGGATTAATTTCTGGATTCTCAATTCCATTCAGTTAGTCTATGTTTCTGTCATCATACCAATGTGATGTGCAGTTCATTCAATTTTGTTGATCCTTGAATTTCACAAATGTGCAGTTAGGGGGGAAAAACCCTGCATGTCTTCAGGGAAGTCCATCATGTGTAATTATGGCACTACTTCCCATTTTATGTGAACATGTTTTTCTGAATTTATTTGGTTCTGAGGTAACTAAAAGGGTCCAGGAGAGGGGTAACTTCTAGCACCATGTCATCTGAAAAGGAATGGAATACAAGAAAGCTCCTCCTTCAAAACCCTCCAGCACATAGGATATGCCAAAGTTCTCAGGTTTGGTTCTATGCTGGATCAGTGGGCCTTCTTCAGTAGGCATACTAGTCTGCAGGACACCACTTCTAGGCTCCAAGGCACAAGTATGTAATGTCATGGGTTCAGATCTTGTCAAAGAATCTGTTTCTGTGAGAGTTCAGCTTATACTCAGAAATTTCCACTCTGACATTTAATGTTGTTGATTGCTGTTGAGCCAAGCGTGACTTATAGCGACTCTATGAACAAAAGAACTAATGTCTTTCCATAACTATCATCAATTCCAAGTTCATAGAGTTTCCAGAGGCCCCTCCTGCTCCAAAAACTGTTTTACAACTGGGTGCTCCACCAAACATTGTCCACATTGGGAAGCCATTCTGGTATTTGATACCCCAATGGTACAAGGTTCAGCATCAGTGCAACCCAGGTTACTTCATACTGAAAATTGACAAAGAGTGATGTACAAAGTGGAAGAGTCTTCCTCCAGATATAAGCAGTACTAGCTTCATTTAGCAGTGGTTAAGTGTCATTAAGTTGAATAGGACTGAAAGTTTTGCATGAAAGGCTTGAACTCTGTTCTATAACTAACATAATTTCTGTACATTAGAGTTTAGAGAGTTTGCAGAGGCATCTAGTTTAGGAATTGGCTGCCACTCCTGCTTCCCAGCATAAATCAATCTGGAAGCTCATCCAAACATTGTACATAATGGGTAGTCATTATTATCTTTGACAAGACTATGGGACAGTGTGCAGGACTACAGAAACACCAAGTTGTTCAGTTCAGCAAATAGACAAATAGATTGCTATTTTATTTAAGGGATATTCATTCAAAAATTAGGACAGCCGCTCTTGAAGGGAAAAGAGCAGCAATACATGTCAGACATGACCTCAAAAACCTCTGTCACATGCTCATTAATCCTGCAGTCAGATGAAATAAAACAACTAAAGTCCCAGAGTGGAGAGTCCAGGCCCCAGCCAGCAGTCCCACTCCCTCCCCCGTGGGGTTTAATAGACAACACCTTTGAACACAATTCCACCCTAGGCAAATGCTCAAGGAAACCTGCTCTTAAGGGGAAAATAGCAACAATACACATCAGACATGACCCCAAAAACCTCTGTCATGTGCTTTTGGGACTGCTATCAGATGCTGCAAAATAACCGAAGTCCCAGAGTGGAGGGTTCAGGCCCCAGTCAGCAGCCTAACATTTAATGTTGTTGTTGTTGCTGTTATGTGCTGTCGAGTCGCTTGCAACTCATAGTGACCATATGTACAACAGCCCTACACCCTGCTCTATCGTGTGCCAATAGCACTGCCTCCGACACACCCATCCCGATTACCCCAGTCACTGAATCAATCCACCTCATAGAAGGCCTTTCCCTCCTGTGCTGTCCCTCTACCCTCCCAGGCATGATGTCCCTTTCCAAGGACTGGTCCCTCCTTACAACATGTCCAAAGTATGTTAGACGAAGCCTCAGAATCCTTGCCTCCAAGGAGCCGCTCATTTTCACCCTGTCCGGGACAAACGATTCTGTTTTCCTTGCAGTCCATGGTACCTTCAATACTCTTCTTCAGCACCACAGCTCAAAGGTATCAATTCTTCTTCTATCCTCCCTAGTCACTGTCCAACTCTCTGATGCATAAGAAGTGATTGCAAAGACTATGGCCTGTCTCAGATGCACCTTAATCTCCAGAGAGACACCATTTCTCTTCAGAACTTTGGAAATTTGAGAGGCTATTGGAATAAACACTAAAAAGAGCTTATTAGATATTTTACTGCAAAATGTTTGCCAGTTGCTAGCTGATGGAGTTAGTAACTTCATTAATTTTGGATATATTGTTGTTTAACGTCATTGAGTTACCTACTTCTCAGAGTGACTCAAAGGATAACCTTCCCCCCTCCTGCACCATTCTAACGATCTCTGCCCTGCTTGAATCCATCTCTGTGTAAGTCCACCTAATTGAGAGTTTTCTTCTCTTGTGCCAGGTCCTCTCCTCTCCCAGCATGATGTCTGTTCTTCAAGGGCTGGCCCCTCTGACAACATGCACAAATATGGAGGCATTTATTCATTTGGCTGTAGTATTAACGTTAAAGTAATCCATAATGAGATGTCATTAATTCTTTCTAGGTTAAAAACAGGCCAAATCAGTTAGTTAATTAGAGAAGCAGTGGGAATAATTATCACTTCTCTAAATAGGTCTTGTATAATGGTTTTCAATTCTTGAATGTCTTGTTTTAATTTACATTATTCTGTATTAACTCTTTTATCTGGGGAAAGATCTACAGGGTCCCATTTTATTAAGTCAATTGAAGGTCCCCAAAACTTGTTATTCATTGAGTCAGAGTACATAAGATCACAATAAAATATTTTAGAAAAAAAGGCACTATGATTATGGGAATTTGTTGTTGTTATGTGCCAGGCAAGGAAATAGTTTTAATAGCCTAAATGAAGTCATACCTTTTTCTTTTCTATTTTATTTTATGGTTAGTAACTCCTCTAAGATTTTAGGGAGTACATTTTTTAAGTTTAATGAAATATTTGAGAATGTATTTCATTTCACCACCTATAATGATTAAGGTCATGGAAGTTTGCCAATTGGTGTATTTCAACAGATATTAAAATTAACACAAAAACTGTGGCATGAACATAGTGAACAAATCAGCATCTTTTCATCTTTTTTGGTATGTGAAATTGTATAGTAGTAAATTTTGAATCTTTGGTAAGTTAAATTATTATTTCAGTAGTTTTGATTTTACTTATTTGTTCAGGAGCGCTTATTGGTATAGTAGTAAGAAAGTGCATTGTAATCCCAATGGCAAGTGGTTTGGATTTACCAGCTGTTCCATGGGAGGATAATCAATCTTCTTCAATGCAGTTTATTGCCTCTAAAAATCTGTTGGAGGGTCAGTTATGAGTTGGTTCCAACTCGATAACACACACAACAAAAAAATCCCTTCATTCTTATTTTTATTTGGTTTGTGTTATAATTATTAGAGGAATTTCAGTGTGGGGAAGGCATATGTTAAATTGCTCAATCCTGAAAACTACAACAAATTATCAGGGTTAGAAGCTTTTATCCAGAACTTTTTTTACAAAAGGACCACGAGAATCGAGTTGTGATTTAGATGGGGAGAGCAACAAAGGCATTTTATTGGGTCATGTTAATTTTTCCAGTGTGTGGCTTCAGCATGCTATATCGAAACTCCCCTTCCTTCACACAAACCATCACCCAATAGGTTCTATTTGTACACAACTGAATACATTCATTGTTGTTAAGATAGAACTGACTCATAGCTGACTCTTCAATGGAATTTTGAAGACTGTAAATCCGATGAGAGGTGTTTGTCTGTCTTTTGCCAAAGAAACCACTGGTGGATTCTTCCTGACACTGAGGAGGAACATTTTGGGTTAACAGTACAACTCCCAGTGACTACACCAAATTCTATAAGGACTAGGTATCATTTTTCTCTAATTAATCAACAATGACTGCGTTAGATATATAACCAGTGGTTATAAATTAAGAAAATTGCTTTTCATTTTAGTGTTAATCATGAGTTATACTGGAATACCCATTCTAACTCATTGTAGCTACATGCATAAGATTAGAACGGTTCCAAAGGGTTTCTTGGCTGAAATATGTTAGACTTTTTTTCTGAAGCAGGTTGTTATATGTTTTCTAAATTTTTCTTTTTCAGTTTATTCATCTTGAAGAATGTTGAGTATGTTCATTATATTCTTCACAAGAAGTTCTTTATACCACACATGTAGCAACTGATATGGCTGCAGAGGTATTAGAGAAATACATTTTTTTTAAAGTTTTTATGTATTTATCTGTATTATTTTTTATTCAGGTATATTGTGGGTGTTCCCCCTTCCAATCATCTTACTAATAATTTCCTTTGTGAAAGCATGTAAGTCAGCTATTTTCATACCTCTTGCCCGAATATCCCTTTTGGATAGACAATTTCTGATTCACCAGTCCCTATCAAACCAGTACTCTGAGGGAATAAGCATATCCTTTTTGCTGAAGAATACTCTGTTCAACTTGGCAAATTTAAGCATCTGTATCCACAAGCAAAATCCAGTCCAAAGCAAACCATCAGGTTGCAGCAAACAACCCTAGCTCACAGCATGGGTCATCCTCTCTTCATCTGGTTGTGTTCTGGTCAACTTATTTCCAGCCTTCTTTGTCTAGGCCCAAACAGGCATCAACTGGAAGCTCAGGAGTCCAGAAAAATATTTTTCTTGAATAAAATATTTTCCCCCTCTGTCTTTGGTATTAAAATTCAAAATAAGTAACTTCCATTTTAATATGCCTGAGAGGGAATGAGTTTATTTATGTTTGTTATTAAATTTTATTGCAATAAAAATATATAACAAGAATTTTTCATTTTATGTGTAAAATTCAGTGAAATTAATTTAATTCACCATGTTGTACAACCATCATTACTATTTCCAAAAGTATTCATTTCCACACAAACAGAAACTCAGTACCTTATCAGCAATAGCTGATTCTTCCCTACTCCAAGTTCCTGGTAATACAGTTTTGTCTCTATGCATTTGCCTACTCTGGTTATTTCATAGGCAACTCTGTTAGCCTAGTGGTAAAGAGTTTCTATGTCAATCCCAAGGCAAGTGGTTCAAATCCACCAGCTGCTTCATAAGAAAAGAAGAAATGGTTACTCTCCAGTACAATGTACAGCCTTTGAAAAAATCTGCTGGAAGTTCAGCAGTGGATTGATTTTGACTTTATGGCACCTAACAAAGACAGTAATGTTTATTTCATATCATTTACTTATTCTTACCATCGAGTCGTAACTGATGCATAGCTGACACTCTAGTGAGTTTTCAGAACCGATAAATCACATGTGAAGAGATTGTTCTCCTGCAAAGAATCTTGTGGATTAGAAATGAGTGCCTTTGTGTTGGCAGTGCAGCTCCTTACCACTAAGCCACCGGAGCCTCTCAAATGATTTATTTGGCCTGAAAAATGAATAGTGAGTGAATAGGTAGGAAGAAAGCATCATATAACCCTGGCACATACCTTTCTTAGTATTAAACCATGTAGTGCTCTCTTGCATGGATATATA
>NW_006399940.1:4653341-4663027 GCF_000299155.1 Elephantulus edwardii | reverse complement strand
CTTTGAATTGAAATATTGGTGGAATATCAAATATTCCAAGGACTACTAAAACCATAATTAACTATCTTGAAAGAAGTGCAACTAGAGTACTCCTTAGAGGTACATTATCAGGATAAATAAGCCCTTAGAGACATCATGTTGAGAAAGAAAGGAAAATCCTTAATGGATTGACATGACGACTACCACGATAGACTTAAGCATGACAGATTGTTAGGATATTGCAAGATAGGACACAGTTCACTTCTCTTGTTCATAAGTTTGCTATGGGTCATGGCTCACTCTATGACACCTAACAACAATAAAAACAAAGATATGTTCAGAGAAAGATGGCATTATAGGCATCTACATAGATAGATAATGTGCAGAAATTGGCAGAATCGTGATGCCAGAACTCTGAAAACCAATCAAAGAGTTACAGATACTAAATAAATACTCTGTTAAGAAAAAGTGAAGTATTAATGGTTCCAAATTTTTCATTTTAATTTACCTGTGCTCTACTTTCTCTCCAGCTCAGTATGACTTCCAGAGATGGAGCCTGCTCTGTGGATTTGGATGGAAGCATGCATGCAATTTACTGCGTACCTCTGTTTTATAGTCTACCTTCTGGAATGATATACAGATTGGAGAGATATGGAAAGTATTCCTCCCTAATACACTCCTTTCTTGATTTTAAACATGCCAGTCTAGAGACTAAGGTGTGCCTGATCTAGGGCATGGTCTTCATCGCTAACTGCTATGTATCAGAGAGCTGAACAATAACCAAAGTGGACTGAAGAAGAATTGATGACTTCTGGTATGGTGCTGGAGTAGAGTATTGAACATACCGTTGACTGCCAAGAGTTCTAAAAGGTCTGTCCTGGAGAGAGTGTAGCAAAGCTGTTCTGTGAAGGCAAGGATTTTGAGGTTCCATATCACATACTTTGGCATGTTGCTAGGAGGGACCAGATCTTGGAGAAGGTAATCATGCTTGGAAGGGTAGAGGGATAATGCAAGAAAGGACAACCCTAGATGAGTTGGGTTGACACAGTAACTGAGGTAATGAGGGTAGGTGTGACAGAGGCAATTAAAATTACCCAGGACAGAGTAGGATTCAGAGCTTTTGTTCAGGGTTGCTACGAGTCTCAGGCAACTCAATGGCACATAACAGCAATTGTTCCCTTGCTTTTTTCACACAACAGAAGCTTTGAATATCGGTTTCACATGAGCAGAGTCAAGTGTTATGACATTTCCTTTCTTGTCAGTGTTAAACATGATTTACTATGAGCCACACAGTTAAATACCATTGCATAGTCAATAAAACACAAATAGAGATTCTTCTGGTATTCTCTGCTTTCAGCCAGGGTCTAGATGATGTTAGCAGTGATATCCCTGGGGCCAAGAAGTTTTTTAAACTCGGCCTAAACTTCTTACAATTCTCTGTCAATGTATTGTTCTAGCCAAGTTTGGATGCCCTTAGCAATATTTTTCTTACATACAATATTAATGATACTATTAAATAATGGATCATCTTTTTCTAATTGTAAAAAATGTATGGGTATCCAAGGGGACAAAGAGTGGAAGTAGAAAGGTGAAGATAGGTAGGGATGAAATCACAGGTTTGCAAAATTTGGTGGGCAAAAGAAATGAGAAAGATCTGGCAGGGACTAGAAAAGACAGGGTAATGGTGGACATAGTCCAATGGTTTTATTTATTTATGTATGTATGTATTCATTTATTTATTTTCTATCTATCATCTATCTATCTATCTATCTATCTATCTATCTATCTAGCTATCTTTATCTATCTATCTATCTATCTATTTTAAAAACATGTCTTTTTTTATTTGTGGATTCCCCATTTGGAAATAGGTGCTTGCACTTTCTGGCTGCTTCATACTGAACAGGGACATTGAGATGAAGGAGAAGGGGAACCCACTTTAACACTTTACTGGTGATCTTAATTTGAAACTGCCTGCCTTCTTTTCTAGTTAAAAGATTTTCATGACATTTTCTGCCCTCTGGACTGCAAGGTGTTTGTGTGTGAGAGTCTAGTGGGAGTGGCTGGCTGAACTTTGAGGCTCCATCCACCTTCACTTCTTTAGCTGACAGTTATATTTCCCTTCTGTCTCTGTAACAGGGCTTAGGGTACAAGTTAACACTAGTTCAGGTTACCTATAGAAAAGGAGAAAACCTAAAGAGAACAAACTTGTGAATTACAAAGGAAAGGGCTTTTGAAGGTATTATTTACAGGTGTACTAGAGGAGGAGATGGAGGAAAGGGGCTTAGATAAAGTTCCTTATACACACCAGGCAGTTCTCCCCAGGGGCCAGGTGGTTCTCCTCTGCCTAGTTAGATCATCTTTATTGAGAATGAGTAAATATGGATCTCTTTTAGTCAGTTGGCGAGGTAGCTGTCTTCCAAATTTCCTGGTATAGATGGGTAAGCATGTCCAGATCTGAATCTGTTAGTTGAAACATGTCGATTATTATCCTGGGGCTTATTTTTTTTTTTCGCCAATGTCTTCAGTGTAGCTTGACCTTATTCATCTATCACTGTTGGCTCTTGTACATATGATACTTTCTGAAATATTTCTGCTGGCCAATTCTTTTCTGTACATTTACTCTGTGCATTCCTCCATCTTTTTTTGATGCTTCTTAGATCATTCAAGACATTGTCCACAGTATCTTATAGTATTGCAACACAAGGCTTGGATTTGTGTTCTTTCAGCTTGAGAAATACTGAGCAAGATCTTCTCTTTTTATTCTCCAGTCGTAGTTCTCTGCACATTCTTGTACAATACTTTGCTTCATCTTCTTACACTGCCTTTTGAAATCTTCCATTCAGCTCTTTTACTTCAGCATCTCTTCTCTTTGTTTTGGCTTCTTGACACTCTAATGTAATTTTCAGGGTCTCTTCTGACAATTATTTTGGTTTTCTTTCTCTTTGGTCTGTGTGTAACAACATTTTGCTCTCTTCATGGCTTGGTATCATCCCACAACTCATCTGGTCTTTGATCATTTGTGTTTAATGCTTCAAAACTACTCTTAAGATGATTCTAAAATTCAAGTGGGCTAGACTAAGGTCATATTTTGGGTCTTGTGGACTTGTTTTCATTTTATTTAGCATAAATTTAAACTTGACCATACATAAGTAATTGATTATCTGTTCTTGTCAACACCTGGCCTGCTTTTGAATGCTGATATTGAACTTCTCTGATAATTCCTTCCACAGATATAGTCAATCTGATTCATATGCAGTCCATCAAGTGAGATCTAAGTGTAATGTAACCATTTCTGTTGTGTGGGTTTTTAAAAAATAGGTATTTGTGATAAATAAACCATTGTTGTTGTTGTTGTTGTTATGTGCCATCGAGTCGCTTACGACTCATAGTGACCCTATGTACAAGAGCTAAACACCATTCTATCCTGTGCCAACCTAGTGATCTCAAATGCACTTATTCTCACTGTTCCAGTCACAGAATCGATCCATCTCATCAAAGGTCTTCCTCTCCTTCGCTGCCCCTCCACTGTGCCAAACATGATGTCCCTCTCCAAGGACCAGTCCCTCCTTGCAACATGCCCAAAATATGTCAGACGAAGCTTCAGAATCCTTGTCTCCAAAGAGCATTCCGGCTTCACCTTCTCCAGGACAAGCCTGTTTGTTCTCCTAGCAGTCCATGGTATATTCGACACTCTTCTCCAGCTCCACAGCTCAAAAGCATCAATTCTCTTTCTATCATCCCTATTCACTGTCCAACTCTTTGATGCATACCACATAATTGAGGCGCCTATAGCCTGGATCAGGCACACCTTAATTTCCAGCCTGACGTCGTTGCTCTTCAGTACTCTTGAGGGGTCCCTCACAGCTGACTTTCCCAATGCAATTTATCTCTTGATTTCCTGGCTGCTGTTACCGAGAGTGTTGATTGTGGAGCCAAGTAAACTAAAACTGTTAACTTTCTCAATCTCTTCACCATCCATACTGATGCTGCCAATTGGCCCAGTGGTGAGAATCTTTGTTTTCTTGATGTTCAGGAGGCTGTAGTCTTTGACCTTTTGTAGCAAGCAGTTCAGGCCCTCCTCAGTTTCAGCAAGCAGGGTTGTGTCATCTGCATAACACAGGTTGTTGATGACTCTTCCACCAATCCTGATGTCACATTCCTCCTCATACAGCCCAGCGTCTCAGACGATCTGTTCTGCATACAGATTGAAAAGGTATGAGAACAGAATACATCCCTGATGGACCCCCTTCTTTATTTTGAACCGTGTCATGTCTCCTTGCTCTGTTCTGACAACTGCCTCTTGGTCCAAGTATAGGTTTCGAATTAGCACAAGCAAATGTTCTGGGATTCTCATTCTTCTCAGAGTCAGCCACAGCTTGTTGTAATCCATACAGTCAAAAGGCTTTGCATAGTCAATGAAGCACAGGTAAACATTCTTCTGGTATTCTTGGCTTTCTGACAAGATCGATCTAACATTAGCTATAGTATCTCTAGTACCACAACCTCTTCTAAATCTAGCCAGCACATCTGGCAGTTCTCTGTTGACATTGTTCCAAACATTTTTGGATAAATCATTAAGCATACAAAATTCAATCATTTGATTTCTGACCTCATTTCTGTTACCAACTTTGTACTTTCTGACAACCAAGCTTTCTTCAATTTTCCAACATTTGCATTCCAATCACCAATTATCATTAACACATCTCAATTGTATGTTTGGTCCATTTTGGACAGTGAAATTTGGTTTATAGCTTAAACTTCCTCCTCTTTGGCTTTAGCTGTTGGTGGGCATGTTTGAATAATAGTTGTATTAATCTATCTTCCTTACATGCATATACATACATATATATCATTTACAACATTGTACTTCAGGAGAGAACTTGAATTATTCTTTTAACTATAAAGCGACACCATTCTGCCAGTTTTTAATTTCCACCAGAGTATATAATGTGATTCATTCAAACTTGTCAATAGCTGTCCATTTCATCTCACTAATGTCTAGGATGTAAATGCTCATTCCTTTTATTTCATGTTTGACAGCATCTAGTTTTTCTACATTCATACTACAATAGTGAGAGAGGCTTCCGTAGACTTTGCAATCAGACTTGTCTAGTTGATTGTAGCTTTAGAGTGACCCCAGTGGACAACATATGGACCAAAAGAAATAACTAGTCAACCTACAGACCATAATTGATAGTTACTCCTTGTTTTAAGCCATAGACTCTTAGAATGATTTGTTATATACCAATAGATAACAGAAAGATCATTTAAAAATGCTTATTTCAGTTCTTAGTACTGAAAAATTTTGCTTTCTTACATAAAATCATTATTATTCTAGAAGCCTCATAATATATTCTATTTTTCTACATTTCCAAAGAATTTAGGAATCTTGTCAATGTACAAATGTGGGACCTTTTGTTAAATCATCTTTCACCAAGATCCTTATTTGTAACAAATTATTTTAGTACAGATCAAATAATTCACTATATTATTTACTTGTTCTCTGGTAAGTAAAATGTACAAATGCTTGTTTTACCTACTAAAGAGATGACACTAAATTCATGATATTCTGCACTGATGGGTAATGCCAGGCTGTGTTGCATCCCCCTTAATGAAATTTTGACCTTATTTGCTCTTAAAAAATTCTTGCCTTCAAAAGCTGTAATTCTGGTCAATAATTTCTCAGATGTTTGAGGAGTCATACTGTGTATTATTGGATATACCTCACAGTGTGCAACATTATATTGCATGTAAGTTTTACTGAGTGATTTTATTTTGTAGTCTTGCTAGTAACATCATATAATTAAATTGTAAACTCATGCAGTGTAAAGGTCAGACATTTTAATGTACGAAAGAAAATGCTAGTTGAATTTAGGGTTCTACACATTAAATACAGAAATCAATACAAGGAAAGAATGAAGGCCTAAATAATTATAATTGAAATTTCTAATGTTTTAAAATAGGTTTTTAATATTTTACTATTGAAAGATATTTTACAGAATATTTCTAAAGCACGCTTTGATTTTCTTAGAAAACAAATGGAAAAAAATAATTTTGTTAAATATTTTGAAGTTAGTCACATTTAAGACTGATCATTGGTGACTGAGATTTCTCCCGCTTCTGAACAATTTTCCATAAAAATATACCTTGGTTTTTGCTATGGTTGCTTTCAAAATAGAAATAAACTATGCCTTTCTTACTGATGACTAAAAATTTTCATAATTCTGCTGATCAACTCTTTGTCTACTAGGGTTTTACATGAATGCATTAGTCAAATGAGTTCTTTCTAAATGTGCTGCTTTAAAGCTTAAGAGGTTATGCTTCCATATAAAAACTAAATTTATTTAATCTCTTTTAGTCCTATAGCACTCTTGCTTTTTTATAAAAATAAAGATTAACACAATCTTGGTAGAAAATATTCATTACTCTTGAGAATATTCTGAAATGAGCTGAATCCTGAACACAATCTTGGTAGAAAATATTCATTACTCTTGCGAATATTCTGAAATGAGCTGAATCCTGATATTACATGATAGTCACATCATTCCCAAAAGATTATTTTTCAATGAATTTGAAGAGCAAATATATATTTACTTATTTAGTTGTCAGTAGGTGTTGTTGAGTTGACTCTGACTCATTGAGAATTTATGAACAATATATTTAAACTCTGTCCTATCCTACTCCATCCTAACACTCTCCACTATGCTCAAAGCTATTGTTGAAGTCACTAAGTCAATCTTACTCTCTTTCATTTACCCTCTAGTTTCCAAGTAGTATATCTTTTTCCAAGGATTGATACTTCTTGACAACATGTTCAAAGTATGTGAAACAGTTTCAAAATCATTCCCTCTAAAGAGCTCCCTGGTTGCACTTCCTCCATGAGACTTCTTTGTTCTTTTGGCAGTGATATATTGGAATATTCCATGTTTTTTACCACCACTACTACAATTTAAAGGAATCCTTTCATTTTTGGTCTTTCTTATTTATTGCCCAAGTATAAAAACAGTTATAAAACAACTATAAAAATCACAACTTGAATCAGGAATACTTTAGTCCTTAATAATTATTTTTTAAAAGTTCTGATAATATACTTTAAAAAAAATCTGTCAGTGAAAGCCTGTTGTATTTTGTATGGCATTTTCAGGAGTGGTAGGTGACTTAATGGCAACTAACAAAATTATGTGTCTTCTAGAAATCAAGTCCCTCTATGCTTCAAAACCTTTTCATAATAGGGTGAAAAGAAAACCTACAGTATATTCAATTTGAAACAATTTATTGAGCTGTGAGCTTATTATTTAATTTTTCAAAATCTCTGTTTACTGCAACAAAAATAGTTTAAATTAAAAAACATGAGAAAGAATCATCATAAATACAAATCTGGCACTGATAAGAATTTACAGCATGTTTTAAAAGTGTCATTAGCTTTCATTGCAGAAGGAACTATTATATAAATATACCATTTACAAGATAATCTCAAAAGATCTTTCAAAATAAAAATGAAAATTCCCAATTTCAAAAAAGAGTAATTGGAATGATTAAAATAAATTTGACATTTAGTTGAATGCAAGTAGTCTAGCTGCTTTTTCTGCCCAAAGGATATATCAATTTTCCCATGCAGAATTGTATTATTTCAGTAATTTACAGACATTTAGAAATTTAAGTAATCAAGCGTGACATATTTATGCTATGTAAAGTTTACAATTAAGTATCCTTGAAATTGTCAGAATTGTCATTATTTTGGCATTACAGTATTCAGGAAATTAGTAAAAATGAGACTGAGTTGTAGTTGGAGAAATGTATCAATACTACATTATTGTTGGTTCACTGCATATTCCCTTTTAAGTTACAGTTAAAATTTAAGAATACTTGGCTATGTTTGAACTGATGCTATGTCTCAGTGAAAACATTATTTTATGGATAATTTTTTGACTCAAAGAAAATCTAATGAAAGGTTTTCCTTATTCTGTAAATGACAAAAAATATATTTTTAACTTCATCTTTGTTTCTCAATATATTTTATATTCTAATGTTAACTCTAATCTTCATATTATATTTATGCTTTCTATCCTTCCTTATGTTCCCCTCATCTTTCTAGCCTTATTGTGGAAATCTCACTTCTTCAGAGAACCCCACACTCCCACATGCTACCAATTGCCGGTTGAGTCAGGTCTGATTTACAGCATCCCAACGAGGGGCACGTAAATCTATGACATTTTCCATGGTTGATTTTTCAGAAATGGATCTATCACCAGATCTTTCTACTGAGGCATGTGTGGACCTAAACCTCCAAGCTCTTAATTTTTTTTTAACTCTTCTCAAAATCAAGGTAAAAAAAAATTCACCTTTACGTTATAATAGAAATCTCAGTTGTACTTATTTGCTCAGCATGAACATTATCCCTAAAATACATACAAACATCCAAAGAAAAGAAGAAATAACATTCCCAGGTGTTGAATATTTCAATACCTAGAAAAAATAGTTGGCTCATGTTGTTGCTGTTACTGGGTCCAAATTGGATCTACCTTATGGTGACCCTATTCAATCAGCATCATTTTAAAAGTTTTGCTGTGTTTAAGCCATTATTAAAGTTATTGTGTCAATCCATCTCATTGACGCTCTTCCTTTTGTTCCATGATCCTCTAATTTTCCAAGCATGATGTTCTTCTTTCAAGAATCAGTGACTCCTTAAAACATGCCCAAAATATGTGAGACTCTCTCACTATCTTTGTTACTAAGGGAACCCTGATCATACTTCTTCTGAGATGAATTTGTTTGTTCTTTTGGCAACCAACTGTATATTCAAATTCTTCACCAAGGCCACAATTCAGTTATCAGTTCTTCAGACACTCTTCTGTGTTTTCTGAATTTCACAATGAAATAAGAAGAATTTGAAAATACTATTAATTGAGTCAGGTGAATCTTAGTATTTATAGTTTCATCTTTGTTCTTTAGCACTTTAAGGAAGGCCTTGGGAGCAGAGTTGCCCATTGCAATATATAATTTTGTTTTTCTATTGCCTCTTTTCATACTTGAGGGCTTAGCCTCAGTTGCCATATCTACTATTTCAGAAGTGGATTGCCAATCCTTCTTTCTAGTCTGTCTTAATTTGAATGCTTAGATTTAAAACAGTTTCTGGCAAAAATGAATTTTACGGGAAAAAAAAACTGATGAAAGATATTTCCTTAATTGTGGAAATAAACAATGGATTCAGTGTTATTCCTTCCCTTGATAAATGTATCTTGCTCCACCAACATTCCTATCTACTCCCACCTACTCCATGTAACACCTATCTCCTTGTATCCAGGAGCATTACAGGAAGATGGAAAGAGTATATAGAGTCGTTGTACCAAACAGAATGGGTAGACACAGGAGAATTTCATGAAACAATGTATTGCAAGAGCCTGTGATGATGAAGGAAGAAATTCAAGCTGCTCTGAAAGAATTGGCAAAAAAACAAGGTCCCAGGAATTGACAGCATAGCAATTGACATATTTCAACAAACAGATGCTGCCCTGGTTGTGCCAAGAAATTTGGAGGACAACCACCAGGCCACTGACTGGAAGAGAGCTATACTTGTTCCCATTCCAAAGAAAGGTGACCAAACAGAGTGCAGAAATTATTCAACAGTATCATTAATATCACATGCAAGCAAGATTCTGCTGAAGATTATCCAAAAATGATTGCAACAGCACGTCAATAACAAACTG
>NW_006399940.1:4649857-4650758 GCF_000299155.1 Elephantulus edwardii | reverse complement strand
GCTGAAGCCCCATTTCTCCAGGCAGGCACGATGTTCCTTTACAAGGAAAAGACTCGGTTCGCTACGTGTTCAGAGTTTGAAAGGCCGACCTTCTCCGTCTTTGTTGAGGGACGATCAGGCTGCAGTTCCCAATTTATGGGATCTAAGTACTGATGTCAAGCACACAGTTAACGGGAAATCAATTTTTTCATGACCAAAGTTCCAGGAAGACACAGCTTGGAGTCCTTCCAGGGGTGTAGGGTGGAAAAGAGAAACGCTGCTACCATCGACGCCCCCAACAAATGAGCACTCCTTAAAGAGGGAGTGTAACCGGGACAGGGAGGGAGCCTCCTGGGGGCGCGGGTTAAGGCCAGGCCACGGTGAGTTCCCAGGACAATGGACACACTCTGGGAGTCATCCCCTACTCCGCAAAAGCGGTTCCTCATCCAGTAGTTAGTTTTAGAGTGGATTCGTTTGTGATGCACAGTACAGTCCTTCTGTTAAAAGCAAAGAAGAAGAAGAAAAAAAAAGCATGCCGCAAAAGATGCTGTTTTCGTTTTCTGTCTTCCTCCACTTTATAACCGCCACTGCATACTAGTAAGGGGAATACCTTGAGGTCCTCTTCTTTGGTACCGAGGAGTCCCTGTCTCCGTGGAACTGGCCTCTGGAGACTATGCTTCTGGAGGCGTGGCCCCGATGGACTTGACCATGGGCACTGCTTTTGAAATCACTGTCATAGGGTTTGGAGCAGGATCCCTGGGATCTGGTGCAGTGGTCGCGGGGCCATGCTCTGTGGAGACCACTGCCTGTCATGCTGAGGCCGGATCTTACGTCAGGGTTGGCCGGGCGTAAGGGACGGCTCCTGTGCTTCACTTCGACTTCTGATTCCATAGGTCAAGCTAGACAGCAGGTTGAAAAACGC
>NW_006399940.1:4641673-4646711 GCF_000299155.1 Elephantulus edwardii | reverse complement strand
GATTCATAACAGGTATGCAAGGATGGTTCAACATAAGGAAAACAATCAATGTAATTCATCACATCAACAAGGCAAAGAACAAGAACCATATTGTTTGTTGTTTTGAGCTGCCTTCGGGTCCAGTGGGACTCCTAGCGATGCTATGTGTGAGCCAAATAAAAGCTCCAAAGTAGCAAGAATATCTTGATCTATAAAGGTTACTTTAAAAATATACAAATCTTAATTCTTAATTCTTTCATATAAAATTAAAAATGTAGAAAGTACATTATTTACTGACTGAATCAATAAAACCTTTGTCTTCCCCTAAAGATTATGTAATGACTTCTTGAGATGGCAAGTGGGGGACATAGATAGTATGTTGGCCATGGGCTACTTAATTCATAATAGTGGTTTAAAATCAGGAAAGTATATTTCGGAGTTGTATTATTTTACTGTACTCATACAATCTGCATGCTGAGCAACTAAGCTGAGAAAATAGACTGTAGGAAGATTGTCGACTTGTTATCTGCCTGTCATATGCAGAGGACAGAAACTTGCTGAAACTGAAGAGGACTTGAAGCATATACTATTGAAGATCAGAAACTACAGCCTTCAGTATGTGTAATATCCTAACATAAAGAAACTAAAAATCCTTACTGATGAACTAATAAACACTGTCATGATAAATGGAGGGAAACATTTAAAATTGTCAAATATTTAGTTTTTCTTGGATTCACAATTAAGCCTATTAAAGCAAGAAAAAAGAGTGAAGATACCAAAGGACATATTGCCTTGGACAAATTACAAATGGTCTCTTTAAATGGTTTTTAAGAGTGAAGATGTCAGTTTGAAGACTAAGGTGCATCTGTCTCAAGCCAGGGTGTTTTCAAGCACAAAGAAAAAAAGATTTTAGTAGATGTGTAGAGAGAAATTAAACATAAGTGAGACTTCAACTCAAATATTTTGGAGATGTTATCAGGTGGGTCTTCCAGTCTCTGGAGAAAGACATTGGCCCCAAATAGAGGGGCCACAAAAGAAAGGAAGACCCTGACTCAACAAGAGGAGGTGACTGTGGCTTGAACAATGGGCTCAAACAGGACAATAATTATGAGGATGGCACAAGTCCTGGCATTGTTTAGTTATTTTGCATAGTCTTGCTGTGAGTTGGAACCCACATGATGTAACAATAACAACAATTATATGTTGATCATTTCCTTCTCTTTAGCCTGTAATATTTTAAAATTACTTAAAAGTTCAAGATATCATTCATTTTCAGACTTTTGGATTTATGCAATTGGTATTTTTCAGAAGTTTCTAAGCGTAATGACTCAAAACTTGAGAAGTTCTGAATTTTTGCACTGCTTATGAATGCTTTGAACTAGAGGAGAAAAACTGATAGTATGTCAACCAGTTTGCTGTTATTTATATTATAAATCCTGGATCTCAACTTGTTTGAAAGCTGTTACCTATTTAAATGAGCTAAGAAATAAAAACAAATTGAGAGCGGATGTTTGAAAAGTTTTACATCAGTTTGGCATTTCTTCTGTAACTAAACATGTTACAATGAGTTCATTTAAAAATATTATTCTATTTTATTGTATGAAACATAATGTGAATGAAGGATAATGGGAAACACAATGCATATGAACTTTGTAAGCAAACAAGACAGCAAGTCATAAATGTTGGAAAGGATGTGTAAAGATAAGAATTCTTATACATTGCTGGTGGGATTGTAAAATGGTACAACCGTTCTGTAAGGCAGTTTGGTGATTCCTTAAAAAACTGAACATAGAAATTCCATACGACTCATCTATTTGCCTGCTTGGAATATTCCCCAAGAAAATGAGAACTGAGGTTCAAATGGAGACTGGTGCATCAATGTTCATAGCAGCATTATTCACCATCGCAAGAACATGGAAAAAGCCCAGATGTCCAACCACAATTGAATGTATCCAGAAATTATGGTACATTTGCATGATGGAATACTATGCAGCACACAGAAGCAATGATTTTGTAAATTATTACCTAACTTTGGAGGGACTAGAGAGCATTATGCTGAATGAACTAACTCAGTCTCATAAGGGCAAATACTGTATAAGACCATTTTTGAAGAATAAGTATGAGGATCCAAGGGGGTCAGGGTGGAAGCAGATGGGTGAGAATGGATGGGGGGCTTATTGTGGGATTGCAGTTTGATGAGGAGGGGTGTAAAAAAAATGGGAAGGATCTAATGTGAAAAACAATGTATTCAAACTAAATAAATCAGTATAAAAAAATTAAAAATATTATTCTAAAAATGTTTAGCTTTCTTTTGTGCCTTCTTTTACAGTTTCAAGAATTGTGATTGCACTTTACAATGTAGTGGTCTATAATAGCTTGTAAACAAAAATGATAACAAAGTTATTCTTTACACTTGTTTCCTTTTTTGCAAAATCCTCCATGTTGATATCAGATATGTCACACCATGACCTGTGAGATGGCTGGCTTCTCAAATCTCAATATTGTGAAAAACTGCTAATTATTGAAGGTAGTTGCTGTTTGTTTGGTTTTCCCTGAAGATCACCACTTTGTAATGCACTGCTTTTTGCCAATTTAGTTCAAATAGAGTAATGATGTGCCAGACAAAGTGTTTATGACTGTTTCTACTAGTCAATATGGAGCATTGGTGACCCAGGGGAAACAAATTATGCTGCCAACCCAAAGGCACGTGGATCAAATCCACCAGCTTCTGTGCGGGTGAACAATGGGCAATCTCTTTCTATGTGATTAACCTTTGAAAAACCTGTTGGAGAGTAAGCTATGAGTTGGTTCCCACTCCTTAGTATATAGCAATAATATTAGTCACTTAGTGTATGTTGCTGTTGTTATTATGTGCCGTCGAGTCACTTGTGACTCATAGTGACCCTATGTACAACAGCTCTAAACTCTGCTCTGTCCTGTGCCAATCTCATTGTTTCCAACACACCCATAACTGATTACCCCAGTCACCGAATCAATCCATCTCCCAGAGGGCCTTCTCCTCCTGTGCCTGCCCTCCACCCTCCCGAGCATGGTGTCCTTCTCCAACGATGGGTCTCTCCTTACAACATGACCAAAGTACGTCAGATAAAGCCTCAGAATCCTTGTCTCCAAGGAACAGCCCAGTTTAACCCTCTCCAGGGTGAATCTGTTTGTTTTCTTAGCAGTCCATAGCACCGTCAGCACTCTTCTCCAACACCAAAGCTCAAAAGCACCAATTCTCCTTCTATCCTCCCTGGTTATTGTCCAGCTCTTTGACGCATTACAAGTGATTGCAAAGACCATGGCCAGTACCAGATACACCTTAGTCTCCAGAGACACACCGTTGCTCTTCAATACTTTACAAAGGTCTCTAATAGCAGACTTTCCCATCGCAATACGTCTTTTAATTTCCTGGCTGCTGGTGCCAAGAGTGTTGACTGTGGAGCCATGCAGACTAAAGCTATGGACAATCTCAATATCTTCACCATCCATCCTGATGTTGCCAGTTGGTCCAGTGGTGAGAATCTTTGTCTTCTTGACATTGAGCCTCAATCCATATTGAAGGCTGCAGTCCTTGACCCTCAGCAGCAAGCACCTCAGTTTCAGCAAGCAGGGTTGTGTCATCTGCATAACATAGATTGTTGATAGATCTTCCACCAATCCTGATGCCACATTTCTCCTCATCAGCCTCCCAGAGGATCTGTTCTGCATACAGGTTGAAAAGGGATGGAGATAGGACACATTCCTGGAGTACACCCTTCCCAATTTTGAACCATGCAGTGTTACCCTGCTCTGTTCTGATGACTGCCTCTTGGTTCAAGTATAAATTTCACATTAGCATGATCAAGTGTTCTGACATTACCATTCTCCTCAGAGTCAGCCACAGTTTGTTATGGTCCACACAGTCAAAGGCCTTTGCTTAATCAATGAAGCAGAGATAGACATTCCTCTGGTACTCCATTCTTTCAGCCAAGGTGCATCTAACATTAGCTATGATATCCCTAGTACCACGACCGCTTCTAAACCCATCTTGGACTTCTGGCAGTTCTCTGCTGATGTGCTGTTCCAGTCATTTTTGGATAATCTTCAGCAGAATCCTGCTTGCATGTGAAATCAACGGTATTGTTCTATAGTTTCAACACTCTGTTGGGTCACCTTTCTTTGGAATGGGAACAAATATAGATCTTTTCCAGTCAGTTTGCCAAGTGGTTTTTCTCCAGTTGTCTTGACACAATGTGGTGATCACATCCAGGGCAGCATCTGTTAGCTGAAATATGTCAATTGGTATACCATCTATTCCTGAGGCTTTATTTTTTGCCATTTCCTTCAAAGCAGCTTGAACTTCTTCCTTCACCACCATAAACTCTTGCTCATATGTTTCATTAAACTCTTTTATGTCTGCCAATTCCTTTCGATACAATGACTCTGTATTTTCTTTTCATCTTCTTTTGGTACCTCCTGGGTTGTTTAATACTCTGCCTAAATCATCCTTGATCATAGCAACTCGAGGTTTAAATTTGTTCTTCAGTTCCTTGAGCTTAAGAAATGCTGAGCGAGTTCTGCCCTTTTGGTTTTCTGATTCCAGCTCTTTGCACATTTCATTGTAATATATAGTAAAAAATATTAATGAGGCTCAGTTTTGCCAACAATGTAATGCCAGTTGTGTGAGAGTCAAGGGAAGTAAATGATGTAGCCCACCTCGAGCATAATGGCTATACAGAAGGTGAGAGTCCTTTGCTCTCATTCCATTTTCCCTTGAATGGAACATGTAAATGTCAAGGTTTTTTAAAGGCAAGACTGAAACTAGATAAAACTGGCTTTTACAAATACATTTTGATCTATCAATAATATCTACTGGAGACAATTCTATGTTTTCTTGGTTTTGTAAAAGTTTTCATGACTGCTGATTACTGAAAATACATAACCAAAGGGAAGACTCAAATACGTTAAATTTTTTTCCCGTAGATCATAACAAACTGTGGCTGACTCTGAGAAGAATGGGAATCCCAGAACACTTGATCGTTCTAATGTGAAACTTATACTTGGACCAGGAGGCAGT
>NW_006399940.1:4610419-4640858 GCF_000299155.1 Elephantulus edwardii | reverse complement strand
ATTGGGATGGGAGTGTCAGAGACAGTGCGATTGGCACAGGACAGAGCGGAGTTTAGGGCTGTTGTACATAGGGTCGCTATGAGTCACAGGTGATTCGACGGCACATAACAACAACAACAACAACAACAACAACAACCTGCTGAGAACTACTGGAAAGCTCTGACAATGGATGAGGACATAATATCATAAGCCATTACTATTATCTCTATCAGTGAAGTGTTTTGTAATGATCACGGGGCAAGCTGTGTACTAATAATGAAGTCATTGTGAGAGATTTATAAAAGCCACATACAGTGATATACCACTTCCTACTGTTTTACATCTATTTATAACTCAATCATCTAGTATTATTGTTGAGGTTGTTTTCAGAGAGAACAGTAACTGAGCTAAACTAATGCAAAAAAAAAGTTTATATAAAAGTGTTTTCCCTATTTTGTTACATTGCTGTAGCTGAGTTACCAAATCTCTCTGATTTGAATGATTTGTAGTTCTTGTTGCTTGATAGGCTAAACACAGTCTTTAATCTTCTACTTGCAAAAGGAAGGAGTTTTAAATGCTATCAGGAGCATGGCTGCATTCTGTTAGATCCGGGCAAGGGATTATTATTGTTGTTATGTGCCATTGAGTTGCCTGCAATCCAGAGTGACCCTAAGTACCCCTTCCCTGTCCCGAGCCAGTTTTACTAATTCTGACGCAGTAACTCCCATTGCCCAAATCACTATACCAGTCTATCTCATCTAGGTTCTTCGTTTCCTGTGCTGTCTGTCCCTGCACCCTTTCAAGCATGATGTCTTTCAAAAAGGACTTATGAGAAAAGAAGCTTCAAAATCCTAGTCTCCTAGGAGTAACATTGTTTCACCCTCTCCAAGACAAGCTTATTTGTTTTCTTGGCAGTCCATGGTATATTCAAGAACATTCTCCAGCACCACAATTCAAAGGCAACAATTTTTCAATCATCCTTAGTCATTGTCCAGCTCTCTGATGCATAGAAAGTAATTGTGAATACCATGGCCTAGATTAGGCACACCTTAGTCTCTAGACTGACATTGTTGTTTTTCAGCACTCTGGAGAGGTCATTGACAGTAGATTTTCCCAATGCAATTCATCTTTTGATTTCCTGACTGCTTGTGCCAAGAGTGTTGATTGTTGAGCTGAGCAGGTTGTAATTGTTAACAACCTCAATCTCTTCCCCATCTATCACGGTGCTGCTAGTCGGCCCAGTGGGTAGAATCTTTGTTGTTTTAATGTTGAGCTTCATTCCATATTAAAGGCTGTAGTCCTTAATCTGAGCAAGCACTTAAGGTCCTCTTTAGTTTCAGCAAGCATGTTTGTATCACCTGCACGACATAGATTGTTGATGAATCTTTATCCAATCCTGATGCCCCATTCCTCCTCATAAAGCCATTCTTTCCAAATGAATTGTTCTGAATATAGATTGAAAAGATACGGAGATAGGATGCATGTCCGATGCACTTCTTTTCTGATTTTGAACCATGTGGTGTTTCCCTGCTCTGTTCTGAGGAATATTTTCTGGTCCAAATGTAGGTTTTGCATTAGCACAATCAAAAGGTTAGCTACAATTTGTTGTGATCCACACAGTTAAATGCCTTTGCACAGTCAATGAAACTCAGGTAGATATTCCTCTGGTACTCTTTGCTTTCTGCCAAGATCCATCTGATATTGGCAATAATGTCTCCAGTGCCATGACCTCTTCTAAACCCAGCTTATATATCTGGTAGTTCTCTGTCATTGTACTGTTCCAGTTGTTTCTGGGTAATCTTCAGAAGGATTTTGTTAGTGTTTGATATTAGTCATATTGTTTGATAATGTCCACACTCTGTTGGGTCACTTTTTCTTTTAATGGGAATAAATATGGATATCTTTCAGTCAGTTGCTAAGCAGTTGTTCTCCAGACCTCTTGGCATAACTTGGTGAGCACATCCAAGGCAACATTTGTTTGTTGAAACATACCAATTGGTATTTCATCATTCCTGAGCCTTACACAAGACATCTTGCTCTTTTCTGACGCCTCTGTCTTTGTAATGATCCCCTGCATTTTTTCCTGGATGATATTATTAATATTCTCCCACAACTCATCTGGTCTTTGCTCATTAGTCTTCAAGGTCTCAAACCTGTTCCTGAGATGATTTTGAAATTCAGATGGCATAGACTTAAGTCAAATTTTTATTCCTGTGGATTTGTTTTCATTTTCCTTAGCTTCAGCTTGAACTTTCATATGAGTAGTTGGTGGTCTGTTCCACAAACTGCACCTGGTCTAGTTTTCACTGCTGATACTGAGCTTCTGCAGTGATTCTTTGCACAGATAGAATCTGATGCCTATACATCCCATCAGGTGAAATCCATGTGTATGACATGAGTTTATGTTTCTTAAAAGAAGTATTTGCAAGTAATAAATTGTTGATTGTACAAACTTTCCTATTTCCAGCTTCATTCCTATCTCCAAGTCTTTATTTTCCAACTACTGATGCTTCTTCTCTGTTCCCCATTTTTGCATTCCAGTCACCCATTATAATTAATGGATCTTGATTGCATGTTCAAGCAATCTCTGATTGCAAATATTAGTACAAATCTTCTATTTCCTCCTCTTTGGCTCTAGTTTCTGATGCATATATTTGAATGATAGTGGTATTCACTGGACTTTCTTGTATGTTTACGGACAATATCCTGTCACTCACAATATTGTATTTCAAGATAGATCTAGAAATGGCTTTTTTAACAATGAAAGCAACCCCAGTTTTCCTCACCTTTTCATCTCCAGCATAGTAGATCATATGATTGTCTGATTCAAAATGCCCCATGTCAGTACATCTTATTTAACTATTACCTAGTATGTCAATATGTATGCATTCCATTTCTTTCTTACCATTGTCCAATTTTCCTACATTCATGGTTTTTACATTCCATGCTCCAGTAACTAGTGTCTGATTACATCAGTTTCTCCTCCGTATTTCCATACACAAGGGCTCAGCCTCAGTCACCTCTGCTACTGAGGAAGAAAAAACCAAGAAAGAAGTCAGAAGATACCCTGAATATTGCAATAGAGTGTCAAGAAGCCAAAGCAAGGAAAATAAAGCAAGAAATTAAGGAGCTGAACAGAAGATTTCAAAGGGCAGCATGGGAAGGCAAATAAAGTATTATAATGAAATGGGCAAAGAACTAGAGTCAGAAAATAAAAAGGGCTGGACTCAGCATTTCTTAAGCTGAAGGAACTGAAGAACAAATTCAAGTCTCAAGTTGGAACATTTAAGGATGCTTTGTGCAGAATATTAAATGATCCAGGAAGCATTAAACAAGATGGAAAGAGTATAGAGAGTAATTTAATCAAAAGGTACTGGCAGTGAATAAGGGTTCCAGTTTCTTCACAACCTCGCCAGCATTTGTTGTTTGTTGTTCTATTAAATTTTGCTATTCTAACTGGGTTGAGATGATATCTCATAGTTGTTTTGATTTGCATCTCTCTTAGAGCTAGGGATTTTGTTGTGCTTGTTGGCCATCTGAATATCTTCTTTGGTGAAGAGTCTCTTCATATCCTGTGTCCATTTTTCAATTGGGCTATTTACCTTTACCTTGCTCAAGTATTGTATAAATTCTAGACATAAGTCCTTTATCTGATATGTCATTACCAAATATTTTTCCCCAGTCTGTGGCTTCCCTTTTTACCCTGTTGGAGAAGTTTTTGGATGTGCATAGGGATTTGATTCTTAGAAGGTCCTGCTCATCTATTTTATGCTCTCCTGGTTGTAGATTTTTCAGGATGCTTGGAAGATTCTTTATGTTGTGGATTAGGACTTCTAGGGTTCTTCCAAGCTTTTAAAAAATGATGTATATAGTCCTTGGTTTTAATCCTAGGTCCAGGATCCACTTTGAGTTTGTTTTTGTGTATGGAGTGGATCTTTGTGGATCTTGCTTGAATTTTATGCAGATATTTTTCCAATTTTGCCAACACCATTTGTTAAAAAAGGCTATTGTTTCCCCACTTAAATGATTTTATCTCTTTGTCAAAAATCAGTTGACCATAGGTAGAAGAGCTGATTTCTGGATTCTTAATTCTACTCCATTGATCTATGTGTCTTTAGTTGTACCAATACCATACATACAGTCTTGACCACCATGGCAGTGTAGTACTATTTGAAAGCAGGGAGTGAGATACCTCCTGTCTTGTTTCTTTCTTAAGGAGTGCTTTGATTATTCGGGGCCTCTTTCCATTCCAAATGAAATTGGATATTGCCTTTTCCATCTTGTTGAAGAATGGGATTGGTATTTGTTTTGGGATTGCATTGAACGTGTAAATTGCCTTTGGTAGTATTATCATTTTCACAAAATTGAGTCTCCCTATCGATGAGCAAGGAATAGTCTTCCATTTCTCCAGGTCTCTTTTTATTTCTTGTAGGGAGTGTAAAATGGTTCAACCACTATGGAAGGCTGTATGGCACTTTCTCAAAAAGTTGCAAATAGAAATAACATTTGACCCAGCAATTCCACTACTGGGAATATATCCCAAAGAATCTGTAACTTCCACCCAAGCATGTGCACCCATATTTATTGCAGCCTTGTTCACAATAGTAAAGAGCTGGAAACAACCTTAGTGCTCATCAACAAACAAATGAATAGAGAAGCTCTGGTATATTCACATAATGGAATACTACACTGCATTGAAAAACAAGGAACTCATGAAATGTTATACAAAATGAGTGACCCTGGAGGACATCATGCTGAGTGAATGATCTCAGTCACAAAAGGACAAAACTGCATAGTGCCACTGTTATAAAATGGGTCTGACATCAGGGTTGAGGGGAGACTGAGAAAGATGGGATAAATTATGTATACTGTATTGAAGCAGATGAGGGGGAGGGCTGTTTAAACGGGATATATGATTAGATATTATTGTCATGACAGGAGTCCAGAACAAAGGCTGCATAGTGGAGTGGACTTGGGGGAGAGATTGTATAACAATGAAATAATTTTTCTTTTACTGTTCAATGAGAAGAGTGGACTGGGGGATGGGGGAGTGGGCAGGGAGAAAAGTAACAATGGGTGAATGAAAATCCAAAGTCTCTGTAAATTTTCATTAAAATTAATAATAATGATAATAACAATAAAAGAAAGGTATTTGCAATGAAAAAAAAGAAGAAATTGGCAGTCACCGAAGAATTTTCATAAAACAACTTATGAGCAAGAGCCTGTAGTGGTGAAGGAATATATTCAAGCTACTCTGAAAGAATTGGCAAAAAATATAAGGTTCCAGAATTTGATAGCATACCAATTGACATATTTCAACAAACAAATGCTGCCATGGCTATGCTCACCAAGTTGTGCCAAGAAATCTGGGGAACAACCACTTGGCTAACTGACTGGAAGAGATCTATATTTGTTCCCTTCCCATAGAAGGGTGACCAGACAGAGTGTGGAAATTATTGAACAATATCATTAATGTCACATTCAAGCAAGATCCAGCTGAATATTATCCAAAACAGATTGGAACAGCACATCAAGAGAACTACCAGAAGTGTAGGCTGGGTTTAGAATGAACCATGACCCTAGGGATAGTATAGCTAAAGTTAGATAGATATTGGGTGAAAGCAGAGAGTACCAGAGGAATTTCTGTCTATGTTTCACTGACTATGCAAAGACATTTGGCTGTGTGGATCACAACAAACTGTGGCTAACTCTGAGAAGAACAGGAATCCCAGAACACGTTTATGTTTATGCAAAACCTATACTTGGACAAGGAGGCAGTTGTCAGAACAGAACAAGGAAACACTGCATGGTTCAAAATTGGATAATGTGTACATAGGGATGTATCCTATCTCCATACCTTCTCAATCTATATGCAGAGCAGATCATCTGGGAGGCTAGGCTATATGAGAATAAATATAGCATTAGGATTAGAGGAAAATTCATCAACGGTCTGTATTGCACAGATGACACAATCCTGCTTGCCAAAACTGAGAAGGAGCTCGAGTGTTTGATGCAGAAGATCAAGGACTGCAGTCTTAAATATAGATTGAATCTCAATATCAAGAAATTAAAGATTCTCACCACTGGGCCAATTGACAATATTATGATAGATGATGAAATAATTGAAATTGTTAACAGCTTTAGTTTGCTCAGCTCCACAGTCAATACTCTTGGTTCTAGCAGCCTGGAAATCAAAAGTTTAATTGCATTGGGAAAATCTACTATCAGAGACCTCTCTAAAGTCCTGAAAATCAATGGTGTCAGTCTGGAGACTAAGGTGTGCCTAATTCAGACCATGGTCTTTGCAATTAATTGCTATGCATCAGAAATCTGGATAATTACTAGGGGTGATAGAAAGAGAATTGATGCCCTTGAGCTGTGGTGCTGGAGAAGAGACTGAATATACCATGTACGACTAGGAAAAAAAAGAACCAGGTTTTTCCAAGAGAGGGTGAAACCAAGTTGCTCCTTGGCAGCTAGTATTCTAAAGTCTCATCTGGCATGCTTTGGAATATTGCAAGGAGGAACCAGTCCTTGGAAAAGGACATTATGCTTGGGCGGTTGGAGGGAAAGTATAAGAGAGGAAGACCCTTGATGAGTTGGATTGATTCAATGACTGGGGTAAAGGTGGTAGGTGCATCAGAGAGAATAAGATTGGCATAGGATAAAACACGGTATAGGGCTGTTGTATAGTGTCACTATGAGTCACAAGGGACTCAATAGCATATAACAACAACTACAACAGAAGACAGGATCTGGGACCACCCTATAATCATCTCAATCAGGTAACACTCATTCTCCCACAAGTCTGTTGGCTTCCATTACATCAGGCTTTTGAGACAGGACCTTCAGCACCAAACCTGTGGAGGAAATCCTGGTGCTCCACACAGCTGGAGTCTGGGTTTTCACATTTGGCTCTCCTAACTCAGTATTGACAACCCTACAGATTTGCAGGAGACAAGATCTGAGACTGCCCTATAATAAACACCACCAGATCTAGAAGAGACCTGTCCAGCTCTCATAAATTGTCATATTGTGACAGCAGTGTAGATAGAGACACTAAGTCACAAAACTTAGCAGAAGCTCAGTAGCAAGGAACTTCCCTCAGTACTGCCTCAGGCAAAAATCTTTCCCTAAAGTGAGTTCATGAGATTATGACTTACATCCTCCTAAATGTGAGGTAGACAACAGTATGAGAGGTAAGGGATACGTTTGGTTTATTTTATCTGTTCCTAATAGACAGTTTCACACAGCTTTTATGTCCCCAGGAATGTACCTCACTTAATTCCTCAATGACTCATTGAAAATCTAGGTGACTGAATTTTTTTAACCTGTATTTCCTTTAACCTGGATATGTGTGTGTCAGCTGTCGAGTCAGAACCAGATCTTCCAGCAGGTTTTTATAGAGAAAGGAGAAGTTTGTTCCTCTTCTTTTCATGGAGTAGTTGGTGTGCATATGTGCTGTCAAGTCACTTGTGACTCTTAGTAACTCTATGCACAATAGCTCTGAACTCTTCTCTATCCTGAGCCAATCTCATTTTCTCTGACATACCCTCAGTACCCCAGTAATTATGCCAATCCCTATCCTCCCAGATCTTCTTCTCCTGTGCTGTCCCTCTATCCTTCCAAGAATGATATCCTTCCCCAAAGACATGTCCCTCCTTTCATTCAACATGCCTAAAGTATTTGAGATGGAGCCTCAATATCTTTGCCTCCAAGGAAGAGTTTGGTTTCATTTTCTCCAAAACATACCTGTTAGTTCTCTTGGCAGTCTCTGATATGTTCAATACTCTTCTCCAGCACTTCAACTCAAAGGCATCTCTTCTTATTCTGTCCTCTTTGGTCATTGTCGAACTCTCTGATACATATCAACTAATAGCAAAGATCATGACTTTTACACAGTGTATTGAGTGGACCCTAATCTCTAGACTGACATCCTTATTCTTCAGCACTCTGGAGAAGCTGCTGAGAGCAGATTTTCCTAGTGCAATTTGTCTTTTGATTTCTTGACTACTGGTACCAAGGGAGTTGATTGTGGAAGCTAGCAAACTTTAACAATCTCAATCTCTTTTCCATCTATCATTGTGTTGCCAATTTGTCTAGTGGTGAGAAACTTTTCTTCTTGATGTTGAGCTTCAACCCATGTTACAGAGTACAAGACTTGACCCTGTACAGCTTCAGGTCCTCCTCAGTTTCAGCATGCTGCAGGTTGTTGAGTCTTCCTCCAGTCCTGATGCCACATACCTCCTTATAAAGCCCTACCTGAATGATTTGTTCTTCATACATATTGTAAAGGTATGGAGACAGGACACATCCATGACATACTCTTTTCCTGATTTTGAACCATAGGGTATTAACTTGCTTTGTTCTTGTTCTGACAACTGCCTCCTGGTCCAAGAATAGGTTTCACAAGAGTACAATCAGGTGGTCTGGGTTGTTTTATATATAGATATGTATACACACATAAAAGTTTAGTGATATTTATATTTAGTGAGGTCTGGTTTTGCTTTATTGCCAAATAGATTCCAACTCACTGTGACTCCATATGCCCAGATTAGAACTGTTTACCCAGTTTTCCATGATGTGATATTTCAGAGGCCTATCTTCCAAGGTGCCTTTGTGTGAGTTTGGACTACCAAACTTTAGATTAGTAGTCAACCATTCAACCACTTGTACCACCCAGAGTGGGGTCAAGATTGGTGGAAGATCTATCAACAATCTGTTATGCAGATGACACAATCCTGCTTGCTGAAACTGAAGAGGACCTGCTGCAAAGGGTCAAGGACTGCAGCCTCCAACATGGATTGAGGCTCAATGTCAAGAAGACAAAGATTCTTACCACTGGGCCCATTAGCAGCATCAGGATGGATGATGAAGAGATTGAGATTGTTCACAGCTTTAGTTTGCTTGGCTCCACAGTCAACACTCTCGGCACCAGTAGCCAGGAAATTAAAAGACGTATTGCCATGGGAAGGTCTGCTGTTAGGGACCTCTTCAAAGTACTGAAGAGCAATGTTGTCTCTCTGGAGACTAAGGTGCATCTGATACAGGCCATGGTCTTTGCTATCACTTGTTATGCATCAGAGAGTTGGACAGTGACTAAGGAGGATAGAAGGAGAATTGATGCCTTTGAGCCGTGGTGCTGGAGAAGAGTGTTGACTGCTAGGAAAACAAACATTTATCCTGGAGAGGGTTAAACCAGGCTGTTCCTTGGATGCAAGGATTCTGAGATGATATCGGAGATAGTGCCATTGGCACAGGACAGAGCAGAGTTTAGGGCTGTTGTACATAAGGTTGCTATGAGTCGCAAGCGACTCGACGGCACATAACAACAACAACAACAACAACCACCCAGAGTGGAAATGGTGTGTGCTGCCAAATCTATTGCAACTCATTGTACCTATGACAACAGATCTGAACCTTGTCATAAGTCATTCTCATGATATCTGATATACATAAACCCCTAGTTATAGCCACTTCATATAGACCAAGAAGTAGTTGTTTAAAAAGAACAAATAGGGGGAGCTTTGGTGGCCTAGTGGCAAGAAGCTGCACTGCAATCCCAGAGGCCCACAGTTCAAATCCACCAGTTGCTCTGCCGGGGATGGAGGAACAATCTCCTCCTGTACCAGTCAGATCCAATTTGACTGTACAAACGCATTAAAATAGAATAAAATAATAAAACAAAATAAAATAAAAATGTTTAAAAAGAAAAGAACAAATAGATGTTGTGTGAATTAAAATCAGGAAATATGTGTGTCAGTGTTGTACTTTCTCTCTACCTATTGAATCTATATGCTGAGCAAATAATCTGGAAATATAGAGTATATGAAGAAAATGGCATCAAGGTTTAAGGAAATTCTTTACCAACTTGTATTATGCAAATGATGCAACCTTGCAAGCTGAAAATGAAGAAGAATTAAGGTACTTACTGAAAATAAAATACTACAGTTTTTTATATTGATTACAACCACAGTGAAAATCCTCACAACTAGTTCAATAAACAACATTATGAAAAATGGAGAAAAGATTAAAGTTGTCAATTATTTCATTTTACTTGAATCTATAATCACCATCCAGGGAAGCAATAGTGGAAAAATAAAAAGATTGACTACATGGGCCAAATCTGCTGTCAAGGACTTCTTTAGAGTGCTAAAATTCAAGGATATACGTTTTAAGATTAAGTTGTGTCTGATCTAAGCTATGGTGTTTTCAGTTGCTTTCTATGCATATAAAAGTTGTTGCTAGGTGCCATTGAGTTAAGGAAAACCCATAATGACCCTACAACAGATTTGAACCCTGTTCTATCCTGTGCTACCATCACACTTCCTGACACACTAGAGCTCATTGTAGCAGTCACTGTGTAAATCCACCTGGTTGAGGGTCTTTCTCTTTTTCACCATCCCTCCACCTTTTCAAGCATGATGTCCTTCTCCAAGGAATAGCCTTTATTAGCAACATGCCCAAAATATATGAGATGAAGTTTCAACACCTTTGCCTCCAAGGGGCACTTTGGCTGCACTTTATCCAATGTACTTATTTGTATTATTCAGGTGTATTTATGCATTCTTTTGGAAATTCATGAGATATTCTAGTACTCTTCTCTAACAAACACAGCTTAAAGATATCAATAATTCTTCTGTCATCCTTATTCATTGTCCATCTCTCAGACGCATAGCAAAGTGATCAGAAAGATGATCACCTGAGTCAGACATACCTTTATCCCCAAATTACATCATTGCTACTCAAAAATTAGCCAATGAATAAGGAAGTTTGAAGAAAAATTGATGCCTTTGAATTTTGGTGTTGACAAAGAGTGTTGAAAATATCATTAACTCAAAATAACAAAGATATTTGTCTTCATACAACCATGGTACTTAAAGGCAAGGATGGTGAGACTTTATGTCACATATTTTGTGCATCTTATCAAGAAGGACCAGTCCCTGAAATAAGATGTCATGATCCAAAACGTAGATAGAGAAGGAGAGGAAGACTCTCAGTGTGATGCACTAAAACAGTGACTGGCAAAACAGACTTAAACAAAGTACACAGGAAGGGCAAAGTTTTAATTTATTTTTTGTAGGATTGCTTTGAGAGGTAGTAGATTTGATGACACCTAGTAAAATTATTTGTGTCCTTTTTTCTCCCTTCATTGATTGCTTTCTTGTCTAAATGATAATTGAATTAAGGTAATTGAAACCTACGAGCAGTTTTGCAGAAGGAAGGTGAGGCAATCTGTTCCTTTAAAGATATATAACTTTGGAAAACTTAGGGGCCATTTATCCTCTTTCCTGTAGGGTTGATGAATCAGAAGCAACCTCAAAGTAGTGGGTATATGTAATGAACTACCTAGCCTCTGAATATAACGTGCAAAAATATTTGCTATGAAATTGCTATATGCCCAATTTTGAAGGAAATAAATATCTTACAAAATTTTTATTTCATATTAAACAACCTACAATATGAAATGAAAATACTGTTGTTGTTTTAAAGTAGCTTAAACTTATGTAAACTGCAAACTTTCATGGGAATGAAAAAAATAAGATGGCTTCTTAATTGGGCAATACACAAACTTTTGGCTATAAGCAAAATAGAGAAATCATAACATTCTAAACTTATTCTTTTCATTTGTGCAAAAAGATTCACATGGGTTAACAAAATGCAATTACATTTTATAGCTATGAAATTATTTCAATAGGACCATTAATTGCCCTCACAATCCAACAGCTAAAGTTTACTTTTAGCAAGAGTTTGGCTTGTAATTATCACATGGGAGCATTTTTCCTAACTCTAATTTCAATAGATATTGGTTTAATTTATCAGAATTTTCCATTATTGTGTTTTCAGGTAAGGCATTAAGTTATTACTCAAACACAATGGTGTCTGAGTCCTTATATATTAGAACTGAGTGAACCAACCAAAACAAAATTATATCTCATTCCACTGAAAATGACAGCAGCATTTTTTTCTCTAATAGCATCCTACAGGAGGCCTGAAGTGATTTGCACTCTGCTCTCTATTTGTATTGTTAATTAATCCAAAAGAAGCATTTATTAACTTTAATTTTTAAAGTCAATTTTACTTTCATTTTTAAAGTCTTCTCTTAAGACTGCATGTTATTTAGTAGGCAAAAGCAAAAGATGACCTTGAGACCTAAAATACACTTAACAAGGATGGCTAGTAACATACTCTCAACTGTGAAAGCACAGTCTTTTTCTCTTTACTTTCCTCTCTTTCCTTTTCCTGCACTGATAATATAGAATCCTCTCCCTATTTTAAGGTCCATTGATTAGTAATTTTAATGATATTTACAATATTAGCTCTTTATCATGTTACCTAGCATAAATATTATTAGGGGAGCATTATTTTTATTCTTCATTCTGTCACTCATTTTAATATTTAGTAAAAAAGGTGTGATTTGAGTTCTTATGTAATCCATAAGGGGACATCATGCAGGAGTTTCTTTAGTTCTCTTTTATATCCTATTAGCCTCATACACACACATTAAGTGCTAGTTCTACTTTTGTAGATTCAATTGTGTGGTTCATTACACAATTTTAGCTTCGGTAAATATTAACATCTAATTGGGTGCTCTGGTGGTAAGAAGCTCTGCTGCAATACCAAAGGCATCTGGTGCAAATCCACCATCTGCTTCACAGAAGACTGGACAATCTTCTCCTGAACCATTTACTGTCCCTGAAAACCCACTGGAGGGTCAGCTATGGGTCAGTTCCAACTCAATTGCACATGACAACAACAAGAATAATAGAAAATTATTACTAATAGCTCACTGGAAGTCTTATTCTTTGCTTTTTCCTCATTTCCAAACACAAAACTAGACATCCTCTGTATCTCTAATAAAATGTTGAGATATAAACTTCTTTTTATAGTTTCTCTTACTGTAAAAAAATAGGCAAATTACTAGGTTATTTAACCATCTCAAGAACAGGTTTGAGGCCTTGAACACGAATGAGCGAAGACCAGATGAGTTGTGGGAGGATAGCAAAGGTATCATCCAAGAAGAGTGCAAAGGTTCTTTACAAAGACAGAAGAAGAAGAAAAGACTAAAATGGACAGCAGAAGAAACTCTGAATATTGAACTGGAGCACAGAGAAACCAAAGCACAAGGAAGAATTCAAGATACTAAAGAGCTGAACAGAAGATTTCAAAAGGCAATGCAGGATGACAAAGTAAAATATTACAATGAAATGTGCAAGGAGTTGGAGTCAGAAAACCAAAAGGGTCGAACTTGCTCAGCATTTCTTAAGCTCATGGAACTGAAGAACAAATTCAAACTTTGAGTTGCTATAATCAAGGATGCTTTAGGCAGAGTATTAAACGATCCAGGAGGTATCAAAAGAAGATGAAAATAATACACAGTCATTGTAGCGAAAGGAATTGGCAGACACAAAAGAATTTAATGAAACATATGAGCAAGAGTTTATGGTGATGAAGGAAGAAGAGTTGAAGCTGCTTTGAAAGAAATAGCAAAAAATAAGGCCCCAGGAATAGATGGTATACCAATTGACATATTTCAGCTAACTGATGCTGCCCTGGACGTGCTCACCACGTTGTGTCAAGACATCTGGAGAACAACCACTTGGCAAACTGACTGGAAGAGATCTATATTTGTTCCCATTCCAAAGAAAGGTGACCCAACAGAGTGTGGAAACTATAGAATACCATTGATTTCACATGCAAGCAAGATTCTGCAGATGATTATCCAAAAATGACTGGAACAGCACATCAGCAGAGAACTGCCAGAAGTCCAGGATGGGTTTAGAAGGGGTCATAATATTGTAGCTAATGTCAGATGGATCTTGGTTGAAAGCAGGGAATACCAGAGGAATGTCTATCTGAGCTTCATTGATTATGCAAAGGTGTTTGACTATGTGGACCATAACAAACTATGGCTGACTCTGAGAAGAATGGGAATCCCAGAACACTTGATCGTGCTAATGTGAAACTTATACTTGGACCAAGAGGCAGTCGTCAGAACAGAGCAAGGTAAAACTGCATGGTTCAAAGTAGGGAAGGGCATGTGCCAGGGATGTGTCCTGTCTCCATACATTTTCAACCTGTATGTAGAACAGCTCATACAGGAGGCTGGGCTCTAGTAGGAGAAAAGCGCTATCAGGATTGTGGAAGATCTATAAACAATCTGTGTTATGCAGCTGACACAACCCTGTTTGCTGAAACTGAGGAGGACCTGAAGTGCTTGCTGCTGAGGGTCAGGGACTGCAGCCTTCAATATGGATTGAGGCTCAATGTCAAGAAGACAAAGATTCTCACCACTGGACCAATTGGCAGCATCAGGATGGATGGTGAAGAGATTGAGATTGTTCACAGCTTTAGTTTGCTTGGCTCCAGAATCAACACTCTTGGCACCAGCATCCAGGAAATCAAAAGACGTATTTCAATAGGAAAGTCTGCTGTTAGGCACCTCTCTAAAGTACTCAAGAGAAATGGTGTGTATCTGGAGACAAAGGTGTGTCTGGTACAGACCATGGTCTTTGCAATCACTTGTTATGCGTCCGAGAGCTGGACAGTGACCAAGGAGGATAGAAAGAGAATTGGCGCTTTTGAGCTTTGGTGTTGGAGAAGAGTGCTGAAGGTACCATGGACTGCTAAGAGAACAAACAGATTCAACCTTGAGAGGGTTAAACTGGGCTGCTCCTAGGAGGCAAGGATTCCGAGGCTTCGTCTGACATACTTTGTCCATGTTGTAAGGAGAGACCGGTCCTTGGAGGGGGTCATCATGCTTGGGAGGGTGGAGGGCAGGCGCAGGAGGGGAAGGCCCTCTGGGAGATGGACTGATTCGGTGACTGGGGCAATCAGGATGAGTGTGTCAGAGGCAATGAGATTGGCAAAGGACAGAGCAGAGTTTAGAGCTGTTGTACATAGGGTCGCTTTAGTCGCAAGCGACTCGATGGCACATAACAACAACATCATATGTTTTTGTTGTTTTAAAGTGTCATCCAGTTTTAAGTGACTCATAGCGCCCCTGTGAACGAGAGTCCTCGACATTTTCATGACTTTCATCCTTTCCCCAGGTTCGTATGGTTTCCAGAGGCAAGCAATCTACGGAAGAGGATGCCACTCCTGCTTCTAAGCTTTTTTTAATCGGGAAGCTCCACTAAATACTGTCCACCATGGGTAACCATTATCACATTTGACACTTCAATGTCACAGTGTTCAGCTTCACAGAAACCACAAGTTACCTCTATATGGCAAGTGGACACACCAGGGCTATACAACCTAGAAGAATGTTTGACCAAAACCAATGAAAAGCAAGCCTGAGGGCCGCGGATTAGAGTCACCCACCTTTGGCTTGGTAGGTAGCATCACTTTCGGTCCACTAGGCCAACTGGTCTCTCTATGTTGTTAAATGCCATCGAGTCTTAGCGACCCTATGAATGAAAGTCCTTGACACTTACGTGACTTCGTCCTTTCTCCAGGTTCATAGGGTTTCCGGAGGCAAGTTATTTACAGAAGTGGATGCCACTCCTGCTTCCAAGCTTGTTTTGATTGGGGAGCTCCACTAAGCACTGTCCACATGGGTAACAATTACTGCGTTTGATACATCAGTGTCAAAGTATTTAGCATCATGGTAATCACGAGTTACCTCTGTACAGCAAGTGAACACACCAGGACTATACGACCTCCACATGTGGCCATACATTTCAGTATTTTGCCATTCAACAAGCCCAAAGGCTGGCAAACTCTGGGCCAGAGACCCCTAATTCATTTAGGAAGTCTGCTCTGTGGCCACCCACTTTGGGCAAAAAGAAAGTCACAAATGCCCCAGAATTCCCTCCTTGCCCCTTCCAGGCTCATGAGGCCGCATCCATCCAGCTGATACATACATAATAGATAAATAAAATCCGGGATCTCTGGTGGTCTAATGGGCACCAGGTTTGAATCCATTAGTCAATCAGGGAAGAAGGATTGGTAGTCTCCTTCAGGACAATTTACTGCTTCTGAAAACCTGCTGGTTTCAGCTGTGATTCAGTTTGACTCCATGACAAATGCATAGTCAAGTCATACTGACTCACAGCTGACAAGCCAATAGGTTTTCAGAGGTGTTTAATTGCACAGAAGACTGCCGATCCTTTTCCCACAGAGCAACTGATGGATTAGAACCAGCTGCTCCACGATTGTTTGGGATTGCAGCACAGATTCTTACCACTAGGCCACCGAACTTCTTTGGTATGTACATAATCATTAAATATATTGCAACATATATTTGTCAAGAAAACAAAGATCTGGGGGTCAATAAGCTATGTATTGCCTAGGTTATTGACCTAAAACCAAGAACATATCTATTTTGTTGTTCTTTTTAGATGTTATCAAGTTGATTACGATTTGTAACAATACTAGGCACAACAGACCTGAACTTTGCCTTGTTTTATGCTATCTTCATTAAGTCTGATATACTCAAGCTTATTGTAGCAATCTCTGTGTCAGTCCTTGTTGGGAGTTTTCCTCTTTCTCTTACCCTCTCTACCTTTTCCAGTCTGATGTCATTTTTTAAAAACTGCCCCTTCCTGAAACCATATCTAAAATGTGTATGATGAAGTTTTACCTTCTAAGTTCTAAGGAGCATAGCATGCTAATAGCACTCGCTCCATGACTGACTTGTTTGGTTTTTGTTCGTTTAATTTTGGCAGTGCATGGTATATTTATTTCTCTTATCCAACATTGTCAAACTTTCAGATGAATAGAAAGTAATTAAAAGTACCTTAGCTAGGGTCAAATAGACTTTAATCTTTAAACTGACACCCTTGATTTTCAGTGCTTTGGAGAAGCCCTGGATAGCAGATTTCCCCAATGCAACATATCTTTTTATTTCTTGACTGCTACTACTATAGGTTTTGATTAAGAATTCAAGTAAAATGAAATTGTCGACAACTTTTCTCTGTGTGTCATGATGTTGCCTATTGATCCTGGTGAGGCAATAGTGGTGAGGGTTTTTATTTTCTGGATACTGAGATGTAACCTATATTGAAGGCTGTAGTCTTTGATCTTTTGCAACATGTGCTTCAAGTCTTTGTCATGTTCATCAAGCAAGGCTGTGCCATCTGCATAATGCAGGTTGTTGATGAGTCTCCCGCCAATCTTGATACCACATTCTTCTTCTTTTAGTCCAATTTCTCAAGTTATTTGCTCCAAATATAGATTAAATGAGTATGAAGAAAGGATATGACCTTGATACACACCTTTGATAATTTTAAAGTGCTGTATATCATTGTTCTGTTCAGATAAGAGCTTCTTGGTCAAGGTCATAATGGCTGGAGAACTCTTCTTTTGGGCTTGAGTATCCATACAAGGAAGTTCCTTGAAATTAAAGAAGGCCAGAACACAAGGTCTCCAGGAAACACTAAGCACATAAATGCTGAAGAAGTAAGAGCTTTCCTAGACCCTGACAATGAGCAGGCCTTCACCTACAGGTAGCATCTGGATATGGACTTCAAATCTCCTAAACTTTAACAGGAGAACAGCTAGAATACACGTCACACAGAAGCATATCATGGGCATCTTGAACAGCTATCCATATGGCATAAAAACCAAGGAAAGCAGTGGCAGTAGTTGAATCTATATGACTGAAAAGATTCAATCTCCCCTGTCCCTCTGCCAGCCTCTTCTTTCCCCTCCACCAGGTGTGTGCCATGTTCTTTTCCTCTTCACTTTCCTACACACCTTCCTGTGGCCACCATCGATCCCCACCTCCACCTCACCAAGACCCAGCTCTACATCAGGCTACAGATTTCTCTGCCATCCTGTTTCTGGGACCAAAACCTCTTAGTCTGTGCAGTATGCTACTCCAGGCTTGCAATCAGCCCCCAGATTAGAAAGAATACCCTCCCTGACTGGGAGGTACCTATTTCCTGGACTGGCAAAAACATCTTATATAGTCAGGCAGAATCTGACCCAGGCTGGGCATCATGTCTTTTGTCAAACCTTTGACACACTTTTCCTATATCATGCATGTTTGTTTTGTATTTGAATGCTTCCTTGTTTTATGTGTTACTCTATGGATACCAGGAAGTTTGTTATAAATGGATAGTGACTTGTATATTGCTGCTTATTTTTGCATTTTGTGTATGTATATGCTTGCTTGTTTATAATTTACTCTTATATATACAGTCATTGTCTATAAGCTTGGTTACTGGAGTTACTTATAGGTTGCTTTAATTCTGGAAAATGAGATACTGGGTATTTTAAATGCCAGCAGCCACTCATAGTGGGCAGATTTCAGCAGAGCTTCCAGACTTGGATCAACTAAAAACAGGATTGGCCATTAAGTTCTGAAATAGTAGGTCTTCAAAACCCCTGTTAGATATAATACTTGATAGAGCCTTGAGCTGAGGTGGACTGGTATTGATCAGTGAATCAGGCAATCATAGGATCTATTATGCAGTAAATGACAAGCTGAAGAATGGCGTTGCATTTATAGTAAAAAAAGAACATTTTTAGATATGTTCTGAAGTGAGTGATAGAATACCATCAACACACATGTAAAGAAGATATGTTTAATGTAAATATTATTCAAATATTCATACCAACCACTAAAACCAAAGATGAGGAAATTGAGGAATTCTATAAACTTTTTCAGTCTGAAATAGTTTGAATATGCAATCAAGATGAATTAATAATAATTGCTGACTGGAATGCAAAAGTTGGAAACAAGTACTAGTATTTGGAATATACAGATTTGGTGACAGAAATATATATAGCCTACCCAAAAATCACTTGGGAAAGAATTTTCAAGATTACTTTCTATAGAATATAAAAATCCTATATATAGTTAATGCTTTCTTCTCCTAGCAACCATGACTACACTCGACAATCCTGCTGTGTTGAAAGGAATATACAGGTTTCTTTTGAGGCCAAATTTAAATCTGTTAAATGCATATCATTATACAAAACAGATAGAAATAAGACACAAAAACACTTGCTCAATGTTTAAGCTAAAATATTTAAAAAATACACCTTTGGTAAAAAATAATACAAGCATTAACATTATACTTTAAACATCAAATTTTATTTGTTTAAATGGAGTCACTCCTACAAAACTATTCTTGTAAAGAAATTCCCAGTTGTATCCAGCACCTTTTCTTTTTACTTATTATAGAAATCCTTTAATTTGGGGGGAAAACAATGACAACTGAATGAAGATTAACTAAAATATCTAAATTAATATAGTAAGGATTGAAAAGAATTGAACTCAGATATGGTGTTGGTGTGATTATTTGGACCACTGATATTAATACCCTTAATAAAAGTTCTAACTCTACTAAATATTCTATAGCAAACAATAGTCCCATTTAATGAATATGGATATGAATATAAATTGGATAGGAATGTGAATATAATGATTAATAACTAACTCTAGAGCACACTATTGAGGGTTTTTAGAATTAAAACTACTATGCTACAGAAGAAAATAATAGAGATGGAATTTTAAAAATCTTGTACTTATATGTATTAATTTCAAACAAGAGTTTTCTATATAAACATTTTTTCATCAAGTCAATTTTTAATCATAGTAATTCTATGTGTTGTTAAGTGCCTTCAAGTCAACTACCACTCTTTTAGACCCTATGATCAATAAATCAAGACTCACCATCTCTGCCATGCTAAAGCCTATTGTTTTAGTTACTATGTGTGGAGTTTGTCTCTCAATATGGCTTTTCTAGAATGGATGAATATGTGGAGGAGTAAGATTATGCCAGTGAGAATTATATTGGTTTATCCACAAAGGTATAGGCTATCTACCATTCCACAAGGAGATTGGCCAATCTCAACAATATACAAGAGGATTGGCTAGTCTTGCCAATAAATTTAACTGCTCTAGATACAGAAAATAAAATTTTTCCCCCACTAGAAGAGATTGAATTCTTTCTCCAGCTAGAGAAAAGAGACTTCCTTCAACCCAGTGAAATGTAAGATACACTTTGGGACAGCACTAACAGCCATAGCTGAATTAGAAAATGACATGAGATGAAATGAAACCATGGGGTGGGAAGCTAATTTTGGCAGGACTGAAAATTTGGGAACACTTTTGGGAACTGTCTTGATTATATTCTGTTATTAATCTGAATTATAACTTTTTTTTCTCTTTCCTGATATGGTTCTGTATTATTTGTGAGCTATCACATCAGATTTTGGACCCCTCAGCGCAGTAATGTTTATATTGTGATGAGTAGAAAGAGGTATGGAAGTGCAGGGGAAATGCCTGATCTCATGGGAATGGGTTTTGTGTTATTGATAATGTGGACAAGGACAGTTTCCCTTTGTGAAGTTGATGAAGGTTAGATATGTTGCTTCTCACAAGGCCTTTGCTCTTTTACACTATGTCAGTCTATCTCATAGAGAATCTTCCTTTCTTTCACTGACCATTTACTTTTTTTTTTTGTTTTTAAATTTTTTCTCATACAATATTTAATGCAACTGATGGCCTGGCGATGCCAGATCTGCTCCGCTCTTACCGACTTTCCCTTGGTAGCTGTAATGAACCACGAACCAGAAAGCCGCGGCACGTGAGCCACCGTGCTCCACCGGTGAGCTACATCTCCAGACCCTCACTGACCATTTACTTTTGCCAGCATGATATCTTTTTTTCAAGGACTAGTGCCTCCTGAGACCATGCCCAGAATAACCCTAGGAACCATTGTGTTGTACATAGAGTCACTAAGCTGTTGTTCTTCTTGTTAGGTGCTGTCAACTATAATTCATAGTAACAATATAACCAAGAGATTTGAAATGTGTCCTCTTCTATGCCATCCTCATCATCTTTCACACAATTCAGCCCATTGCTGTGAGTCACTGGGTCAATCCATCTGTAAAATGAATAAGGGCCACATGGAGACCATATCACCCTTTACTGACACCACAAAAGTGAAATTCCCTAACAGCAGCAACAACATAAAACCAATTCCCATTAGGCCAGACATGTCTCTGTGTTTTACCTCTTTCTACTCATCTTAACACCCATCTTACTTCTTTACAGGGCTCAAAATCCAATGCAATAGCTCACAGACTATACAGAACCATAGAAAAAGTAAAAATGTTAAAAATCCAGGTTAGTAGCGGAATAAAATCAGGACAGTTTCTGAAATGTACTTTCTAGCACCTTAGCCTTGAGCTTCACTGCTTAAAGCTAGTGTTGCAGAGTTCTCAGTCCTGTAAATATTGGCTTTCCTCCCACCCTCAAGTTGTCCAGCAAACTTAGGCAAAGGCTTTTATCTTATCTCTGGTTCTGCCCATGAGATAGCTGTCCCAAAGTCAGATCCATCTCATGTTGGCTCTCTGATTCTCTGCTTTAGCCATAGCTACTGCTGTCTTAGGTCTACTTGGTGCAAGAATTTCTAGACCCAAAGGACATACTACTTTCTTTTCCTGCATCTTTACTGGCAGGGGAGATTTTCTAATTCTGCTGCTGAATCTTCTCAATTTAATGATGAGATTAGTTAGTCTTCTTGTGGATTTGTGAGATTAGTCAGTCCCCTTGTGGATAGGCCAACACACGGTATTCACACATTCTTGTCCATCTACATAGCAAAGTGAAATTCAATGACTAGAAATATCATTTTGAACAATAAACTCCATATCATCTCCATGAGGGTCTTAGTGAGTTTGATTAAGGCCATCATCTTATCAGTGATTTTCTATGCATCTGAGAACTGGAAAATGAATCGGAGAAGAGTATTGTATGTCCCTTAAACTGCAAGAAGAACACACAGATATGTCTTGGAGGAAGTGCATCCAGAGTGTTCCCCAAAGGCAACGAGAGGGAAGGTTTGTCTCACATACTTTGGGCATGTTAGGAGGGTCTATCTCTTGGAAAGGAACACCATGCTTAGAAAGGTGGAGGGGTTAGCAAAAGAGAGGAAGATTCTCCATGAAGATCACTATGAGTCAGAACCAAATAGTTAACACCTAACAATACGACAGGAATTAATTAAGATTCTGCAATTTACTCATTACATAAAAAAATCTACCATTTAAAAGACACAAATTTTGTCTTCTTTTGCATAAGGAATATATTTACTTTTTGCTATTTTGAAGGCATAAAAAACCAAAATAAAATTTCAAGTTATACAGATTTGAAAATTCCTATTATCCTCTACAATGACTGTTTCTCAATTATCCATCTGTTGCCTTTACACTTTTGTCCATTTTTCAGTGAAATTCATGTACAAGCAAAATGTTCATACTTGAAAAATATTCCGTTAGTCAAACATGTAGATAAACCAATAAATAAACCAATAATTTTGTTATTTCTTTTAAGGTACTCTACTATAAGACACTATTACTTACATTCATTTTATTAGGTGGAATACAATGTTATTTACATTTTTTAAAATATGTAGTATGATGCTTTATAAGCTTAAAGTATTTTTAGGGATATAGCAGAAAAAATGTGTAAGCTAGTTTTGCTACCATTTTGGTTTGAAAGTCCTTTATATTTGTCTTTTTTGAAACAAAATCCTTCAATTAGAAGTAACATCCGAAAATATTTTCAAATATATTAAAATGAGACTATAAAGAAGCAAAACAGAATGTAAATTATATGTTAGTACAATTTTTTTACCTCAAGATCCTAACCTTAGTAAAGGTCATGATAGAAAAGAGAATCAATATATTTCAGATATAGGACATTTGTGTTTTGGTTTCAAATTTAGAATCATTTTAGATTTGATCTATTAATAGCACTTAAAATACAAGTTCTTTCATCTCAAGGTGCTGATACAATAATAGAAACCTGATGACCCTACTGAACCCTATTCTTCCTGAAACCTGAAATCCTCTGAGTGAAGTTTTCTGGCTGCTTGTATTTTCTATAGATGCTGACCTGAAAAGTCACATATAATGAGAGCATTGCTGAAATAGCAACCCTGCCATTTTTATAAAGTTTCAACCAGTACTTTTCAGATACTAGCAACAGATTCAACAGATACAAGAACAAGTGACTTTTGAAATCCTATGACCTCAATCAAGTGTGAAAGTAAATGAATGAGTCGTTCAGAAGAGACAGTATAGTAAGAGCAGCAGATATTTAGAATGTGTTTGGAACATCTCAGTAAAAAGTTAGTTAGATTGATACCTAAGTGTGTATATACCAAAGTGTAATCTATTTGCCAAATACAGTAAATATAAGAAGTGATGTATAAATGAATGGAATATACACATAGAATTAATATTCCACAATATTATACTGAAAAATGTTGATCACTCTATAATGTCTTGGAATGCCTACAGTAAATATAATAAGCTATGTGTAAGTAAAAAAATTGTACACCTAGGATTAATATTCCAGAATATTATAATGAATCAGGTTAGTCACTTTATGATGCCTTGGAAATTTTGATATTTCCAAATATAATTTTAAAATAACACAAAATGACAGTTTAGTGAGATAGTGAGATCCTTAATAGAACTGATTGGGAAATCAGATTGTTTGTTTTCAATATAGGTCCTCCCAACACTTACTTCTCTAAATAAACTATTTTGTATATAAGTGCCTCAGATTTCCCATCAGCAAAACATGGCATAAATTTCTGGTGGTTATGGTTATCATTTAGTAGATTCCAACTCATAACACCCCCATATATGATAAAAAACAAAAAAGAAATGACAAACTGTCCAGTAGTACATCATCCTCACAATCATTGCTACATTTGAGTCTGTTTTGCATCTAGTGTTAGTCCAACCCATTGAGGACCTTTCTTTTTTTTTTTCACTGAACCTCTACCTAACATGACAATTGCTTCCTGATAGCAAGTCCAGAGGTATGAGTTCAAGTCTTGTCATCGGCTGGGCTTCTTCCAAGACAAGTTTGATTGTTCTTCTGATAATCCAAGGTATAGTCAACAGCCTTGATAACATCACAATTCAAAGTGATCAATTCTCCAGTCTTATTCATTGGACAACTTTTACATAGTTATTGCAGATACCAAAACTTCTTGTTAGGTGCTGTATAATTCGCAGCGACTCTATGAACAACAGATCTGAACTCTGTCCTAGCGGGTGCCATCTTCACACTTCCTGACACAGTAGAGCCCACTGCTGCAGTCACTGCATCAGTCCAGCGGGTTGAGGGTCTTCCTCTCCTTCACTGATCCTCCACACTTCCAAGCATCATGTCCCTCTTCAATTAATAGCCCCTCCTAGCAACATGTCAAAGTATATGAGGTGAAGCCCCATTATTGCTGCCTCCAAAGAGCACTCTGGCTGTCCCTTCTCCAGGACATATTTATTTCTTCTTTTGGTTGTCCATGGGATATTCAGTCCTCTTCTTGCACATCACAGTTCAAAGGCATCAATTCTTCTCGCTGTCAACCTTATCATTTTCTAGCTCTCAGATGCATAGCAAGTGATTGGAAAGACCATGGGCTGAATCAGACATACCTTAATCTTCAAGCTGATATCCTTACTTCTCAAGAATATGGAGAAGTCCCCAACTGCAGACTTTCCCAGGGCAATGCATCTTCTTATTTTCTGACTGCTGATACCAAGGATGTTAATTGTGGATCCAAATAAGATGACATTTTTGACAGTGTCAATCTCTTCTCCATCCATCATGATGTTGCCTATCAGTCCAATGCTAAGAATCTTTGTTTTCTTGACATGGAGATGCAATCCATACAGAATGCTGCATTACTTGATTCTCTGCAAGAGATGTTTCAAGGTTGTGTCATCTGAATAACTCAGATTTATTGATGAGCCTCCCTCTGATCCTGGTTCCACATTCCTCTTCATAGAGTTTAGCTTCTTGAATAATTTGCTCAGCATACAGATTGAATAGGTATATAGAGAGAATACAACCCTGACATACTCCTTTCCCCTTTCCAAACCATGCAGTGCTTCCCTGTTCTGAAGGCACAACAACCTCCTGGTCCAGGTATAGGGTCCACATGAGCACAATCAAGTGCTCTGGGATTTCCATTTTTCTCAATATCAGCCACACCTTGTCATGATCCACACAGTCAAAAACCTTTGCACAGTCAATAAAGCACAAATAGGCCTTCTTCTGGTTTTCCTTACTTTCAGCCAAGATTCACCTGATATCACAAATACCACAACCTCTTCTAAACTTTGCCTGAACTTCTGGCAGTTCTTCATCTATGTACTGTTCTAATCATTTTTTAACAATCTTCAGTATTATTTTACTTGCATGTGGTAACAACTCTATTGTTCAGTAGTTTCCACAGTCAGTATTACCTTTCTTGGGGATGGAAACAAATATGGAGCTCTTCCAATCCATTGACCAGACAGCTGTTTTCCAAATTTCCTGGTATTGACTGGGGAGCACATCCAAGGCTGCACATGTTAATTGAAACAGGTCAATTGACATCCCATCAATTCCTGGGGCCTTATTTTTTGCCAATGCCTTCAATGCAGTTCCCATTTCCTCCCTCATTACCAGTGGCTCCTGTTCATATGGTACTTGCTGAATTTTTTCAGTGTCAGCTAATTCTTTTTGTTATAGTGACTCTATGTATTGTCTCCATGTTTGTTTTTTTTTATATATATATAATTCCTTTTCCTTCTAACAATAGAAAGTTAAATAATGTCTTACCATGGCAAATATTTCTACTATTATCAAGGCATACCAGTTGCAGAGTTCATAATATGTATCATCAGGTACCAAATTATAAAAAAACAAAAACAAAAAACCAACGACAAAAATACCTCCATCTTCTTTTGACGCATTATGTGTCATTCAATATATTGCCCAAAGCATCCTTCGATATTGTAACTTGAGGTTTAGAAATGCAGATAGAGTTCTTCCCTTTTTATTCTCTAATTTCTTCTGCTGTCTACACATTCCATTATAATACTTTTCTTTGTCCTCTCAACCTGCTCTTTGAAATCTTTTATTCAGCTCTTTTACTTCGGTATGTTTTCCCTTTGTTTTGGCTTCTCAGAGCTCCGGTGCAATTTTTAAAGTCTCTTGTTAAATTTATTTTGTTTTGTTTTGTTTTTTAATTTCTCCTCTATTTTTGTAATGACCTTTTGCTTTCTTCGTGGGTGATATATTTAATATCAGCCCACAATTCATCCATTCTTTGGTTAGTCGTGTTAAATGTCTCAAATCTATGCCTAAGATGATCTTGAAATTCAGATGAAGTTGATTCAAGATTATATCTTGGTTCCTGTGGACTTAATAATAAGTAAGGCTTGTAATTAGGTGCCGCCAAATTGGGTATGACTCATAGCAACCCTATGAATAACAGATCTGAACTCTTCATAATTCTTCATAATTTCTGAAATACTTGACTCCATAGAAGAAGTCACTCCATCAGGTTGAGGGTTACCCTCTCTTTCACAAACTCTTCACGTTTCCAAGCATTAACTCCTTCTCTAAGGAATAACCTCTCCTAACATGCCCAAAGTATCTGAGACAAAGCTTTGTCATCTTTGCCACCAACGAGCAATCTGACTGTATTTTACCAACAATACAAGTCTTTTTTTCTTTTGGCAATCCCTGGGATATTTGGTATTCTTCTCCAATAGCAGAGCTCAAAGGCATCAATATAATATTATTTTGTCATCCTTATACTTTGGCCAGGTCTCAGAGGCATAGTAAGTCTCTCTATAGACCATGACCTGATCAGGCACACCTTATTCCTCAAACTGACATCATTGCTCCTAAGTAATTTGAAGAAGTACCTTACTGCGAACTTCCCAGTGCAGTAAGTGTCCTGATCTCCTGACAGCTGTTACTGAGGTTGATTGTGGATCCAAATAGAATGAAATTGTTGACCCATTTAATATTTTCTCCACCTGTCATGATCTGTATAGTTCCAGTGAGCATTTGTATTTTCTTAATACTTCTTATTGAAGGCTATGTTCTTGATTTTCTGTAGCAAGCATTTTAAGTCCTATTCATTTTCCACTAACAAGGTTATGTTATCTGCATAAGTCTACTGATGAGTCTTCTTCTGATCCTGATGCCATATTCATCTTCATAGTATCTAGCTTCTCAAATAATTTGCTCGGCATACATACTGTATAGCTATGGAGAGAGACTGTAGCTCTGAGGTACACCTTTCTTTGTTTTAAACAATGTACTGTTCCCTTGCTCTTTTGTTCTAAGTATAGGTTTCATATGAGTCCAATTAAGTCTTCTGGGATTCCCATACTTTTGTGTTAGCCTGAATTTGTTATGATCCACACAGTCAAATGTCTTTGAATAGTCAATAAAGCATAAATAGGCATTCTTCTGATATTATTTTCTTTCAGCCAAGAAAATCTGACATCATCAATGATATCCCTAGTGCCATGGCCTTTTATAAGCCCAGTCTGAACCTGTGGCAGTTCTCTGTCAATGTACTCTTCTAGCCATTTTTGGCTTATTTTCAGCAATATTTGCTTACATGTGATACTAATTATTATTGTTGTTGTTGCTGTGGATCATTATAGCAGAAATGACCCATCACTGACCCACCAGGGAATTTTCAAAGGCAGTTAACCTCATGGGAGGAGATTACCCATTCTTCTTTAGAGATGCTGGCAGATTTGAACTGTTCAGTAATTTCTATTGGATCATATTTCTTAAGAATGGGAACAAATATGGGTCTTTTCTGGCCAGTTGGCCAGGCAGCTGTACTCCAAATTTTCTAGCATAGCCTAGGGAGTACCTCCAGAGCTGCATCTGTCAGTTCAAACATGTCAATTTGTGTCTCATCTGTTTTTGGGCCTTACTTTTTACCAGTGCCTGCAGTGAAGCTTGAGTTTCTTCCTTCATTCCCATTGAATCTTGATCATATGGTAGTTCCTGAAATATTCCCGGAAAAATATTTCCTGAAAAATTGTGTTGGCCAATATTCTTTTGGTACTTTGGCTCTGTGCATTTCCTCCATCTTCTTTCCCATCTCTCACCCCCACCCCCACTCCACCTGCTTTTAATGCTTCCTGGATCATTTAATATTTAGCCCATTGCATCAACTCAAGGCTTGTATTTTTCAGTTTTTTTAGTTGAGAAATGCCGAAGGAGTTCTTCCTTTCAATTCCAATTCTCTGCATATTCCATTATAATACTTTGCTTTGCCTTCTTGAGCTGCTCTTTGAAATCTTCTATTCAATTCTACTACTCTTGCATTTCTTCCCATTGTTTTGACTTCTTAACATTTTAGTGCCATTTTCAAAGTCTATTCTGACATCAAATTTTCTTTTTCTTTCTCCTTTGTCTTTGTAAAGATGTTTGCTCTTTTCAAAGATGTTATCCTTTATATCATTCCTCAACTCATCTTTGATAATTGGCGTTCAATGTCTTAAACTAATTTTTAAGTAGAATTTTTTTAAATTCAGAAAGGATAAACTCAAGGTCATATTTTGGTTCTTGTGGACTTGGTTTCATTTTCCTCAGCCTTAATTTGAACTTGCACATGAGTAATTAATAGTCTGCTGCATAAGCATTACCTAGCCTTGTTTTTACCACCGATACTGAATAATTCTGTTCTCATACATAATCGATCTGATTTCCATTGTTTTTGTTTTGTTTTTTTAAAAAAAACCCACGAAGACTTAGAGATCAAGTTTACCTTAGTCCTCAAAGCAACATTGCCTTTTGAAGACTTCAGAAAGATCTTCTGTGACAGATTTTTTTCAGTGAAACATGCCCTTTGATTTCTTGACTGCTACTTCCATGGTGATTAAGGGTCCAAGAAAAATGAAATTCTTGAAAATGTCATTTCTTTTTCTTTCACATCACAATGTAGCTCATTCACTCAGTTGTGAAAATGTGTGCTTTCAGTTTAGAATTAATTCATGCTGAAGTCTGTAATCTTATAATGATTAAGAATAACAGCATATATGAGTGTGGTGGTGGTTGTTGTTAGGAGATGTCAAATCCAATATGACTCATAGTGGCCCTATGTACAACAGACCCGAAGGCTATCCTATCCTGTCCCATTCTCATCATCCCTGACACATTTGAGCCCTTTGCTGCAACCACTGTGTCAGTCCATCTCCTTGGGGATCTTCATCTAGGCCTGCCACCTTTCACTGCCCCTCCACCTTTCCAAGCACACTATCTGTTTCCAAGGTACAACCTCTCCTGGCAACATACCCAAAGCATAAGAGATAAAGCTTCACCTTCTTTGTGTGCAAGGGCACGCAGGTTGCAATTTTCCCAAGACATTTTTCTGTGTGGTCTTTTGACAGTCCATAGGATATTCAGTATTCTTTTCCAACACCACAACTCAAAAGTATCAATTTGTCTTCTGTCATTCTTAGTCATTGTCCAGCTTTCAAATTCATAACAAGTGATTGGAAGATCATGGCCTGAATAAAGCCCACCTTAGTCTTCAAACTCTTACCATAACCCTTCAATTACTTGGGGAGATCCCTGACAGCATACTTGCCCTATGCAATATGCCTCCTGATCTCCTGACTGCTGGTCTCAACATTGCTGATTGCTGCAATTTCAATCTTTTATCCATCTATCATAATGTTATCTAATATTATAATGTTATCACCACTGGGCACAGTGGTGAGAAACTTTGTTTTCTTTAAGTTGAGATATAATTCATATTGAAGACTTTAGAGTTTAATCTTCTACAGCAAAGCGTTTAAAATTCTCCTCACTTTCAGCAAGTGCATTGTGTGAAATTTATAGTAAATAGCCTGCACTTGATAAACATTCATAAGATGTTAACTTATTACCAAATAATTACATCTGTTGTAGATGTTTCATTTAGAAACCATTATTTTCAATTTCTTTTCCCTCTGGAAAAGAAAAAGCTTGATTCTTATTTACATTACAGTGATCTGAAATCAATAAAGACTTGTTTTTGTTATGGCCTGGTTTGAAAGTGAACTCTGGTGGCCTAGTATGTAGGGATAACTGGAAAGTTATGCCTCCTGGTTGTTGGAATCCACCTGTACCTAGCTCCAAGGAAGAAAGATGATCAATCTGCTGTTCAACTGATAGCCTCAGAAAACCAAAAGAGGTTGAATTTGAGTGAGTTTCCAGCCAATATCAACTATTACTTTTAGAGTAACTCTAAGAGAAATGGGGAAGTTTATAGTTGAAGTATTAATTGTAATAGCATGGTCCTCAAATAGGGAGCAAGTTGCTTGGTGTTGTGCCCCAAATCCAGTTTCCCCCCAAGTCATCAAGGAGCCGACACTGATGCAAGGGCAAGAGGGAATTTATTTCAGATTCGAATCCGGGCTGCGATCCAAACCATGTTCATACAACAGGGAAGATGGCCACGGCCCCGATTCTGGGCTGTCCTGCCTATTTAAAGGGGAAAGTCTGTGAAAACAGGGCGATATAGGATTGGCTGGCTCAAAGGAAGGGCGTGAAAACAGAGCGATACAGGATTGGCTGATGTTTGGGTGGGGGCTCTTTTCGCCCTTCCCCCTCCACTTTCAGTTTACTGCTCTAGAGGCTTATACATTTTAAAATGACATATTGGTTACAAAATGGAGTCCCTCATTCCCC